>NC_081415.1:412495324-412848256 GCF_030272615.1 Cryptomeria japonica
CACCTTTAATCCCATATTCCCTCTAATCTAGAAATCAGAAAGGCGGTGTTCTCCTTTCAGGGTGATAAATCCCCTGGTCCGGATGGCTTCCCCATGTTTTTCTTCCAAAATTTCTGGCACATAGTGGAGGCTGACATATGCAATGGTGTCAAGGAATTCTTTGGCTCTAGAAGACTACTAAAGGAACTAAATGCCACCTTCATTGTCCTTATCCCAAAGATCCTCGGAGCTGATTCTCTTAACAAGTTTAGACCCATCAGCTTGTGTAACTCTGTCTACAAGATCTTATCCAAGGTTCTGACTTCCAGGTTATTGGAAATTCTTCCAAGGATTATATCTGTCTAGTAGAATGGCTTTGTCCCTGGAAGATAGATTTTGGACTCCATTATTTCCATTCATGAAAATATCCACTCCCTGAAAGTGGCGAATAACCAGGGATTCTTCCTAAAGTTAGATATGGCTAAAGCTTTTGATAGAGTGAACTGGTAGTTTCTCCTTAGGATCATGAAAGCATTTGGTTTTGGTGCCAAAGTTATTTATCTCTTCTCTCAACCCATGGAAACTTCCCCCTCTGCTATTATTGTCAATGACTCCTCGTCCAATTTTTTCAAAAGCTCTAGAGGTCTCAGACAGGGAGACCCCATATCCCCTATCCTGTTCACCATTCTTGTTGAATGCCTCGGTAGATTAATCCTTAAAAATGTGGAAGATGGCAATCTTAAGGGTCTGAAACCTTCTTCATCCAATGTTGTCTGCTCTCATGAACAATTCATTGATGAATCTATTGCTATGGGTGAAGCCACCATCTTGGAAGCTAAAAATATGAAGATTATCCTGAACACCTATGAATCTGCCTCTGGCCAAAAAATCAACTGGGATAAAAGCTCTCTATTTTTCATCAATACCCCAATCCAAAGGCAACTAAGGATTGGCAGGATTCTTGGCTGCAACATCTCTGAGTTTCCCTCTACCTATTTGGGGCTTCCTTTGTGTCTCAAGCCTGAGGATTCCTTCTAGAACAAGCTAATTGATAGAATTAACTTGAAACTTGCTAGCTGGAAAGGGGCTGTCCAAAGTCAAGCAGGTAAAATTACTCTACTCAAAGCCACTCTCCAAAATTTTCCTGTGTATGCTCTTAGCTTGTTCAAAATCCCCTCTAAGTTTGTAGAAGCCATTGAAAAAATCCAAAAAAAGTTCCTTTGGTCGGGAGTGGAAGTTAAAAATAGAATTCCCCTTATTGTCTGGAATAAAATTTGTTCCCCTAAGGCCTCAGGTGGGTTGGGCTTAAGTAACATTGGTTCTATGAATAAAGCTTTATTAGCCAAACAAATATGGAGATTCAAAGGGGAGGAAAGAGAATGGAACACTATCTGGAAAAACAAATATCTCTATATGCAACCTTCTAAGGAAGAATTCTTTGACAACTCTTTTAATGTTGAAGGATCTGCCATATGGAATACTGTGCAATCAGCTAAAAGCTGGGCTGTTGCTGGCAGAACTTGGAACCTTGGAGATGGGAGGAGAATAAAATTTTGGGAAGATAGATGGATCCTGGACAAACCTCTGGAGAAAATCCCAATCCTTAAAGATTGGAAAGGCCGATTCAAAAGTAGGTATGGAGAAATGGTAAGAGATTACTGGAGAAATGGGAAATGGATTGATTTTAGCCAGCAGTGTTTGGGACTCAAGTTCCTTCTGTGGAGTAGAAATTAGGATTCATCAAAACATAAGTAGATCAATCAAAACGTTAAACATGATAGCTCAATCAAAGAAATACTCATTGCAATGAACCTAATTCTAAAGCACATTCAATGAAGGTATGAAAATGAAGCATTCAAAAGAAAACATTATGCAAACCAGATTCCAGATTGAATACTCCTTCCATGCGGCTCCATTGTTGTTCTTTCCTCTTCAATAGTTTTGTGGATCTCACCTACAAGTGCCCTCACAATTGAAAGCAAAAAGCTCAAGAGTACTAGAACTAAAATTTGATAGTTTGACAGCAATTCGGATTTCAAGAAGTAATTGAAGGAGGTGATTGAAGAAAAATTATCCAATTTATAGAGAAATTGGAGAAATCACAAAATTGGCATGATGCAATTCAAATGGAAATTGCAAATCAATATGACAAATTATGACAAATTATGCACTTTCCATGCACAATTTGATTGATTGATAATTGATTGATAAATTATGACACATTCCATGTCAAATTGATTGATTGTCAATTATGACAATTTATGACAAATTGAAATGTCATTCCCATAGAATTAGGAGATGAAATAGGAGGGAAAAGAAATTAGAAATTTGAAAATTAGGAAAATTGAAATTGATGAAAATTAGGAAATTGGAATTAGAAATTGATGAAAAATAGGATTTAGGAATTAGTGAATTAATTAATAATTTTTCATTTATTAATCAATTCACAAAGAAGAATAATTAGCCAATTAAATAAAGATTTAATTGTAATAAGAAGACTTAGGATTAACAAGTAATTTAGTAATCCTAGAGGAAGAAATGGCGAATTAGGTTAAATGACTAAATCATAAAACCCTAGAAGACGAATTAGAAATGTGAAAATGACAATTAGGTCCTGATTAAAGATAATTAATGTCGATCATGATTTTGAATTGATAAATGACCAATGCGACAAAATGATTTGATTGATAAATGCGCCAATTGACGAGGAACAATGACAAATTGATCCAAATTGACATAATTGAGATAGACAACGATCGATGACAAATCGGTCGCAAAATGACAAAATTGACAAGTGGACAAGGATCGACAACAAAATGGATTGCAAGATGACAAGATTGAAAATAACCACGATCGATGACAAATCGATCGCAAAATGACAAAATTGACATGACAACGATCGATGACAAATCGATCGTTAAAATGACAAGGTTGAAGGATTGATGATGATAAGATTGATGATAAGATTGATAAGAGGACAAAACCCTAATTAGGATTGACGATGTCCAAAATGATGACAAATAAGCATGCTCATTGATGCAATAAGATAAAATCGATCAAAATCATGACTGGATAATGTTGTTGACAAGACCAAATTCGAGGACGAGATGATTGAAGAATGTAGAAGAATGACTCGATGCTCGCAAATGATAAAAATCAAGTGCGTGACATAGGAGAAATGTTAATGCGACGCAAAAACCTAAAATGAGGCAATGCGCAATTGTTAAAGTATGACCTCGCAAGCGTTGACCATTTTTGGGTGTCTACATTTTGCCCCTCTTTGAGACAATGCGATTTTAAGCGTTGTTTCAAAGAACGATAATGAAAATGCCCCAGACAGCGATAATGACATATGCATGCCCCCTCGAGGAATTGGCCGGAAACATGCAGAAAAGAGGCCAATTGATCGATAAAAATGATAGAAAATGATAGGATCAAACGGACTGACAATCGGAGATCGGATGCATGATAGACAAGCAATTTAAGGAGCACAAGACCGCGACCAACATAAGATGGAGAGGACGCACGTCCATCTATGCAATGACAAAGAGCTATAAATGGGACCAAGAGGGTGAAAATGACTCATTTGCAGTAGCGAAAGAGGAGGATTTGTTGCTCTGGACAAGGACACTTGCAGACAGATGGCGAACATTTCAATGGCGGATCACCTTGGAGAACGTGTACGCACATTCAGACGACCAGAGGACGCAGGAGCAGCGGTATGTATCTCAAAAACCCATGTTTTGAATTTCATGAATTTGGATGGCTTACGGGACATTGCGGGGCCCACAGGAGGCACCAAAATGGACATCTGCGCTTGTGTCATCTAAACCTGTGCTTGTGTAAGAAGTTCTGCGCTTGTGTAGGAAGACACAAGCGCAATTCACCTGACACAAGCGCAATTGAGATTACACAAGCGCAAGAGTTGAAAAATGACTCACTGTTGATTGATAATGGCATGCAAATGACCTGACAAGGGGGGAATGGGTAGGATAGGCCAATGTAGATGAAAAACACCCCAATTTGGACATGAAAATGAGGAAATGCAACCCGTAGGAGCAAACCCTAAAACTGACAAAATGATGCCCCGATTGTGATGCAGAGTCGACAATATCCATTGATCGCACGGGAGAATCGACCGGACTGTTTCATGCTACGACATAGACTTAGGAGCACAGAGAGAGACACATTAGCTAGACTAGGATTGTATTACATCACATATATGCTCGAGATTAGGGCAAACACAGGATTGCTTACCGCATTGGCAGAGCAATGGCATTCGGAGACTTCCTCATTCCATTTGGCGACTGGCGAGGCGACAGTGACTCTAGAGGATGTATGGCGCATCCTCCGCATTCCTATACATGGGGAGATGATAGAGTACGACCCAGTGACAGGGAGAGACGTGTTATGTAGACTGTTTGAGTGTGACGCAGAGGATCTAGACATTGTCGAGAGGGAGATTCGCTGGGAGACGATGGCAGCCGAGTATGAGCAGCGATGTGTGGTGATAGCAGTGGTGATAGCATGTCTTCTGGCAGGTGACAGACGCGGACATGGATTCCCTATTGGTTGGGGAAGAGTATTAGAGCAGATGGTGACAGAGGGGACAGTGTACGCGTGGGGACCATGTGTGTTGGCGATGTTATATTTCCAGCTGCATCAGATAGCATATCAGGGAGTGCAGACGCTGAGTTGTGGAGTGACATTGCTTCAGGTATGGGCATTTGAGCATATTGCCATATGTTGGCCGATTACAGATAGACAGGTTGTACCACACCGACCATACGTGTACAGCTATGGTGGAGCACTGAGACAGGGTCCTTTTGGATACATATTATACTGGCGACATGAGCTAGATAGACTTAGAGAGTTCATATGGAGGCCATATCGAGATTGCCCCGGATGGTCAGATGATCATGATGAGTTACCATACTGCAGACAAGAGAGGTACTTGATTGGGCGACCAGTAAACCATCAGAGAGTGATTGAGTTATACCTGCCAGAGAGGGTGATGGAGAGGAGGACGGAGCTGATGGAGGCGATGGGGAGGATGAGGGAGATGATGGTGGGGAGGATGATGAGGAGCCAGACACAGCGGATCAGGAGACTTTGCAGGATATTCCCATAGAGCCAGAGATAGCTAGGACAGAGGAGATAGACATGTACCGGGCTACCATAGCGAGCCAGCAGGATTATATTGCAACATTGGAGAGACAGCATGAGCAGTTCAGAGCGGAGATAGCCAGACTCACAGAGGCTTGGGATACAGCCATAGCACAGGCACAGCGAGAGGGACAGAGAGTCGCTGAGTTCATTGGGTCGATTAGGGATGCCAGTGCACGGGAGATGGCACAGATGCTAGTAGAGACCGGCGAGGAGAGACTGTACTGGAGGACACTATATGAGGGTGCAGTTCCACCAGAGCGGAGAGCACCTTCATATCGGGCACGATCGAGGACAGAGAGCAGGTCACGCTCTCGGAGGACATTGAGCAGTATAGGAGTGAGTGGACCGATGAGACCACCGCAGCCAGGACCAGGACCGGGTACATCATCTGCGAGACATGGCAGGGATGAGGAGGACAGAGGGAGCACCCAGTGACAGAGGCACGTGCTCCGTATGACAGACAGTAGACATCATGTAGTTTCCCATTATGTAGTCAGCCTGCGGGCCATACTGAGGACAGACAGTCCGATTTTGTACTCCGATATTATTATGATATGTGATATGATATGCATCGACATGATGGATGCAATATGTTATGACTTATGTTTTTTTGCATGTATGAATGACTTATGCTCCTTGTATGAACATGTATGGATGTATTTTTATGTATTTTGGATGTATTTATAATATGAAATGTATAAAATGCGTGATGTAATATGTAATGGAATGCAAATGTATTGACCAAATGTATGCAAGACACAATATGGTTTTGGATATCGGAGCACTAGACCGAACTGACTATCCGACCGGACGGAAGAAGTGTTAGTAAGAAGAAATAAGACAGAGGACAATTAGAGATGATGAAAATTTGCTTTCAGTAATGCACTTTGTAGGTGAGAACCTTTATTTTTATTTAGCAAAATGGATGCGTAGCATCATGGCATTGAAGGCCAGAGCTGAAATGCAACCCGATTTGCAAAAGACAGACACATCACAGACAAACGACAATCACAATCAAAAAAGAAAAGGATCATGAGCCATCCCGGTCACTCTAAATCACTCAGTGACATCATCGAGCAACATAGGAACATGATCGAAGCCAAAAATAAATCAATAAGAAGATAAGACTCACAAATTCAAGCAAATCAAACAAACATCTTGATCTTTATTGTCAAAAGTTGAACGTGCTGATAGGACGATCATGCTGTCTGGTTTCAGGAAATGTGGTACCCCGTCTAAGACAGGACACAGTCGGGTTTCGAGTATACCACACCCTATATAAGACCCATGATAATGTGACAAAGACAAATGATTTTGATGCTGATATTCGATTGATAAGACAATTTGGATCAGTTTGAATGCTTGGTTTGAGTTGAAAAAGTTCATCTGGTAATGCGTGATTTCAGTTAAAGCACAATGTTTGATTGCAAATTGTTGGACGTATACGCAGTGAGCTGTCGATGCACAAAGGGAATAATTTATTGCAGAATGTTTGTTTTGTTTTTGAAGTTTTATGAATTTTGTGTTTTCAATTTTTTCAGGACTTTATATGATTTTTATGAATTTTTTCAGGACATTAGTCGATTTTTATGAATTTTTTCAGGACATTATTTGATTTTTTTTTTGGATTTCTTCAGGACTTTTTTTTCAATTTTTATGACTTTTTTTAGGACATTTTTCAATTTTTTATGGATTTTCTTCAGGACATTATTCAATTTTTATGACTTTCTTCAAATTTTGCCCCCAGTGTCTAGCAAGACAAGGAATATGACAGGTGAATAAATAGGCTTGCTGAAATGATGGTGGATAGAGGAAAAACACAGGCCTTTTATTATGGAGACAATATGGATGCAATTTCCAAGGGCTATGGCATGATGGGACAAGAGACTGGATATGACAATGTAAAGCAGGAACATGGCAGGAGGGACATGATTGAGAGGTGTTTGAAAAATATGTTTTGCATTTCATGTCCTTATGTCAGATCAAGATCAAGGGACAAAAAGAGTGTATGGATAGCGATAAGATATGGATAGGATAAGCAAGACCAAGAATGGATAAGGGACAGGGACTGAAGGTCAGGATTGGCTAAGGGATAGTGGCAAAAAGTTGCAATAAGGTAGAGAATATGGATGAAAGGTTGTAATAAGCAAATGGATAAAGACCAAAAGCTATGATAGACTAAAAGATGCAAACAAGATGCGTGATGCTCATGAAGATTGTCAGCCTTGTCAAGATCAAAGGTGGAAAGGGGAATTGGACATGAGGGATGATAGGACAAGGAAGGGTAATAGGACATGGTATGATAGGATAATGACGGGCAATAGGATATGAAGGAGGAAACCTGCCCCCAAGTGTGATTGTGCAAGAAGTTCATAGATTACGCATGACGCCTGTTTGCCAGGTTTTCATCACGGTACTTGCCCAAGGTGCCTGTCTGCCAGGTTTTCACCAGTGGACGGATTATTTTTCTTTACTTTTTTTTTCTTTTTTTGTCTTTTTTTTTTTTTTTTTTTGTATTTTTGACTTTTTTAGAAGAAGATGGACACATGATAGGGGATGGAAGAAGGACTCAAGCATCTTTTTATTTGGATAGTAGCCTTGAAAAAAAATGGACCATGACCTTTAAAAGTATGCTCAAAGACGTTGGTAGGATAAGGACATGGAAAATGAGATGAAACTAAGGCAAGGATTTATGCAAAGGATGGGATCAAAGGGATGGAAGGATGGAAAATACGCATTGGATAATAGGTAGGGTATTGGAAGAATTGGGCTTGAGTGGATGGGAATGTTGGCAAGATCGACATTGGCACACACCTTGAGGGGTGATGGACTGATGGAGGAAAGATGTATTTTGGATATTGAGATTTTGATGGAGGAAGAGCTTGGGATTTTGGGACATAAGGGCCCAAAATGGATGAAGAAGGTGATGGAGGAATAGATTTGAGAGGTTTGGATGGAGGAACAACAATTTTGGATGCCAATTTTGATATTTCTTTTTGTGCTTCAAGGAGCTTCTTAGGGATCCACATGGTTTTTGATTTTTCATGCTTTTGTGGTTCCTTGGAGTGCATTGCTTGCACAAGGGATTTAAGAACCCATATAGATTTGAACTTTGCTTTATTTTGCTCAGTGGGCCTTTGTGGCCTTTTGGATTTTTCTTTTTCTTTTTGGATCATATTTTTCTTTGTTTTGACATGTCGATTATATTGGACATGTTGATCTTTGAATACATGTGGATTGCTAGACTTATGATGCTTATACTTGGCATCCAAATTGCTTGGAAGAGGGAATGAATGTTGATGTGGATGAGAATGATATGGAGGTATGTGGGATGGATGGAAGGTTATCCAAGATGTGTGCCTTTGCTGATGTTGCATAGGAGATGGAGGGATATAGGGACCTAGAATGGATGGAAGCGATGATGGGGAAGGTGGACACTTGGATTTTGACTTTGAAGGGATACCAACACCTTGAGTGTGAGCTCTGTAGCCATGACCATTAGTATATTCTTTAACATGAAGGGGTTCTTGCTTATGAAGGTCTACCCCTTTGCCTTTATCAATATTTTGACTTGTAGGAGACTCTTTTCTTTGGGAAGAAGACGCGAGTTCATTATGAGGTGGATGTGAGATGAGAGAAATAATGAGATCTTGAAGTGGATCGGATTGGACCAAAGTGGAAGAACCCATTATGCATGTCGAGGGTTCATGAACATCTTGCACTGACACGTTAGAATCATGAGGGGTATCAAGATCATGAGGGGGACTAGGAGTGTGTAGTGGACATGGTTCAATGATAGGCTCTTCAAGAGATGGAATGGGAGAAATAATGGGATCATCACAAGAAATGTGATCTTGGAGTGGATATGTGGGATTAGGATGTGGAGATGGAGGGACAAGTGGATCTTGTGGAGGATCTGAAGGAATGATTTGATCTTGACAAGGAGGAAGATCATTGGAATCCTCTTTAAAGGTGCTTTGCTCTTGACTTTCAATGGGATCATCAGAAAGGATGGAAGGGATATCTTGATCTTTCTGAGGAAGTGGAATATCAATGGGATTTGAAAGGACATTTTGCTCATTAAATGGAATGGGATCCTTTGGGATCGAATGGACTGGGATATCTTGATCTTGCCCGAGGAATGGAGTGCCAATAGGACTTTGGATAGGATGTACAAGAATAGGGGAATCATTATGAGTGTCTAGGGAAATGGGATCTTGGTCAACAATTGGATGGGGTGATAAGGTTTCAGGATCTTGATCTTGATTTGCTTTAGGACTCATTTCTTCGTGCTCTAAATTATCCTCTTGACATGAGGTTGGACTTTGGATATGCATGGAGGATTCTGACAAGGAATCAATGCTTTGGCATGAAGGGGATGCACTTTGAACATTTGCGATGGATTCTGGCAAGGAATCAATGCTTGAACATGAGGAAGAGGGACTTCGAATGGGGTCCTCTAAAATAGGTAATGGCAATAAAGTGCATGGTGGCATTGGGTCTTGTATTTCTGAAACATGACAAGGATGTGCATCATGAATTGGATTATCTTGGCAATCAATTATGGATAACTCTTGGATAATTGCATCCTTAGGTGTATTGTTTGATGATGACAATATGGAAGGTTCTTGTGAAACTTCTAGAGGTGTAGGGATAGATGCCACTGGAGAGTCAATTTTCTTGCAAGGGGATGAGGCATTGCTAGACATAAGTGTATTATCTTTATCTTCCTCAAAAGACTCACTTAGTCGTTTCCTTAAGAGCATTGCAATAAGGCCACCTTTCTTTCGAGGTTTTGACATAGTTGGACTTGGAATTTGAACTTGTTTTTGATTTGATGTCATGTTTTGATATTGGACTTGGTTTAATTGTTCTGACATGTTTGAAACTTGGCTTGGTGTGTGTTGCGACCTTTGTTTTTGAATGTCTGGTGGCAGTTGTTGACATTGATATGTTGATTGAACTTGAACTTGTTTTTGATTTGATGTCATTTTCTGATATTGAACTAGATGTTGATCATTTTGGTTTGACATGTTCAAAATTCGGCTTGGTGCATGTTGCAAGTTTTGTTTTTGAATTGGTGATTGTGGTTGTTGATATTGATATTCCACCATTGGTTGAACCATTTGTTGACATTGTATAGTTGGTTGGACATATTGTTGAAATTGGACCATTGGTTGTGTTGGTTGCATATGTTGGACCATTGGTTGTGTTGGTTGCATATGTTGGACCATTGGTTGTGTTGGTTGCATATGTTGGACCATTGGTTGTGATGGTTGAAAATCTGATTGATAGTAAACACCTTGTTCTTGTTGTGGAGGCACATAATGTTGAAATTGATGTTGTCTCCTTTCTTGTAATTTTTTCATCATCTCTATTTGGGAGAGGAGAGCTGGTATGTCTGAGCGTTCAAGAAGAGATCTTACATCAATTGGCTCAAAATTTTGACCTGGAAATTTTTGAAACATTTTGGACATTTGAGATCTTATCTTCTCACTGTTTATCACTTTTTGCTCCAATATCTCCTTTTCTTGAGCTAGTTTCTCCTCTAGTTTTTGTATTTGGACATTTAAATCATCATGATAAGTTTGACCGATATTGCCTTGTTGTTGGGTTGGATATAATTGTGATTGCCTTGGATTAAAATTTGATTGCATTGTCGGTTGATATGTCAAACTTTGTTGCATCATTGGTGCTTGGAACCTTGTTTCAATAGACATGTCACTATGCAAATGCAATATTTTTGGAATTTTTCAAGGATAATATATGATATGCAACTAAATGCAAACAAAATAAATGAAAATGCAATCTATGTTTTTGGTTGTTTTTGAAGATTTTGACAAACTTTTGAATGCAAATCTAAAAGAGACCCTTAGGATATTGGAATGATGTCTAGACCTCAAAGGACAAAAGGACTTAATTGACAAAGGACAAGATGACAATGTCTCCCCTATATGCTTGGATACTAAGCTAGGTTTGACGAAATGATATTGATGACAAAAGGACAAAAGACTTGATAAGGTTTAGACTTCTTAACAATGACTTAGGGTTTATCCAAAGATTTGGATTGCTCAAGTATGACAAGACCTAGGTTTGAGACTATAGGCAAAAGGATAATTAATATGCAAATGATCTTAATATGATATGACAATGACTTAGGCTTAATGAAGAGACTTAGGGTATGCAAATATGAAAATGGTATGACCTTAATGCAAGAGGACATATGCAAGTGGATGACCCCTATTGAAAGGAGTATGACTTAGGTGAAATCTAACCTTGGTACTTGACAATGAACTTTGCAAAATGCAACCTAGGAAGAACCTAAATGTAAGTGACATGAATGTTGAGACAAGATTTTGACAAATGTTTGACAACCATGCTTGAAGGTGTGTTTGAACCTTGTTGAACTTTTTGTTGGATGAATGTCTCTTGTGCTTAATCTTATGTTATATCAATGTGCTTGTTCTTGAAATGGGATTCAACTTTTGACAATCAAAGAATACAAGATATTGCAACTTAGACTCAAAACAATCATGCTCATTTCCACATTTCTTATGGTAGGCAAAGACATTAGGTACTTGAGAGGTAGACTCATTATGGGATTCAAGGAGAATACATAGATGCTTGACCCCACGGGCTCCCCTCCACGGCACTCACTTCTCAGGGCAGCCAAGCATCAGTCCCCATGGAATCTCCCCAAGGCAAACTTAGTATCTCTTCCAAGTATCCAAATTTGTCCTTCTCAAGCAACTAGAAGGGTTTTTGGCCTCTAAAAACAAGGTATGTAGTAAGGATTTCTGTTAAGCGTTACTCCTTGATGTCATGCAAGCATGATTGAGACATTAAGCCCATCAAGATACCAAACAAATGTAGTTGCGCAAGCGTGATTTAGACCAAGAGGCCCTACTTAGATGTTGATATGAGAAAGAGTCCAAGGGTCATCACTTCCCAAGTAACTGCAATTCCCACGTAACACTTCCTTCAAAGCTTTCGCTCATCGGGTATTTTTTTATAGTGAGTTAGAATGCCAAGGAATTCTAGTCATACTCACTTTGGGTCATTCCCTTCTCACGATTATCACTCGCTTGCTAAAGCAAAGTGGTCGGGAAGGCAGGCCCTCTAATGGAGACAAACAATCAACAACACAAGCATGGTATTGAAGATCTGGATTTCTGATCACCCTATGAAGGATGAGAGCATACTCTCCTACTCCAATGTCATACTTAACAAACACATCAAACAAATGTTCATTCCCACCTACTTATAAATCACTAAGTGCCTACTTAGAAAACTCAAACACACAATTTGGTTGTTTCTCCAAGGCAACCTGCAAAACACATGTCAGAAGTTTGTTTTGTTGTCTTTGACCATCGAATTTGCATAACACATGTTAGTAGTTTGATTTTTAGTCTTTGTCATGCGTATGCCAGGATCCTACACAAATAATCAGTACCAAAATCCAAAACACAGAAAACAGAATGCAAAAACATCAAAAATTTCAAAGAAACTGCATTTTTTTACCCTCTGATCTGGACTTTACACAGGCGCAGAAGTCATGACACAGACGCAAGTTGTCAAACAAAAGCGCAAAATGTCTTGACACAGGCGCAAGACTCTTCAACACAGGCGTGAGATGCTTAACACAGGCGCAGAAGTGTCCAGAATACCCTGCACGGCCCTGTTTTTGAGTTTTTGACCTGCAAATCAGCTTAGAAGGACTCCAAAACACAGTAAGATGGTTAGAAGGTTAGTATTCACGTCGGGTTCACCAATTAATGTGGAGTAGAAATTAGGATTCATCAAAACATAAGTAGATCAATCAAAACGTTAAACATGATAGCTCAATCAAAGAAATACTCATTGCAATGAACCTAATTCTAAAGCACATTCAATGAAGGTATGAAAATGAAGCATTCAAAAGAAAACATTATGCAAACCAGATTCCAGATTGAATACTCCTTCCATGCAGCTCCATTGTTGTTCTTTCCTCTTCAATAGTTTTGTGGATCTCACCTACAAGTGCCCTCACAATTGAAAGCAAAAAGCTCAAGAGTACTAGAACTAAAATTTGATAGTTTGACAGCAATTCGGATTTCAAGAAGTAATTGAAGGAGGTGATTGAAGAAAAATTATCCAATTTATAGAGAAATTGGAGAAATCACAAAATTGGCATGATGCAATTCAAATGGAAATTGCAAATCAATATGACAAATTATGACAAATTATGCACTTTCCATGCACAATTTGATTGATTGATAATTGATTGATAAATTATGACACATTCCATGTCAAATTGATTGATTGTCAATTATGACAATTTATGACAAATTGAAATGTCATTCCCATAGAATTAGGAGATGAAATAGGAGGGAAAAGAAATTAGAAATTTGAAAATTAGGAAAATTGAAATTGATGAAAATTAGGAAATTGGAATTAGAAATTGATGAAAAATAGGATTTAGGAATTAGTGAATTAATTAATAATTTTTCATTTATTAATCAATTCACAAAGAAGAATAATTAGCCAATTAAATAAAGATTTAATTGTAATAAGAAGACTTAGGATTAACAAGTAATTTAGTAATCCTAGAGGAAGAAATGGCGAATTAGGTTAAATGACTAAATCATAAAACCCTAGAAGACGAATTAGAAATGTGAAAATGACAATTAGGTCCTGATTAAAGATAATTAATGTCGATCATGATTTTGAATTGATAAATGACCAATGCGACAAAATGATTTGATTGATAAATGCGCCAATTGATGAGGAACAATGACAAATTGATCCAAATTGACATAATTGAGATAGACAACGATCGATGACAAATCGGTCGCAAAATGACAAAATTGACAAGTGGACAAGGATCGACAACAAAATGGATTGCAAGATGACAAGATTGAAAATAACCACGATCGATGACAAATCGATCGCAAAATGACAAAATTGACATGACAACGATCGATGACAAATCGATCGTTAAAATGACAAGGTTGAAGGATTGATGATGATAAGATTGATGATAAGATTGATAAGAGGACAAAACCCTAATTAGGATTGACGATGTCCAAAATGATGACAAATAAGCATGCTCATTGATGCAATAAGATAAAATCGATCAAAATCATGACTGGATAATGTTGTTGACAAGACCAAATTCGAGGACGAGATGATTGAAGAATGTAGAAGAATGACTCGATGCTCGCAAATGATAAAATCAAGTGCGTGACATAGGAGAAATGTTAATGCGACGCAAAAACCTAAAATGAGGCAATGCGCAATTGTTAAAGTATGACCTCGCAAGCGTTGACCATTTTTGGGTGTCTACACCTTCAAATTGCTCTCTCTGCTAAAATCCCTAGAGACAACAAAGATGACAGATTGATATGGAGGGAAACTCTGAATGGGAAATACTCTCTTTCCTCTGCTATGGCTATTCACAATGTCCCAGTGGAAGAAATTCCCATCTAGGCTAAAGTCTAGAACAAGAAGTTAGTTCCTAAGGTCAATATCTTCTTTTGGATTTTCATCCAAAATAAGGTATTGACCCTGGACAATCTTCATAAAAGAGGTATTATTTTTCCTAATAGGTGTTCTCTTTGCTGCAGGGAAGAAGAGACAACTTGCCACATTCTCAATCAATGTACTTTTAGCCAGGATATCTAGAAAATCATCCTTACTAGGTGGAACCTAAGCTGGGTCTTCCCGAACTCTCTTGGTGGCACCTGGCTTCAATGACATTGACCTAATTCTAATCCTAAAATTATGGAGACTTGGAAACTTACTCTTTCAATTGTTATCTAGAATATCTAGAAAGAGTGCAACAAAAAGATTTTAAGGGATAAAAGGGTTATTCCAGAGGTGGTTGCAGATAAAATCTTTAAGAGTATTTTTGAATGCCTCTACTGCACTGATCAGGTACCTACTACGAAAGATGATTTTAAAGACAGGTGGAACCTTTCTACCACTACTACTAGCAAGGAGACTAGAAGAGAAGGTCTAGTCTAGTGTTTTCCCCCGCAGGGATGGATTAAGGCTAACTTTGATGGGGCCTCTAAAGGGAATCCGGGTAAAGCTAGATATGGGGGCATTATCAGGAATTTTGCTGGAAGTTGTCTTAAGGTGGTGGCTGGTCCTCTGGGGATTCAAACTAGCCATTTTGATGAAGCCTCTGCCACCTTGAATACCTTAATTATAGCCAAAAATCTAAATTATGATTAAATATGGCTTGAGGGAGATTCACTTAATATTATAAAATGCCTAAAGGGGGAAACGGAGCCTTCCTAGTCTATTGAAAATATCATCATGAAAGCTAGGAAGATCATTGCTAGTTTCAAAGAAATTATTATTCAACATGCCTTCAGAGAGAAAAATAGTGTTGCAGATTGCTTAGCAAATACTGGAGTTAACTCTAACTGCCAAATGATTTGGCACGAGGAGGATATCAATTTAAATATCAAAGAGTTCATTAGAAAGGACCATTATATGGGGAGAGAAGGACAATTTAATCATGACAAGTAAAAAGCATCATTTATGCCTTGCTGGAAATGCCTTCATTACCTGGCACTGCGGAATATCTCCTATTATCTCTAATAAATTGCCGCACACTTTGTGGGTTACTTAGTTCAAAAATTTGAGCAACATCAGGAAAGAAGGTTATAATTTGCAGAGAAACAGAGTAGATAGCCCATATCCGAAGATGGGAGGAGACCTAAGGCAGGAACAACCAGACAATACATCGACTTGGAAAGCGATGCCAAAAGTCTAGGCAAAATTGGAGAAGGGATCTCTTACCAGCTTCATGGAGAAACTTGAGGACTATGACAAAGGTAGGGTTAACTTAGCCGTTTCCAAGATTTCTAAAAACTAGTCTAATGGCTCTTTTAAACTTTATGGAGTTAAGTGTAAGCTAGATGCTGGGCTCATTTCCACTGTGACTAGAATGCCCCACACTGGGCTTAATTTCTTTCGAGACCTTAAAGTCTCCAACAATGTGGTTAACATGTTCCCGTGAAAAGAGAAAGAGAGGGCCAAAATTGGCAAGGCTACTAGGGGCTACTACGAAGCTACAAACATCAAGAAGTTGTGGGGCTGGGTTCTGAACGCAATTATGGAGTACATCACAATTGAAGGTCATTTCCCCAAGGCCCACACCTACCACTTCATGCTCTTAAACCATTTCAGACATGACAAAAAGGTATCCCTTACCTACTACCTTTTTCGGTCCCTCTCTAGGTCCCTCAACAAACATAGGAATAACCCTTCCAGCCCAATTCTCCACTACAGGCTTCTACTACTCATCTATGAGCATTGTAAATCCCTCACCTTGCTAGAAAATAAGAGGATTTCTACATCTCTGGGCAAGAGAAAGATGGAAGAGAGAGAAACCAGTAAGGAGAAGGCACCCTCCAGCGAAAAAAGGAAAATCATCCCTAGGTTGGAAATAAAGGACATTATGAAGGAAAGTAGCGGAATGGAGATAGATGACTCCAATGGTGAAGATGGCTAGAAAGATGAGGAGCTAGGTAATGAGGAAGAAAGTGGCGATAATGAGCCTGGTCAAGAAAGCCCTATCCTCAGCGATTGCCCTGGTAAGGAAAACAACCATCTGATGGAAGAAGTGGAACCTAAGGACAACGAGGAAACCGGTGTGAATTCTGAGAAGGACCTGACTGAGGATAGGGATAGCGAGGACAAGGAAAGTGCTGGTAAAGGGCTTATCATGGATAACCTCAAGAAGCTCTTTGAGGCTAGAATGGATTTCGAGAGATGGACCTACGAGACCCTAAAAAACCTGGATAAGAAAGGGATAAAAATGGATGAAAAGAGGGAGGATGATAATAGAGAGCAGAGTAATTGGAAGCAGGAAATGGAGAATAAGGTAAAATCACTGGAAGAGGGAAAAGAAGCGATGAAAAATCTGATGGGAGTTATCCCAAGTATCCTCTCTGCTATCACTAAAAACTTGGAGGACATCGCCAAGGTCATTGATCATACCTGCACTCCAAAACCAGTCGTGGATCTTGACATGGAGGAAGAGACCATCTAGACTGGAAGCGGTGATGCTACTCCGGTGGGAGGTATAGTGAAGAGAACCAGGGCCAGTATCAAGAAAGTTGTGGCTGCTTCAGCAAAGGATCCCCCTAACTTCAAAGACAACATCAAAGAGCTATATGAAATCAGAAACACCCTGACTAAAGCCCTGGAAAAAATCTGAATGCTAGAAGGCCTACTGGCTTTATGGGGCTTTTTTGGGTTTTCTTCGGTTTTCCACTGGTTTTTTTTGTGGTTCTATTTTTTTCTATTTCTCGTAGCTTTGTTGTTTAAGTTCTCCTTGTAAAGGGTTTCAGGGCCCCTTCAAAACCTGCTTTTTCCTTAATCAAAAATAATTCTTAAAGAAAATAATATTAAAAGCGAAACATAATAGAGAAAGGTTCCTAGTGTTGGAAACCTTGCTCTGATACCAAAATGTCATGCCCAAACTTTTTGGGCCAAAAATGGAACAATTTTTTATTTATTTTTAAAATAACATAATTACACTAAATAATCTACATTTAGAATGGAATAAATAAGTTTTGTCTTAACTAAAGGTTAACTTAGGATTAAATGGAATGGTTTCCTAAGGTTGTTCTAATCAACTCAATCATTATAGCGTCAATAATTAGAGTAGACTAATTATTCCCTAAAAAGGGTCGTCACAACTTAATTAATTGATTTAATTAAATTAATTAATTTCCCTTAATTAAAATTGTCCACAAAGAATCGAGAGATATTAATTATCTCAATAGTATTTAAAATACTCAAGGCTAAATAAAATAATGTTAACTCATATTAAAAATAATTAATTGAGCAAACGCGAAAAACGCCTTTAAATTAAACTAATAAAGTTAACCAAATCAAATATAATATTAGACTAATAAATTCATTTTATATTAAAGTCAAATTTAATTCCCCTTAGATATTTAAATTTCAACTATTAAATATTTGGCCAACATTGACCTCATAGGTTAAAATTTTACATTATACTTTTAATAAATTTCATTAATAAAATCCCCAAGAGAATTTTAACCCAAACAACCATATTTAATTATATATGAAAACTAGCATATATGTGTGTGTGTGTACTTACATCTATTTCCCTAAATAAAATCTATATTAAGAACTAATTCTACCCTAGTCAATAATAGAAGTTGATTTCTTTCTACATATTGAGTATAGACAAATGGGGGGGGTAATTCTTTTCAAATTTTAGAAAGAATTTCCCCCTCATTTCATTTTATTTATTATTTTAATGAACCCTAACTAGGGTTGTTTCATTCTATAACTTAACCTTGTTTTCATTTCTAACAATTTTCAATTTCTAACACTAACCCAAAATTGGGTTAGGGTATCTTGTCTCTCATATTTTATTTTATTTTGTTTGTGTGTGTGTGTAGGTGGTGGCCATTGTGGACAAGCAAGGGAGAGGGCCGAACTATTTTACAAAGGGTTGAGGGTTTCAAGAAAGGCCGAAGGGAAAGGGAAAGGGCTAGCCAAAATGTGGCTCACCACAGTGGCGGCCACAGCCACAGCCATCCACTGCGGCTAACCCGCAGTGGTGGCTGAGCCCTCCACTGTGGCTTAACCCGTAGTGGCGGATGCACCATACTGAGGCATCCCATGAGGAGGAAAGGTGGGGTAGAGCCCTCAGCTCCCCCATCCCGATTTTCAGCCTGGTAAAAATATCCCTTTGTATATATATATTTTTAAAAAATTTATAAAAAAAGGTATATATATTATATATATTAATATATCATGATATATATAAATATATATATTTATATATGTCATGATATATATATATATATATATATATATATATTGTTAGCACCCGAAGGCAATTGAGAAAGGGGGGGTGAATCAGTTGACTATTAATTTCAACCCAAATATAACTTAACCAAACTTAGTGCATAATACTGGTAAACCAAACTTAATGTTGGTTGACAGTTTAACAGTTAATAACAGTACCAGTAAAGTTTAATGCATGGAATAGGAAGACAAATAACATCCACAACACATAACACATATATTTGTACATGGAAACTCTGTAAGGGGAATAACCATAGTGGGAAACCTTACCCACAATCAAATGATACTACTACATATAGTATGTGTGTACAAATGGGGTCTGCACATGTTGAAAGGCCAATTGCCTAGAGCTCACTGCTCAATCACAAAATGGGAGTCACACTGACTACATTTGGATGGTTAAATCCAATGATAATGTACTGCTCAAAATAGCATCTTCATATGCTGGATTCAGTATTGGTTAAGCTCTGATTGTCTTCTTCATACCTTCCATGAATCTTCAAATGTCTGTGTATAGCTCTACTTATATTCACATATACCTTATTATAATCCTCTACCACACCTTCTTCATAATCTCACAAATGAGATCTTACATATATACCAAAACCTAAGACCAAATGTGTAGGTCGGCTCACTAAGAATATTACAATTTAATCAATTACAAATGAATCAATGTGCGATGCATCATGTTGGCTTAATGCATTTACAATAATAACCAATCAATAAATCATCTCCATAATGTGTCATGCTGATCTGGAATAGATAACGCTTGTCTGTCCATAACCTAGACCTATTTGCCGGTAACAACAAATATGCAAACTTGATTAGACCAATAACCAAATCACCAAAACCAAGTGTCCAAACAATGTCTTCGACATAGCCAAGTAATCTCTAGATGATAATAGATTATCCTCAGTGCTATGAACAATATAACCTATCGGTGAACCAGATACTGGTGACTGTGCATAAGTCACTAAACATGTCGGTGAACATAACCAAAGATCTTTAGTGCTGATAAGTGTTCACAAGTGTTGACATCAATGACAAAACCAATCCAACACATCCATAATACCAACAATCTCAAACTTTGGCATTGATGGTAACACAAGATGGAAAAACCATCTAAGTGCTAAAGCAAAAATGCCAAAAACCAAAAACCAACAATCTCCCAAAGAGATCAATTACCATAAATTAAAATACATAATATTTCTCCCCCTAGGAATAATCTCTCCCCAAAAGATAATGTGTTTTTCCATAGATATCTCTCCCCCTTTGACATCAAATGCCAAAGCAATACAAAACCAAATACAATCAGTTCATAGAACTTATTACAAATACCAATTGTTATAACCAAATTTATCCAATCTACTCCCCCTAAGAAGTAGCTCTCCTTCATCAAAGATGGAAAAATATTTCTCTATTAATTCTACCGGTTTGATGTGATGCTCCAACTGTCTAAGTTTCTACCGGTGAGGGTATAACTCCAAGCTGCTCTCTGAGATATTCAAAAGTTTCCTTAGGAAAAGGTTTAGTAAAGATATCTGCAATCTGCTCTTTAGTATTCACATAAACCAATTTCACTTCTTTTTCTTCAACATTCTCTTTCAGAAAATTGAATTTGATAGAAACATGTTTAGTTTTAGAGTGAAATACCGGATTCTTTGATATATCAATTGCTGCCATATTATCATAGCAAATGATTATAGGTTCTTTGCATTTTACCTTTATGTCCTTCAACATTTACTTAATCCATAATACCTATGTACAATAAGTTGCTGCTCCAACATATTCTGATTCTGCTATTGATAGTGATGTACAACTTTGTTTCTTACTCAACCATGAAATTAGTCTACTACCAAGAAAAAATGCTCTGTCGGTGGTACTTTTTTTGTCATCTACATCTCCTGCCCAATTTACATTTGTGTATATACATAAATCAATATTTTCATCTTTAGGATACCATAAACCAAGATTTGTTGTGCCTTGTAGGTACTAGAAATCCTTTTTACTACTGATTCATGATTTTCCTTAGGATTACTCTGAAATCTTGAAACAATACATACTGCATTCATAATATTAGGTCTTGTTTGTGTCAAATACAATATGTGAGGCCCTACCCCGACCCATCCTAGCATTTCAATGATTTTCATGTTGGAACTATTATGGATGCTTTATTTTTATGCATTATGGATATAGAACTTTATATGATCCCAGGATTGGATAACATTAATATATTGATGCTTCATTTCTATGCATTATGGATATATAATTTTATATGATTCTAGGATAGGATAACATTGAGATGGTGTATGCCATTTATTTGATTTGTAGGACTTTATTATGATGCTACAAATATGATGCATATCTTATGAATGGATTAAATTTATGAGGATTATGATAAATTTCTTATGTGGAGTGCTTTGATATGTGGTAAAATGATTTGCATGATGTCAATTATATGCAGAGTGATTGATTTGTATTCTTATTCATATTTTTAATATTATATGAGGTTATTTGGGAATTACTAATGTGTAATTGAGATGCACAGGAAAATTATCCATGTGACCATGGAAACATTATGGAGAATCAAGCCTAGACCTATGTACGTTCGTAAAACCAGAGGTTGTCTATTTGGAGAGACAACATCCCATATGTATCATATTTTATTTGTAAATGTAAATGTTTACATGTGTGTTAAATTGTATTTATTAATTTGTTTAAATCCTACAAGAGACAATTGCCATGTGTGTTTTTGTGATGTGGAATTCTTTTTGTAGTGTCACTTGACACATATGTTGTATGTTGAGTTGGCATTGTCATGTCACCTTTTGAGAGATTTATTTTACCAATGATATATTTCTAAATTATCCTTGATGGTCCCAAGTAAATCTAGGATAGTGAGCCATTAAGAGGGTCAACTCAAAGTTGACCCGTAGGTAAACTTTGGACTTTCAAAGGGTTAAACCAACTCCTAGAGTCAGTTTTGGAGCATTTTTAATGGGCCTCATGGTATACCTATGGGTGAAGGCCAAATTTGCCCATGTGTCCACTCCCTAGGACTTGTTTAACCTCCCCAAAAAGTGAGTTTCCCAAGATGGCCGAATTCCATCTTTAGGAGAGCCATCCTTGGTTAGATAACCTTCTTGGTATGTGTCATTCCTCTTCCCCATTCCATTCCCCTTTTTCAGGTGCCTTGGTTAGGGAGTGTGTAAGACCTAGGGAAGACCAACCAATGGGAGCTCTTACTCTATCCAAAAGGTTGGAAAGAGTGAGAGAAGCCTTCTTAGGCAAGGAATTGAGACTTAGGAAGTTAATCACCCACTCTCCATCTTTGGAGACTAGATCTTGCAATTTTGAAACAAGTTTTGAATAGAAATTTTGGCTAAGTGTGGAGGAAAAGAAGTGTGGATTTGGGATGCTCTTCTCCAAACTATCCCTAGTAAACCCTTGGTAGATTCAAGGTTGGTTCAATCTCTTACTTTGTATGTTGAAAATTTATTTTGAAAGATTTCTTGAATGTAGTTGTTTTCTTCCCTTGTATTTTATTTGTGAAGATATATATGTTAGCTTTCACTTGTTTTCTTTGTTATACATTTTCTTGTGTTTTGGGAGTATCCAAGGCCATTTTACCCTTGGGAGGGTAGAATGGTCTTGGGGGTGGAAGGTTGTTTGACAGCCTTAGAGTGAGAGGCTCTCTTTAAGAGAGTTATCTCAGGGGTTTGTTTATGTGACCCTTGCTGCATAGTTTTGTTTATGCATTCGGGGGTCATAAGGGGAGAAATTATGGCATGTATGCCTTAGGGGTCATAAGGATGTTGGGTCAAGATGGACTTGTGTTGTGTTCTTGGTTGCCATGAGATGGCTTGTGATCTACTATCTTGCAGTTCTCCTCAAGGTACTTGGTCCACTTCCACCCATGTAAAAATCACATTAAGTGATGATGTTCAGCCTTGGGATGAGAATGCATTCGTTTTGAGTTTTCCTTTCTTATTTGTGTATTGTTTGAGAGTAACCTGTCTAGATCTTGGTTCTCCAAGCTTGGGGGTGGCTTCTAGTAAGCCTAGGTTGGGAGGTGATCCCTCCATGGTCACAACCTTAAGATTTTGTATTATAGGTTGCTTTGGGAAGGGATTGAAGGAAAAGCTTGGATATGGTCTTGCTGATTTTATTTTAGTTGCAGAAAGGAGAAAAAAAGAAATGTAAAATTGTATATTTTGTTTGAAAGAAAGGAAGGGAAAGGAAAGAGTTTTTCTATTGTAATTATATTGTAAAAGAATAAGAAACTGTATTATTGACCGAGTTTTAAGTTGTACTTTATTTGATGTATGGAACATTTAAATAAATAAAAAAAGTGCATTTGATTAAAAAATTTTTGTATAAGTTGCAAAGAAAAAGAAATGAATTATGTTGTTCAAATATTATTGCAAAAAAGAATGAGATGTTTTATTCTATTTTAACATATTAATGTATTTTTTTTTATCTCCTTGTTGTTACTCATGGATTTTTAGAAATATAGTTGCAGCTATCTATAAGAATAATTCTGCTACTTTTTACATATTTTGTAATCGCATGTTAAGAAGAAAGCCATTAAACTAGAAAAGATAAATTGTAGATGTAAAAATCAGTCATTTTGCTTAAGTTATAAATCTGGAAAAATGCATCCTACTAGGAAACAAAAGGAAATTTTTTAATTTTAATTCTATTACTATTATCCATTCTGTAAAATAAGTAAAGTATCATATTTTGTAGATAGATAAACTGGCATATCTTTACATTCTATAGAATCTGAAAATAGATATAGATTATGCCCTAAGTGAAAATAAAATAAAATATTTACTCCTATTTTTCTGTTAAATAAAAGAAAAAAAACAGTTTGCTAAAACCATTGTAGTCCTAATTTTTACCTTAGATAGTTACACACACACACACACACACACACACATATATATAGATTCATATATTTAATTACTTGCTGCATTAAAATCAAAACATATGCATTTGATAAAATATGGGCAAACTGGAAACAAAAAAATAAATTTACATTAGTATTCTGGTCATTTAAAAAAAAAAGGGCATGCATGTATTCTAAGATTTTATTTATGCATATATATATATATATATATATATATATATATATATATATTATATATATATATATATGTATTTATATATATATATACATATATACATATATATACATACATATATATATACATACATATATATATGTATAAATATATATTTTTTAAAATATAATTTATAAACAAAAAAAAAATTATGCTAAGCAAGCTCTTGGGGAATCTTACCCCCGCAGCCCCGCGACCCGCAGGGGTGGCTTCGGCTACCACTACAGGTGGCCACCACAGTGGTTGTTGCTGCCCCTTCCCCCCTTTTGTTGTTCCTCCGCCGCTGTCGTGGTTTCGGCTGCCTGCATCACGCCTTCGCTCGAACTCCTCTGCCATAGCGAACCCTACACACACAAAAAACACACACACACACACAAAACCCTAGCTCATTAAAAAAAGAGAGAAAGAATTAAGTTCGGTAAAATATGCAACCCTAACCCAATTTCAGGTTAGGGTTAGCATTTTTTATAAAAGAAAAGATAATTAGGTATGCAACCCTAGCCCACATTCGGGTTAGGGTTAGCATTTAGAGATTATAAAAATATTAGTTTGTTTTTAAAATTATAGTAGGGAAATAATTCCACCCTATTTAGGGTTTGTGATTTAAAATATTAATCAAAGAGGGGAACCTTTTTAGTTATACCCATATGTGAGATTTAACTATAACTCCTTATTTGACCAAGGCGAAGATTTATTTATTTTAATATAGTTTTTTTTTAAGGTAAAATTTAAAATGGTGGTTAATTTTATATAGATATATTAATTCACAATTATTGGTCTAATTTTAATAACTAGGGTTATTATATAGTTATTGTTCATATTTAATTAAATATGGACGTTAAGTTAAATTTAATTTGGGAAAAATTATTAATGAATGTTAATAATTGTTTTACGCAAAATCTAGCCTATGAGGTCAGTTTTGGCCAAGAATTTAATAGTCAAAAATTTGAAGGTTTAGGAGATTTAAAATTGACTTTAATATAAAATATGTTTATTTAGCAAAATATCATTATTGAATTTGTTAACCTTATTGGTTATATTTAAAAAGTGAATTTGCATGCACCCAATTAATTAATTTTATTTTAAGATAACATTATCATTATTTTAATTAGCCTGGAATATTTTAAATACAATCGAGATATTTAAATATCTTTCGACTTTAATTAGGAAGAAATTAATTAGGTTGATTAGATTAATTAAGTTGCGATGACCCTCTTAGGGAGTAATTAGTCTTCACTAATTATTGTCTCTATATTGATTTAGTTAATTATTTCAACTTTAGTAAACAATAATATTTACCCCTTAGTTAAGACAAAACTTAATTGATTTCATTTTAATGTAGATTATATAATGAGCTTATGTTGTCAAAAAAAAATTTGTTCCGTTTATGCCCTAAAGTTTGGGCATGACACAGTAAACCTCCAATCATAGATTTATATCTTGTTGAATGAACAAGTGCTGATTCATCCTTCAATGATAGTTTATCAGTTGTAGTCATAGGAGTTCTTACTGGTTTAGAGTTTTCCATACCAAATTTCTTCTTTCAAGTACTTTGATTGATTTATGAATATACCTTTATCAGTTTGTGAAATTTGCAACCCTAAAAAGAATTTTATCTCCCCAATCATAGACATTTCAAATTCTTCCTACATCTTATTAGAAAAGCCTTTACACAATCTTTCTTCTCCTCCAAAAATGGTATCATCAACAAAAAATTCAATAACCAAGATGTCATCATTAGTCACTTTGTAATATAAGTTGTTGTCAGCATTACCTTTAGTGTAACCAAGCTTTAAAAGATATTTGTCCAATCTAGCATACCAAGCTCTGGGAGCTTGCTTCAATCCATATAAAGCTTTCCTTAACCTGCAAACCATATCTTTGTCATTTGTCAAAGAAAATCCATCAGGTTGTTCAATCTAAACTTCCTCTTCAAGATCACCATTCAAAACTGCACATTTAACATCCATTTGATGTACTTTATAGTTCTTGCGTGTTGCAAAAGCTAAGAATAATTTGACTGCCTCAATTCTAGCTACCAGTGCAAAGGTTTCATTGTAATCAATTCCTTCTTTCTGTGAATATCCCTTACACACTAATATTGATTTGTTTCTGATTACCTTACCATCTTCATTAAGTTTATTT
Organism: Cryptomeria japonica; assembly: GCF_030272615.1. NCBI lineage: Eukaryota > Viridiplantae > Streptophyta > Pinopsida > Cupressales > Cupressaceae > Cryptomeria > Cryptomeria japonica. The sequence continues at coordinate 412,521,589 of NC_081415.1, forward strand.
ATGAATACCCATTTAGTTCGAATTACATTTTTGTTTTTAGGCCGAGGAACCAATGTCCATGTGTTATTCTTTTCAATTTGTTCCAATTCATCTTCCATAGCCTTAATCCAATGTTTATCTTCACATGCCTCATTAATAGTTGTTGGTTCAATTTGAGAAATTAGACATACCTCTTCATTTTCCATTCTTCCTCTAGTCATAACTCCTTGATACTTATTCCCAATTATCTGACTTTCAGAGTGATTCAATCTTACATACCTAGGTGTATTTACTTGTTGTTGTTCTTCAGTCATTGTGGAATTCTCAAATGATGTTGGTGTGACTGGATCAACATTTTGTACCGGTGTATTAGGTTTAGGTTCATTTGTGATTATCTCAATTGTCAGTTCAGAGTCCATAGACATTCTAAATTGTTCATAAATCTTCACATTTGCACTCTCAATGATTTTCTGTACTCTTGTTAAAACATCTATATGTCTTTCTCTTAGATGAATAACCAAGAAATATTCCTTCATCACTTCTAGGATCAAAATTTCCAATATAATTATCTCTCCTAATATAACATTTGCTTCCAAATATTCTGAAATATTTAAGAGTAGGAGTGTTACCAAACCATAGTTCATGAGGGGTCTTATCATTTTCACCTTTGATGTGAACTCTGTTGAATGTGTAAATAGTTGTATTCACTACTTCTCTCCAATACACATGAGGTAGGTTTGCTTCTGATATCATGCTTCTAGTTGCATCCAAAATAGTTATGTTCTTTCTTTCCACCAACTCCATTTTGTTGGGGTGTCCGAGGTGCTATAATTGTCTTTTGATTCCATTCACTTCATATAATGTATTAAATTCCTTAGATGTGAATTCACCTCCTTGATCTGATCTCAAACATTTGATTTTCTTACTGGTTTCATTCTCTACCATTACTTTGAATAGTTTGAATTTCCCAAAAGCTTCTGATTTCTCCTTGAGAAAAGTAACCCAACACATTCTATAATAATCATCAATGATTAGCATAAAATATCTATCTTCTTGTAAACTTCTAGCTCTTGTTGGACCACATAAATTAGTATGAATTAAGTCAAGAACATTATTAGATTTATCTGGAATACTCTTATAAGTTTCTCTAAATTGCTTTCCAAATTGACATTCTTTACATATTGGATTGTGAGGTTTAACAATCTTAGGTAAATCCCTTACTGCCTTAGTTGTACTGATTTTCACAATGCAATCAAAATTTACATGACAAAGTCTTTTATGCCATAACCAACTTTCGTCAATATGTGCAATTAAGCATATCTTCTCATTGTTATTCAAATGAAATATATTACCTCTAGTCTGATTACCAGTTGCAATTTCCAAACCAATTCTATTCATGATTTTGCATTTACCATTCTTGATTTGTAATTGAAATCCCTTTTCAACTAATTGACCAAAACTCAAAAGATTATGCTTCAAACCTTCAACATAATAAATGTTGTCAGTATTGTGCTTACCATCAAAAGATATAGTGCCTTTTCCTCTGATCAAACAAGCTTTATCATCCCCAAATCTTACTAGACCTCCATTATATTCCTGAAAAGTTAAAAATTTACTTTTATCACCAGTCATATGATGTGAACTTTTGGAATCAATGATCCATTCATCATTTTCTTCAATTTTAGCTACTAGGGCTTTCTCTACCAGTTGAACACTAGGTGCCAGTTGATCTTCTGTTATTGCAACAAAAGCCCATCTATTGTCTATTGGTTCCTCATCAAAATCATCAGTAACTCCTTCATCAGCATAATAACATGATTTGTCTCTATTCTTCTTAAATCTGTATCTCTGATATTCAGGGTTAGGCTTATATGTTCTTTTGGCTTCTTCTTTCAATCTTGCATGTCTATCAGGACACCTAGATGCCATATGACCAATTTTATTATAGTTAAAACATTTAAATGGTGGTTTACCTTCATACTTACTTCCAACTGGACCTTTAGGCATTTTCCTTGCAAATAGTGCTTCAAGCTCTTCAAGTTCTTCATTCTCTCTTCTGATTTCTTCAAGTTCTCTAGCATAGAGTGCTTTCCAATCATATTTTTTAGATGATGATGATGATGATGCAGATGATGAAGTTTTGAAAGCCAAATCTATCTTAACTATAGCAACAAGACCAAATTCCTCAAGTTCAAAAGCTGAAAGTTTTCCAACCAAAGTATCTCTAGATACTAATGTATTAGGCATTATTGTCAATTCATTAATAGAAGTTACTTTCATTTTGTATGCTAGTGGAAATGCTCTTAAAACTTTAGAAATAATTTCATCTTCACTTAAGGATCCTCCACAATATTGTATACCCAAAATAATTTCATTAACTCTTTCCATAAAAGAAGAAATCCTTTCATCTTCTTCCATTTTTAGAATTTCATACCTGACCTGGAAGCATTCCAGTTTTGCAATTTTGACAGTGGTATCACCTTCATTCAATGTCTCTAATTTATCCCAAATAGCTTTAGCAGTAGATCGGTTTGATAATCCCATGATTTGTTGATCTGACAATGCACTCAAAAGTGCTTCTCTTGCTTTGCAATTATTCTCCTAATCTTTAGCCAAGGTTGGTGGATTAGGTTGACTCTGTGTAGTTCCATATATAAAAAGAGGACTTGGATTTGATACCAATTGTTAGGACCCAAAGACAACTAAGTTGGGGGGGGGGTGAATCAGTTGTCTATGAATTTCAACCCAAATATAAATTAACCAAACTTAGTGCATAATACTGGTAAACCAAACTTAATGCCTGTTGACAGTTTAACAGTTAATAATAGTACCGGTAAAGTTTAATGCATGAAACAGAAAGACAAATAACATCCACAACACATAACATAGATATTTGTATGTGGAAAATCTATAAGGGGAAAAACCATGGTGGGAAACCTTACCCACAATCATATGATACTACTGTAGATAGTATGTGTGTACAAATGGGGTCTACACATGCAGAAAGGCCAACTGCATAGAGCTCACTGCTTAATCATAAAATGCGAGTCACACTAACTACAATTGGATGGTTAAATCCAATGATAATGTACTGCTCAAAATAGCATCTTCATATGCTAGATTTAGTACTGGTTAAGCTCTGATGGTCTTCTTCATACCCTCCTTGAATTTTCAAATGATGTCTGCATGTATAGCTCTACTTATATTCGCATATACTTTATTATAATCCTCTACCACACCTTCTTCATAATCTCACAAATGAGATGTTACATATATACCAAAACTTAAGACCAAATTTATAGGTCGACTCACTAAGAATATTACAATTTAATCAATTACAAATGAATCAATATGTGATCCATCATGTAGGCTTAATGCATTTACAATAATAACCAATCAATAAATCATCTCCATAACAGCAAATATGCAAACTTGATTAGACCAATAACCAAATCACCAAAACCAAGTAATCTCTAGATCATAATAGATCATCCTCAGTGCCGATGAACAATATAACCTACCAGTGAACCATATATCGGTGACTGTGCATAAGTCACTAAACATGTCGGTGAACATAACCAAAGATCTTCAGTGCTAATAAGTGTTAACAAGTGTTGACAAGTGTTGACATCAATGATAAAACCAATGCAACACATCCATAATACCAACATATATGTATATGTATAAATGACATAAACAGAAAATATAGTTATAGCATAAAGTTCAATAACATAATGGATTTCCTTTTTTATATATATATATATAAGCATTCAAGTCTATTTTTTATTTTTTTTTAAAGGAAATCAGCAATTTAGATGTAAATTTATAACTTTAGGTATAAAATTTATATAATGTGTGTGTGTGTATATATATATATATATATATATATATAGCTTTAATAGATTGATCTCAAATAAATAGAATAGAAGTAAATTTGATTTTCTTTTATAGCATATATTTTCCTTTTGATTTAAAAAAAAAACAACATCTAGATTTATTTATTTTGATCTATATTTTTTTAATTTTCTACTACACATACTTTTACAGAATGGAAATTGTGACAGCATTATTTTTATTTACAACTGCAACTAACATTTTCTAAAAATCATTTAATCCATTGGTTTAATAACAACAAGATGCAAAGTAAGATTAAAAAAAAAACCATTTCTAAGATGTCTAATAATCTTTTTTTTGTGTGTGTTTAACTACAGACATAAATAAATATTTCTTTCCTCTTAATAAAAAGAATATTGCACTACTAGCATTTAGATAATTTCATTTCTTCTTTTTTTTCAATAGCAATAAGAACAAACTATAAATTTCATGCTTAATCTTTTTCTAGAAACATATCATTAAAGTAATAACTTCAACAATACATTCTTCACTTTGCAAGAATATATATTTCAAATAAAAATACATCTTTATTGCATGGTAAAGACTAATCCAATAATTACATTTAAAACACCATAGTTTCTTTTACTAAAAATAGGAAATAACCAAATCAAGCCCCTCCTTTCTACTACATGAGGGCTTATCTAATATATTCTTTTTTCCTTTTCTGCAACTAAATACAATAAGAAATCCTTTTTCTTTTCTACAACTAAATACAATAAGATAATCATTTTCTATTTTCTACAACTAAATACAATAAGAAATTCTTTCTTTTCTTTTCTGCAACTAAATAAAATAAGAAGTAGGATCATATAAGCTTCCCTCCCAATCTTTTTTTAAGCAAACCTGCAACAAAATCTTGTAGTTTATGACCATGGAGGCTCACCTCCCAACCTAGGCTTACAAGAAGCCACCCCCGAGATAGGAGAACCAAGGATAAATAGGTTACACTCAAGCATAAACACATAAGAGAGAAGAAAACACAACACAACACTCCCAACCCAAGGATGAACAAAGTCACTTAGTGACTATTATTTGTGGGGTGAAGGTGGACCAAATACCTAGAGGAGAAATCTGCAAGTAGAATAACATATTGCCTTTGCTTCCAAGAAGAGTAACCACAAGTTCCAAACTTGTCCCAACAATTCTTTATGTCCCACAAGGCATACAAGACAACAAACACCCCTTATGACCCCCATTGCATAAACAAAATACTATGCAGCAAGGGTCCCATAACCCCTTGTAAACCACTCTCTTCCAAAGAGAGCTTCTACACTCATAGACTATCAAATAACGCTTCACCCCAAGGCCACTCTACCCTCCCAAGGGTGAGTTTGGCCTTCAAAACTCCCAAAACAAAACTCAAAAATCACAATAACAAAAGAAAAGAACACATAGGAAAGAACTCAACATCTTCCTAACACACTAAGATATCAACAATGAAAACAACAACATACATGAGCTAGAAAAACAACCAGCCTTAAATCTGCCAAAAGGATGATGAATCTTGTAGAAGAGCTGCTCAAATCTACTATCTTTTCCCCTCAAGAATTATCCAAAAATCTTCCAAAAACTTACAAAAATTGCTCAAGAATCTAAGTCTCCAAAAATGGAGAGTGGGTGATCAAAACTTTTCTCCCTCCCAAACTATTCCCTAAGAAGACACTCCTCACTCTTTCCAACCCTCTTGGGAAGGGTGAAGGATGTTCATAGGTTGGTCTTCCCAACACCTTACAAAATCTCTAGCCAAGGCATCTCAAAAATGTAAAAGGAATGGGAAAGAGCAATGTCACTCATGAAGAGGGTTGTCTAACCTAGGTAGGCTCCTCAAAAATTCAAATTCAGCCAACTTAGAAAAATCAACTTTTGGGATGACTAAACAGTCCCTAGGGAGTGGACACATGGCTAAATTTGGCCTTCATCCATAGGTACATCATATGGCCCACTAAAAATGCCCCTAACTTGACCCTAGGAGTTAGTTTAACCCTCTAGAAACTCACCCGAAGTTTACCTACGAGTCAACCCTGAGTTGACCTTTCTAATGGCTCCCTATCCAAGACTTTCTTGGGACCATACTAGGCTAATTAAAAAATGCTTTGGTAAAACCAATTCCTTCCAAGGGACATGTCATTTCCAACTCACTTTTCAACACATGTGTCAAGTGACACCACAAAAAGAATTACACATCACTAAAATACACATGGCAATGTCCCTTTTTGGAATTAATAAATTAAACAATTTTTAAATTTAACACACATCCAATCATTAAAATTTACAAATGAGGTGTTGTCTCTCCAAATAGACAACCCTTGGCTTCACAAACACACATAGGTCCAAGCTTGATTCCCGAATAGTTTTCATGGTCACATGGAATAATTTTTCTGCACATCTCACTTTGCACATTAGTAATTCCAAAAATCACATATAATATTATCATATAAAAAGAATACAATTCAGACATTGCATACAATTTTAATTATAATAATCAAGTTTCCAATTATCTAATAACATCCATATAAAATAATCTACTAAATGGCATCATCATAATCATCATGGAATTAAATCATTTATAGAGCATGCATCCATACTTTTCTAGCATCAAAACAAAGTACTGCAAATTAAAGTAAATGACATAATCATACCAATGTTATCCAAACACTGGATAATATAAAATCTATGTCCATAATGCATCAAAATATAGTATCAATAATAGGTTTGATGTGAAAATAACTAAAATGCTATGATGGCTTGGGGTAGGGCCTCACATCCTACTCTTAAATACTTCAGAATATTTGGAAGCAAATGTTATATTAGAAGAGATGAGTATGTTGGCAAGTTTGATCCTAGAAGTGATGAAGGAATATTTCTTGGTTATTCATCTAGAAGCAAGGCATATATATGTTATAATAAGAGATTGCAGAAAATCATTGAATCAACATAGATTGCACTAGTACAGAATGAAGACCCAGTCACACCGACATCATCAAAAAACTCAACAATGACTAAAGAACAACAACATGTGAATGTTAATCAAAATAAACCCAGGTATGTAAGATTGAATCATTCAGAGAATCAAATAATTGGAAACAAGAATAAAGGTGTAATGAATAGAGGAAGATTGGCAAATGAAGAGGTATGTTTAATTTCTCAAGTTGAACCAGCATTTGTTACTGAAGCATGTGAAGATAAACATTGGATAAAACCAATGGAAGATGAATTAGAACTGATTGAAAAGAATAATACTTGGACATTGGTTCCCAGCCCTAAAGATAAAAATGTAATTGGAACTAAATGGGTATTTAGGAATAAACTTAGTGAGGATAGTAAAGTAATCAGAAACAAAGCAAGATTAGTTTGTAAAGGTTATTCACAGAAAGAAGGATTAGATTATAATGAAACCTTTGCACCACTAGCCAGAATTGAGGCAGTTAGACTATTTCTTGCATTTGTAGCTCATAAGAACTATAAAGTTTATCAGATGGATGTAAAATGTGCATTTTTGAATGGAGATCTTAAGGAGGAAGTTTACATTGAACTATCTGATGGATTTTCATTGACAGGTGATAAGGATATGGTTTACAGGTTAAGGAAAGCTTTATATGGATTGAAGCAAGCTCCCAGAGCTTGGTATGCTAGATTGGATAAATATCTTTTGAAGCTTGGTTACACAAAAGGTAATGTTGATAGTAATTTGTACTACAAAGTTACCAATGATGAGATTTTTGATATTGAAGTCTTTGTTGATGATATCATTTTTGGAGGTGAAGATGGATTATGTAAAGACTTTGCTAACAAGATGCAAGAAAAATTTGAAATGTCTATGATTGGAGAGATAAAAAAAATTCTAGGTTTGCAGATTTAAGAAACAGATAAAGGTATATTCATATGTCAAACAAAATAATTGAAGGAGCTTTTCAAGAAATTTGGTATTGAAAACTCTAAACCGGTAAGAACTCCTATGACTACAACTGATAAATTAACATTGAAGGATGATTCAGATCCTCTTAATCTGACAAGGTACAAATCTATGATTGGAGGTTTACTATATTTGACATAAACAAGACCTGATATAATGAATGCAATATGTATTGTTTCAAGATTTCAAAGCAATCCTAAATAAAATCATGAATCAATAGTTAAAAGGAATTTTTTCGATACCTACAAGGCACAACAAATCTTGGTTTATCATATCCTAAGAATGAAAATTTTGAGTTATGTGCATACATAGATTCTAATTGGATAGGAGATGTAGATGACAGGAATAGTACCACTGGCGGTGCATTCTTTCTTGGGAGAAGATTGATTTCATGGATCAGTAAGAAACAAACTTGCACATCATTATCAACAGCAAAAGCAAAATATGTTGCAACAACAACTAATTGTGCTCTGGTATTATGGATTAAGCCAAATGTTGAAGGATATAAAGGTAAAATGCAAAGATCTAATAATTATTTATTATGATAATTCAACAACAATTGATATATCAAAGAATCCAGTATTTCACTCTAAGACAAAGCATGTTTCTATTAAGTATAATTTTCTGAAAGAGAATGTTGAAGCAAATCAAGTGACATTAGTTTATGTGAATACTAAAGAGCAAATTGCAAAAATCTTTACAAAGCCTTTGCCTAAGGAAAAATTTGAATATCTCAGAGAGCAGCTTGGGCTAATTTCCCCACCGAATTAGACTTAGATGTTAAATATTGGCATCAAATTGACAGGAACTGATAGATATATCTTTTTTTTTCGGCTTTGATGGAGATGAGCTAATGCTCAAGGGGAGTATTTAGTTGTATGATATTTTTTGATTCTTAACTACTTTGACATTTAATGTCAAAGGGGGAGAGATATCTATGTAAAATATTTGTATTTGGGGAGAGATGATCATTTTACTTGGAGAGATGTACTTTGTTTTTGGTTTATGTTTTTGGTTCAGAATTTTGTGACAAACTTTGTATTGATCTAGCTTTGGGAGATTGTTGGTTTATTGGATTTTGGCATTTTGTTTTTGGCACTTAGATGTTTTTCCATCTAGTGTTGCCATCAATGCCAAAGGGGGAGATTTTTGGTATTATGGATGACGTTTTCATGTATTTCATTGGTTTTATCATTGATTTCAACACTTATCTTTATGGAGATCTACATTGTTGGTTTGGCACTTTGGTTATATTGGTTTATTATTCACCGACAGGTTATGTGTTCATCGGTAGGTTATTTGGTTCACTGGCAGTGATGATAACTTCTTATCACTTGGAGATCATTTGGTTATGTTGAAGACATGGATTGGATGCTCGAATTTGGTGTTTTTATTATTTGTCTAATTGGGTTAACATGTTTGCCTTTATCAATAGATAGGACTAGGTTATGGACCGGTACTTGTGATCTATTCTAGATCAGCATGACACGTTATGGAGATAGTTTATTGATTGGATATTGTATTGAGCCGACATATTGTATCGCATCAAGACTTATTTGTAGCTGATTTAATTGTAATATCTTTAGTGAGCTGACCTTATGATTTGGTCTAAGGTTTTGTATAAATAAATGTAAAATCTCATTTGGGAGATATGGTATGGAAATGGTATGAGTGTGTGCAAATATTGAAGAGTGAAAATAAGCAGATCCTTGTGTGAATCACACAGACATTATCTGAAGGTTGAAGGAAGGTTATGAAGGTGTTTGGCACTCATGTTCAGAGCTTAAACTAGTACTGAATCCAGCATTGCGGATGCTATTTTGAGAAGTACATTGTATTGGATTTAACCATCCAACTATAGTCAGTGTCACTCCTATTTTGTGATTGAGTAGTGAGCTCTAGGCAGTTGGCCTTTCTAGATGTGTAGACCCAATTTGTGTACACTTACTATCTGCAGTAGTATCATCTGATTGTGGGTAAGGTTTCCCACTGTGATTTTTCCCCTTATCGGGTTTCCATGTCAAAATCTATGTTTAATGTGTTGTGGATGTTGTTTCTCTTTCTGTTTGATGCATTAACTTATATCAGTACTACTATAGTTGTTAATTTGTTTTACCAGCATTTAAGTTTGGTTTATCGGCATTTAAGTTTAAGTTGGAATAATTAGCATTTGAGTTATAATTTATATACAACTGGTTAACAACCGATTCACCCCCCCCTGTTACTTGTCTTTTCAGTTCTCAATAGTGAAGAGGAACCAAGAATAGTGGAGTGCATGGGAATATAGAACTTGTTGTGATGGAGATGTTGCAAGGAATAGCAACCTGATTAGAAGGTGTGGAGACAACCCAGAGAAGAGGCCGACATATGGAAAATGTAAGTGAAGATGAAGGAGAAGAAGCCTACACATAACAAGTGGATTTACCGGCAGTTGATCCAGATGAAGAAAGGTTTTTAAGGGTTTTGAGTAGGGAAAACACTAAACCTCATTTTACCCCACTAGAATATGATGAGAAGTTAGATTCAGATGAATTGATGGATTGGATTTCAGAGATGGAGAAATATTTTGACTTTGAAAACACTACAAAAGAGAGGAAGGTGAAATATGTTTGTACCCGGTTGAAAGGTCATGCATCTCTTAGGTGGGAGCATTTGCAAGTTGATAGATAAAGAAAATGTAAATAAAAGATTAAGGCATGGGATCGAATGATTGCTAAGCTAAAATTAAAGTTTGTCCTGATGAATTATCAAGTGGATTTATTCTGAAAGTTGTAGAACCCGAGATAGAAGGAATCTAGTGTGAAGGAGTGCACCAGAGCATTTTACAAATTGAACATCAAATCTGGAGATGTTGATGATGAAGTTGAAAAAATTGTAAGATATTTGAATGGATTATGGATGTTTATACAAGATGAACTTAGTATGATTAAATTGGAGAGTGTTGAAGAGGCTTACCAGTATGCATTAAAGGCTAAAGAGAAATTGAATAAAAGACATGAGAAGAGATAGAGACGTAGAGGTGGAAGGTTTATCAGAGGAAGATTTCAAGGAGGAAGAGGATATACCAAAGGAAGAGGAACCAGTACAAATCAAAACAAGGACAAGGAAGTGAGCAAAGAAGGTAATTCATATCGGAAGGATGATAAAAATTTCTACCAGAATGAGAACTTTGGAAGACAAGACAAGAGGATATTTAGAGGAACCTTCTTTAAGTATGGAGGAGAAGGACATTGTGCATTTGAATGTAAGAAGACAAAGGCTACCGGAAGAGTAGCAGTGGTGGAAGAAAACCCCACCAGATCAGACAATAAGCCAAAAGATGGAGAACTGCTAATGATGAGGAGAGATTTGTGTCATACCAGAGGAGATGAAGAACCCTTGAAGAGGAAGAATATGTTCAAAACTAGAAGCAAGGTATTCAGTAAGTTTTGTAAAGTTGTTATTGATAGTGGTAGTTCAAATAATCTTGTTTTAGAAGAGATGGTGAATAATTTGAAATTAGAGAGATTAAAACACCCTAAGACTTACCAAATAGGATGGATTCGGGATTAACATAAGTTGTTAGTAAGTGAGGAGTGTTTGGTAAAATTGAAAATTGGGAATTATCATGATGAAGTTTTGTGTGATTTTATGCCTATGGATATTTGTTATCTTTTATTGGGAAGACCTTGGCAGTTTGATAGACATGCAATACATGATATGAGGAAGAATACCTACACTATTGTGGGTAATGGGATGGAGAAAACCTTGTTGCCTTTGGAGGAACCTTTGAAGAATGAAGTGTGTACAAATGTCAGAATCTGTTTAGTAGATGGAAGAAAATTCATGGATGGACTGAGACATGAGAATGCGTAATTTTTGCCTTAATTCCTAAGAAGACTGAGAGACTAAAACTAGAAGGAGAACACCTGATAGATATAAGAGATTTGCTGGTAGAATATGAGGACATCATTTCAGATAATGTACCTCATGGATTGCCACTTGTTAGAAGTATTACTAATTGCATGGACTTGGTTCCCAGAGCTAGTTTGCCTAACAAAGTTGCACACCAATTGACACCGACAGAGAATGAAGAACTAAATAGACAAGTGCAGGAGCTGTTGAAGAAAGATTTGACTAGGAAGAGTCTGACCCCTTGTGTAGTACCTAAGAAGAATGGAGGATGAAGGATGTGTACCGATTCAAGAGCAATAAGCAAGATCATAGTGAAATACTGGTTTCCTTTGCCTAGGATGGATGACATAATGGACTATTTGAGTGGAGAGAAATAATTTACAAAAATAGATTTGAAGAGTGGATATCATTAGATTAGGATCAGAGAAGGTGATGAGTGGAAGACAACATTTAAGATAAATGAAGGACTATATGAATGGTTGGTGATGCCTTTTGGATTTACTAATGCACCAAGAACTTTCATGAGGCTAATGAATGAGGTATTGAAGAAATTCTTGGGTAAGTTTATTATTGTGTATTTAGATGACATTCTGATTTTCAGTAGAATGAAAGAGGAGCATTTGCTGCAATTTAGATAAGTTTTGCAGAGGTTGAGAGAAGAGAAGTTGTTGATCAATATCAAGAAGTATACTTTCATAAAGGATGAGTTAGTCTATTTGGGCTTTGTGATATCTGAGGATAGTCTAAAGATGGACCCTGAGAAAGTGAAAGCCATTGTTGAGTGGCTTGCACCGAAAAGCATTGGAGAGGTAAGATCATTTCATGGATTGCCTAGTTTTTACTAAAAGTTTATCAGAAATTTTAGTTTAGTTTGTAACCCTATGACTGAGACCATGAGAGGAGATCAGAAGGAATTCAAGTGGACCACGGGAGAATTTTTTTTTTTTGAATTGTTGAAGCAGAAAGTGACTGAGCAACCTGTTTTAGCTTTATTGGATTTCAATAAGGTATTTCAAGTGGATTGTGATGCAAGTGGAACAACAATAGGAGCAGTTTTGAGTCAAGAAGGGAGAGCAGTAGCATATTTCAATGAAAAATTGAATGATGCCTGAAAGAGATATTCAGTGTATGATCAATAATTTTATGCCATAGTTCAAGCCTTGAAGAAATGGAGACACTACTTGTTTCCTAAGGAGTTTGTGTTGTATACAGATCATCAAGCTTTGCAGTATTTATACAATGAGAGTAAGTTGAATCAGAGACATATGAGATGGGTAGAATTCTTGTAGAGTTACACCATTGTGTTGAAATATAGAAGTGGGAAATCTAACAAAGTTGTTGATGTATTGAGTAGGAGAAGGAATTTCCTGACAGAGATGAGAGTGACAGTATTAGGTTTTGAAGATTTGAAGACCTTGTATGTTGAAGACCCAAATTTTGTAGAACCTTGCTTGACAGAATATGAGCACATCATTTCAGATAATGTACCTCATGGATTGCCACTTGTTAGAAGTATTAGTAATGTCATGGACTTGGTTCCTAGAGCTAGTTTGCCTAACAAAGTTGCACACCAGTTGACACTGACAGAGAATGAAGAACTAAATAGACAAGTGTAGGACCTGTTGAAGAAAGATTTGACTAGGGAGAGTCTAACCCCTTGTGTAGTACCTAAGAAGAATGGATGATGAAGGATGTGTACCGATTCAAGAGAAATAAACAAGATCATAGTGAAATATTGGTTTCCTTTGCCTAGGATGGATGACATAATGGACTATTTGAGTGGAGGGAAATAATTTACAAAAATAGATTTGAAGAGTGGATATCATTAGATTAGGATCAGAGAAGGTGATGAGTGGAAGACAACATTTAAGATAAATGAAGGACTATATGAATGGTTGGTGATGCCTTTTGGATTGACTAATGCACCAAGAACATTCACGAGGCTGATGAATGAGGTATTGAAGAAATTCTTGGGTAAGTTTATTATTGTGTATTTAGATGACATTTTGATTTTCAGTAGAATAAAAGAGGAGCATTTGCTGCAATTTAGATAAGTTTTGCAGAGGTTGAGAGAAGAGAAGTTGTCGATTAATATCAAGAAGTGTACTTTCATGAAGGATGAGTTAGTCTATTTGGGCTTTGTGATATCTAAGGTTAGTCTGAAGATGGACCTTGAGAAAGTGAAAGCCATTGTTGAGTGGCTTGCACCAAAAAGCATTGGAGAGGTAAGATCATTTTATGGATTGCCTAGTTTTTACCGAAAGTTTATCAGAAATTTTAGTTCAGTTTGTAACCCTATGACTGAGACCATGAGAGGAGATCAGAAGGAATTCAAGTGGACCACGGGAGAAATTTATTTTTTTGAATTGTTGAAGCAGAAAGTGACTGAGCAACCTGTTTTAGCTTTATCGGATTTCAATAAGGTATTTCAAGTGGATTGTGATGCAAGTGGAACAACAATAGGAGCAGTTTTGAGTCAAGAAGGGAGAGCAGTAGCATATTTCAGTGAGAAATTGAATGATGCCCAGAAGAGATATTCAATGTATGATCAATAATTTTATGCCATAGTTCAAGCCTTGAAGAAATGGAGACACTACTTGTTTCCTAAGGAGTTTGTGTTGTATACAGATCATCAAGCTTTGCAGTATTTGTACAGTGAGAGTAAGTTGAATCAGAGACATATGAGATGGGTAGAATTCTTGCAGAGTTACACCATTGTGTTGAAACATAGAAGTGGGAAATCCAACAAAGTTGTTGATGTATTGAGTAGGAGAAGGAATTTGTTGACAGAGATGAGAGTGATAGTATTAGGTTTTGAAGATTTGAAGACCTTGTATGATGAAGACCCGAATTTTGTAGAACATTGGAAAGCATGTAGAGAACTAGTTATGGTAGATATAAGCAAATGGTTGGATTACTTCACTCAGGATGGAATGCTATTTATGGGAGTTTAGTTGTGCATACCTAATAGTTCCATGAGAGAGAACCTAATCAAAGAGAAACATAGTAGAGGTTTAGTTGGACATTTTGGCATTGACAAAATGTTGCATTGGTGAGTGAGCAGTACTTTTGGCCCTAGATTCATAAGGAAGATGAAGATAAATTTGAAGTTCAGTTCTACTTTTCATCCATAGACTGATGGACAAATAGAAGTAGTTAACTGGAGTTTGGGAAACTTATTGAGATGTTTAGTGGGAGATAAAACCAGAAGTTGGGATTTGATCCTTGCATAAGAAGAGTTTGCCTACAACAATTTAGTGAACATAAGTATCAGAAAAACACCTTTTGAGATTGTTACCGGAGTACATCCTAGAGGAATAGAAGAATTTAGAGACATTAGCAGTGAAGACCATAAGAGTTCAGAAGAAGAAGATTTTGCAGACCATATGACAACATTGCACATTTAGGTTAAACAACATTTGGAAGACATGAACAACAAATATAAGGAGAAGGTAGATGAGAAGAGGAGACATAAGGAATTTGAAGTTGGCGATGAAGTGATGGTATATTTTAGAAAAGAGAGATTCTCGGTTGGAACTTATAACAAGTTGTAGATGAGAAAGTTTGGACCTTGTAAGATTTTGAGAAAGTTTAGTTCTGGAAATGCATATGAAGTGGAGCTACCGGATAATCTAAGTATATCACCTATATTCAACATTGTAGATCTTCATGAGTACCATGAACTAGAATTCAATGAGGATCATTTTGCAGACCTTGAGAAACAATTGCCTCGGAAGAAACTGGATCAGATTGAAGAGATTTTGGACAGTAATATTGAGTGTAGTACCCAGAATAGTCAATACAAAGAATATCTTGTGAAGTGGAAGAGAAGACTAGTTGAAGATTCATCTTGGATATCTCAGGTAGAGGTAGGCTAGCTTGGTTTCCCTCTGACCCCAGCAAAGTGAGAGGCTCACTTTTTAATTAACCCCAAATGTTTGATGTAGGAGCATCCCCGGTTCACAGCAATCTAAAAAATTTCCTTTCTGTTTTGTTTGCAGTTTCAGTTTTCTTTCTCTATGTCCCATTTTTGGCTCACTAGATCCTGTGGAGTTAGATTCTTCTTTAAGACTTGATCATATTTCTTTCTTTCAAACCGTATCTCATTTGGATCAATTTTTGATAGGTTATCGCCATCTGTTTCCATAACAGTTTCTTGTTACTAGTTGTTCCTTTATTCTCGTTTGCCTAAGACCTATTTTGGTGATCTATTGGAACCCATTTTGAAGCTTGGGGATCCTTGGACATTGATCTTGATGTTTCTTGGTATGTGGCCAACCTTCTACTTTTCATCCTTTGGATTTTTTGGAGGAATCTCTTGGCGGAGGTCGACCTTTGTTATTTTCATGTTAGGTCTTGTTCTTTGGGTTTTTATAATGGAGAATATTGTGGGTCATTTCTATAGCTTAAAAATCCTAATTTCATATCCTCTTATGTTCCATGGATTATGGCCAACCTTCCTTTAGGTCCATATATCATTCTATGTTATTTCTAGAGAAATTCTCTTGGTAGAGGCTAACTTTGTGGTTCTACATGTTACACCTTCTTCAATGGCAATTGTTTTCATCTTGGGTCGACGTGGATCATTCTAGAGCTATGAATATCATATAAATTGATGCAATTAAGCATAGGAAAGATAGATCATAGAATATGGTGATGAATAATGATGAACAAAAAATACCCTAACTGGTACTGAGAGGGGGGGGTGAATCAGTACAGACAAAAACTTATCAAGTTAAAACAATGATAACCGGTTGTCTTCATTATTGAACCTAACCATGGAAATACTGGTTAAACATGGTATCATTTTGGACATCCAAACTGGTAAAACTGAATACTTCAAATAACGTTCAACACTTGATAACTACTTCACCAATATACATATGTATGTGTTGTATCAGTAATACCACAACCATTAGCTTTGCATGCATAATCACTTAAACAAAGACTGCACAATCATCACATGAAAAATGAACAACTTATGACACAGATTTTTCACATGGAAACCCAAATGGAAAAAACCATGGTGGGGATGAATACCTACAAGCTTGTTTTGAACTCTTTTGAAGTCCGCTCTGTTAGGAGCCTAGTCCAGTTAAAGACTTTACAATAAGGTTCTGTTAGGAACCAATCTTATTAGAGATCACCTAGTTAAGGGATGGCTATAAACCCTATTAAAGGTTACCTTGCTAGAGGATTTGAAGAACTCAATGAACTTGAGTCACTTGGTTAGAGGATTTACAATAAGTCTGTTAAAGCTACTTGGCAAAGGGTTTTTCCTACTATTAAAATGGTTAGAAGACAATAGATAAAGCTCTGATCTAATAACAATACTACATGCTCAGGCAGATCCTTTCCAGCTCCTCTACTCTACAATCACACTCTACAGTTTTCCACTCCTCTACTCTGCAATCACACTCTGCATCTTTCCACTCACTAGTCTGGAAAGTATCTCATCACTCGGATACAAACACAATATTTTCCAACAACTTACAATATCAAACATCATCGACCTTATAGACAACAATTAGGTTTGTAGCATAAACCCTAAACCCTAAGCATTTTAGGTTTACAATTACAAGCAGTCCAATCCTGACTGTCCAAACACTTTGCATAAAATAAAAAAATCTCAAACAGATCACATGTCACTCTACATCATCCATTCTTTACTACACATGGAAATCAGTAACCCATCACACTTTATTCTCATACCACTAAGAAGAATGTTCATTCTCAAGGTAGACATTTAATGCAGTCGATCTTCACATGCAAGATCCTCAAGGAAATCCTTCATGTGCAAAAAACTGACGTGGCATCTCGATCTCATCCTTACTTCATAGCTAACTCATCACATAATATCACTGGTTGCATCGCACAAGTTAGATTGCCAAACTAGAAACCCTAGAGCTAAGACTGCCAACTGGTAGTCACACTTAGTGAAACCCCGACATCGGTTCACTACATTTCTTCATACCAGTTCTCCGACTTTAACATCAATAACAACCTCTTCCAATCTTCATACCGGTTCACCTATACTTATTGACATCAATGGCAACATACATTATCATCATATCATCATATTGGTTCATCATATGCCAACATATGGAAGAATAATCAAAAGACTAGGAGATCTAGAATTGGATCACATTCTTGCTTGAGCCCGAATACTGTATTTTGAGCATGTTTGTAATCAGGCCCGTGTGCCAAATTTGAAAGCCAACATGTTTTCGGCCAATTTGTATTTGAATTCCTTGAGATATGTTTGATTCTGCATTGCCTCCATCACATTATGTTGTGTCAATTGTGGTTACTCTTGTTGCATAGTCCGGACTATTCTCCTTGAGGACTTTCCTATCTTGACTACTTCAAGTGGTATCAAAGCGAGTTTCCATTCTAGAGATTGTGGAGTCCTATAAGAATTTTACATTGTGGGGTGGCAGATTGAGGATCTGACTTGTAGATGCAGAGGACTTGCATGAAGATGACCCTTAGAAATGCTAGAGGTGTTGGAGCACGTGTAAATGCAAACCCTATTGTGATGAAAATGTTGAGAGGAATTGCAACCTGATTGGAATCTATTGAAACAACCCAGAGAAGAGGTCAACATGTTAAAGATGTGAGTGATTATGAAGAATAAGTAGAGGTGGGAGAAGAAGGAGAAAATCAATCGATGGCTGACCCAAAAGAAGAGATATTTCTAAAGTTCTTGACTAGAGCGAATACTGAACCACATTTTAACCCACCGAATTATGATGGCAGGTTAGATTTAGATGAATTACTTGATTGGATCATAAAGATGGAAAACTATTTTGATTTTGAGAACACGGAATTAAGAAGGTAAAGTATGCCTGCACCAAGTTGAAAGGACATGCATCTCTTTGGTGGGAACATTTGTAGGTAGACATACAAAGAAGAGGTAAAGAGAAGATTAAATATTGAGAGCAGATGGTTAGCAAGCTGAAATCAAAGTTCACACCTGTTGATTATCAAGTGAATCTATTTTAAAAGTTACATAACCTGAAGTGGAAGGAATCTACTATGGAGGAATATATTGAAGCATTCTACAAATTAAAAATTAGATCCAGACACACTGATGATGAGATTGAACAAGTTTCTAGTTATTTGAATGAGTTGCAGATATCTATACAAGATGAACTCAGTTTAATCAAATTGTAGAGTATTGAGGAATCTCATCAATATGCCCTGAAGGTGGAGGAGAATTTGAATAAAATACATGAGTTGAAGGAAAGAGGTAGAGGAAGTATATTTTAGGGATGAATATCCTATACTAGAGGAAGAGGACCCTATGCAAATCAAAATAAAGACAAGGAAGTTAGTAGAGATAGTAGTTCATATTGGAGGGATGACAAAATTTTATCAGAGAAAAGAAAATTATGGTTACCAGAATGAGGGTTATGGAAAAGAAGATAAAAGCCAGGATAAGAGAGCATTTAGGGGAACTTTCTTTAAATGCGGAGGAGAAGAACATCATGCTTTTGAATGTAAGAAGATAGGGAACCATGGGAGAACATTATTGGTAGAAGAATAACCTATTAGATCAGCTAATAGACCAGAGGATGGAGAGTTGTTGATGATGAGAATAGAATTGTACCATACCGAAGGAGAGCAAGAACCCTTACAGAGGAAGAATTTTTTCAAGACAAGATGCAAAGTTGTCAGTAAGTGTTTTAAAGTTATAATTGATAGTGGTAGTACAGATAACCTTGTTTCAAAAGAGATGGTGAATAAGCTAAATTTGGAGAGATTGAAGCACTCTAAGCCTTATCAGATAGCATGGATTTAGGATGATTATATTGTTGGCAATTAATACTCAATTGGTTGGTTTCACTATGTTGTCATTGATGGCAACATGGTATCTTGTTCTAGCTTCATGTTTTAGTTCAGTTGTGTACTGTTAGACACTTCATAGACACTACACCAGCTCCGACACTAACATGATGGAAGGATTTATTTAGTTACTGGCAATGTAGGCCAGCATAGTTTAGAATAAGGTTATCAATATTGGAAGCCGACATCTCTTGGATCTAACATCAACAATTGTTTTTTATATTTATGTATTTATGTTATCTAGTAGACATGTAATTTGATATTGTAAATATCTTTGTAAGCCAACATAAGGCATGATAAGTTATATAGGGTATATAGGTCAGCTGGATTAGATCATTTTGATATTGTGATGGATATGTGAATGCGATATCATGTGAATATGTAATAGGAAGGAGATGTGAAATATATCTGAGAGATCATGTATGTGATGATATTTATGTAATGGTTGTTCCAGTAAAGGGTTTAGGGTTTCAGACTGGAACAAACAGAGCTTAACCAGAACTGTATTCTAGCATAGAAGATGCTATCTTAGCAGTTCACTCATTTCTTCAGATTAAAGTCTAGATTTGTATGTATTCAGTGAGGCTCTTTTTTGTGATTGAGCAATGTGCTCTAGGCTGTAAGCCTTCCTGCAAGTGCAAGCCCCTATATTTTGTAATATCTCTTCATATGGTGAGTGAATTGATATTGTGGGTCACAAATCCCACCACGGTTTTTCCTCTTTGAGGTTTTCCACATATAATTTTGTGTGTTATGGTTCTCATTTATGTGATTGGGTTATTGGTTTCTATACTTCTTTCAATTATATATTTACTGGTATATCGGTTGGTGTATGCATGTTTAATAAGGATAAAATTGATAGTTCTGGTATAACATTGATTCACCCCCATCTCAGTGTTATTGGATTCCAACACATAAGGTATTAGTAAGTGAACAATGTCTGATAAAATTGAAGATTGGATCTTATTATAATGAAGTTTTGTGTCATATTATGCCTATGGATATATGACATATCTTGTTGGGTAGACCTTGGCAATATGATAGACAATCAATACATGATGGAAGGAAGAATATGTTAGCAGTAGCCAAGACTAAGGGGGGGTGAATCAGTCTTCACTAGAATATTAAACTTTAAGCACAACAACAGATCTAACAAATTGCAACAATAAACAGATAAGCAAATTAACAACACAACACACAACACCGAGATTTTTGATGTGGAAAACCTAGTTAAGGGAAAAACCATGGTGGGAACCTACCCATAGTAAGATGATACTCCGTAGTAGTATGTGAAATATGGAAATGGGGAATGCACATGCATTCAGGTAAACTACCTAGAGTTCACTACTCAAAAGATATTTTCCTAGAAGGCTACAACCCTCAGGGAAGTCTCATTGACTTACAATAAGATTCAGACTACAATCTGGAAGAAGTGAACTAAAATAATATCATCTCCATATGCCTGATTATAGTTCCGGTTAAGCACAAATGTCTGCCCTACAACACCAATCTTACCTCAAACTCAAAACTAGATTATAAATCACTTGTTCGCACACAAATCTCTCTCTAATAATGTAGACACAACATTGACACCCAAACTACATGAATAACTCACCTATATATACAAATCATCAACCTTAATAACAAGGTTGGCTAAATCCTCAACCCTCAATTAAAAAATTACATCACACAATACAAAGATTGACCACCAAACCATTATAATTATTTACATGACATAACATGGACCTAATTCAAATTCCCAAATGATCAACTCCATCAAAAATCACGCCAAGGTCAACCGCAACCCGCTACACCACTAGAAATACCGCATAACATGAAAATCAATATCGATTGATGAAAACCACCAATAACTCACACAACAATCAATATGGATCACCAAAAAAAATATGAAATGACTAGGAAACACCAGCAAGTAGGTTATAGTCATCCAGAACAGTTGCACCAACACCACTTTTCAAATCTTCATCTTTCAACGTCTAGAAGCTCAAGAACACAACCAATCAACAACTGTCATGAAGAAAGATAACTTGCAAAGTACCAAATCATGAACCATCTGAAATGGAGATTCACAAAACCAACCAATACAATATCCCAAAGTCTCAGCACAAGATCTGATCACACTAGAATATATCAGAGGGAATATCGACAAAGTCCGGTAAAACAAAGAACTGCAAACTGGATAAAAAAATATTCCCAATCACACCGAAATAAATCATGAGAATATTTTGACATCAATTACAAAAAGATATTCTAGCAACAGCAATGACCAACCATATCCAACAATCTGCCCCTTTGGCATTGATGGCAACATATGAATGTGAAAAACAGTCAATGCAAAGAAAGAAGATATCACCAACAAACTCCCTCTAAGGTCAAGATAGATAAAGAATTTTTTCACATGATCTCTCCCGCTTTGATAGCAATGCTAAAGATCACCAAACTCTCTGTAGACACATAAATCTCTCTCCCCAAAACACTGACTACTCTAGCAGAGGAGCAACACTAACTCATCAATCCGGATAAAAGATAAAGATCTGAAATCCACAGGATCGATGCAACTCAATGCATATAGTTCTCATTAGGAGGGGTGGATACCCCTAACTTGTCTCTCAAATAGACAAATGTATTTTAAGGCAAAGGCTTAGTGAAAATATCAGTTATTTGTTCCTTTGTAGATACATATTCCAACTTCAGCTTCTCTTCACCGACTTGCTCTCTCAAGTAATGATATTTGATTGATATATGCTTAGTCTTGGAATGTTGCACCTGATTATTTGTCATGTTGATAGCACTATAATTATCATAGTATATAATTGTAGGCTCATCATGAATAAATCCGATATCTTTCAACATTTTCTTCATCCAAACCACCTGAGTGATATTACTAGAAGCAAAAATATGCTCAACTTCAATAGTAGATAAGGACACTGAATCTTATTTCTTGCTAGCTCATGATACCAACTTCTTACCTAAAAATAATACTCCACCGATAGTGCTCTTGCACTCATCTACATCACAAGCCCAATTAGCATCACTATAGGCACACAGCTTGGAATCATCATTCCTCGGGTACCATAAACCATAATCCGTAGTTCCCTTTAGATATCTGAATATCCTCTTAATGGTAGTGACATGACTCTCCTTCGGATCATCTTGATATCTAGCAGCCATACACATAGCATGCATAATGTCAGGCCTAGTCTAGGTAAGATATAACAGTCCACCAACTACATATTTATATAAACTCTGATTAGATTTTGGAGATTCATTATTTTTAGACAATTTACAATCTGTCACCATAGGAGTTCCAACCAGTTTGGAATCATCTAATCCAAACTTCTTCAACAATTCCTTCACATGCTTAGTTTGAGATATGAATATACCTTTTCCTGCCTATGCAATCTACATACCTAAGAACAATTTCATCTCACCAATCATAGAAATCTCAAATTCTTTCTACATATCATCAACAAACTTCATGCTCAACTTATCATCACCACCAAAGATAATATAATCAACAAAGACTTCAACAATTAGGATGTTATCATTTTCAATCTTGAATTATAGATTACTATCAGTAGCACCTTTAGTAAATCCCAATTTCAACAAGTATTTATCTAATCTAGCATACTAGGCTCTAGGAGCTTTTTTAAATCCATAAAGAGAATTCTTCAACTTACACACCATGTCTCCATCATCCGACAGTGAAAATCCATTAGGATGTTTAATGTAAACTTCTTCCTCTAGATCACCATTCAAAAAGGCTGATTTGACATCCATCTAATATACCCTGAAATATTTATAAACATCATAAGCAAGTAACATTATGACAACTTCAAGTCTAGAAACTAGAGAAAAAGTCTCCTCATAAACAATTCCTTCTTGATGTGTGTAACCTTTGCAGGCCAGTCTAGCTTTATTTCTAACAACTTCACTGGCTTCATTCAGCTTATTTCTGGATACCCATTTAGTACCAATAGCATTCTTATATTTAGGTTTAGGCACAAGTTCCCAAGTATTAATATTTTCAATCTTATCTAGTTCTTCTTTCATAGCTCTCATCGAATTTTCATCTTTACAAGCTTCAGCAACATCTTTAGGTTCAACTTTAGAAATCAAACATACTTCTTCATTAGCTAACCTTCTTCTAGTCATTAAACCCTTATTCTTATCACAAATAATCTAATTTTTAGAATGATTCAATCTCACATACCTCAGAGTCTTTTGTCTATTTTGATTCTCAAGTTCCTATACATCTTCAATGGCAGTAGTAACATCCGGATTAATAGTCTCTATCCAATCATTTTGCTTAGGCTCTTTAGGTCGCACATGATCCAAAACAACATGTTAACCATCATCATAACCGTATCCTCTGATCTCCTTCCCAAGGTTCTCATCCACTTTCACATTTGCACTCTCAACTATCTTCCTTAATCTCTTATTGTAACACCGGTAGGCCTTTCTCTTAGTTGAATATCCCAATTTTCTTATAGGAACATGACCAAAGCATATCTCATAAGGGGTCTTACCAATATCACCTTTGATGTGAACTCTGTTGAATGTGTAAACAATAGTGCTAATGGTTTCTCTCTAGTATATCTTCAAAAAATTTCCTTCAATCAACATAGTCCTTGTAGAATACAAAGAAGTTATGCTCTTCCTCTCAACAACTCCATTTTGTTGAGGGGTTCTAGGAGCAAATATTTGACTTCTAATTCCATGCATCTCACAGAATGAGTTGAACTCACCAAAACAAAATTATCCACCTCTATCAGATCTCAGACATTTCACCTTCAATCTAGACTCGGTTTCCACCTTTGCTTTGAATATCTTGAATTTGTCCAAAGCTTTTGATTTCTCCTTCAAAAAGACAACCCACATCATCTTGGAATAATCTTCAATTAACAACATAAAATATCCATCACCCTGCACACTTCTAACATTTGTAGGTCCACATAGGTCTGTATGCACAAGATCTAGCATTCCATCAGATGTATACTATTTTCTCTTGAAATAAATTCTTGTTTGCTTACCCAACTAACATTCCTTACATATCAGATTATTAGTCTTAACAATCTTAGGAGGATTTCTAACAGCTTGTGTAGAACATATCTTAATCATTGAATCAAAGTTTACATGATGCATTCTCCTATGCCACAACCAACTCTCATCTATCTCAAAAATCAAGCAACTTTTCTCACCAGCATTCAAATTCAAAATGTAACCTTCAGTCTTAGTTGCAGATGCAATCTCTATACTGGAGGCATTCAAGATATTGCATTTACCATCCTTGAATTGTAGATCATAACCCTTATCAACCATCTATCCAACACTCAAAAGATTGTGCTTCAAACCTTAAACATACAAGACATCATCAGTATTATGTTTACCATCAAAAGAAATAGAACCTCTCTCACAGATTACACAGGCTTTGTCATCTCCAAATCTAACTATTCCACCATCATATATTTCCATGCTTACAAATTTTCTCTTGTCACCGATCATATGATGTGAACAACCATTGTCAATAAGCCATTCATCCTTTTCTTCTACTTTAGTAGCCAAAACTTTTTCCTCAATAGAATAGATAGTGGAATCAATAGGTATTGTAGATAGGAAATGTGGAAATCATCAAAGCAATATAAACATTAGCCTAGCTCAATCACGAAAACTCAATTGCAATGACCAATCCTAAATACACTCAATGAAAACAATACATCAATTCAAATGCAAACCATTGCAAACTTGAATGTCTCCTTCATGTGGCTCCATTGTCCTTCTTTCTCCTTCAAATAGCTTTATTTGTGGATCTCACCTACTACTGCATAAGCATGATGTGAAAGCAAGTAGACAAGATGATAGCACAAGAATACTAGAAGCGTGATTGATTCGACCAGGGATTAGGGACCTTGATTGAAGAAATTCATCCAATTTATAGACAAATTGGAGAAAAGACAAGATTAGCATGAATTAGATTCAAATGGAGATTGCAAATCAAGAATGACAAACATGACAAATTATGACAAATTTGCACTTTCTATGCAAAATTGATTGATTGATAATTTTGACAAAATTATGACAAATTTCTATGTCAAAATTGATTGATTGTCAATTATGACAAATTATGACAAATTTTCTATGTCATTCCCATGAAATTAGGAGAAAATTAGGAGAGAATTGAAATTAGATGAATTAGAAATTAGGAAATTAGAAAATGAGGAAATTAGGAATTAAGAAATTAGTAAATTGGAAAATTAGGAATTAAGTGAACTAATTAACAATTTTTCATTTATTAATTAATTCACAAAGAGGGAGGAATTAGTTAGCCAATTAAATAAACATTTAATTGTGATAAGAAGACTTAGGATAAATAAATAAATTATTTAACCTAGAGGGAGAAATGACAAACAAGGTTAAATGAATAAATCATGAAACCCAAGAAGATGAATTAGAAATGCAAGGATGACAACTAGGTCTTGACAAAGGTAATTAATGTCGATTCAATTTGCTCATGATTCTGACTTGATAAATGATTTGACTGATAAATGATTTGATTGATAAATGCACCAATTAACGAGGAACAATGACTAATTGATCCAAATTGACATGATTGAGAAGGACAACGATCGATGACAAATTGATCGCAAAAATGACAAAATTGACAAGAAGACAAGGATCGATGACAAAATAGATTGCAAAACGACAAGATTGAAAATGACCATGATCAATGACAAATCAATCGCAAGATGACAAGATTGAAAATGATAATGATCGATGACAAATCGATCGCATGATGACAAGGTTGATAAGAGGACAAAACCCTAATTAGGATTGATGATGTCCAAAATGATGACAAATGAATACGCACATTGATGCGACAAGATAAGATCGACCAAAAACATGACAAATATTGTTATCGACAAGACCAAATTCGAAAGCGGGAAAAATGAAGAATGTAGAAGAAGGACTCGATGCTCGCAAATGATAAAGGCCAAGTGTGAATCATAGGAAAAATGTTAATGCTATGCAAGAACCCTAAAATAAGGCAGTGCGTCAATGTTAAAGTATGACTCCGCAAGCGTTGACCATTTTTAGACGTCTACATTTTGCCCCTCTTTGAGACAATGTGATTTTAAGCGTTGTTTCAAAGAATGATAATAAAAATGCCCCAAACACTGACAATGACATATGCATGCCCCCTCAAGGAATTGGCCAGAAACATGCAAAAAAGAGGCCAATTGATCGATAAGAATGATAGAAAATGATAGGTTCAAACAGACTGACAATCAAAGATTGGATGCATGAAGGACAAGCAATTAAAGATGCAAAAGACCATTACCAACATAAGATGGAGAGGGTGCACATCCATCTATGCAATGACAAAGATCTATAAATGAGACAAAGAGAGTGAAAATGGCTCATTTGCACTAGCCAAAGAGGAGAATTTGTTGCTCTGGAAAAGGACACTTGCAAAGAGATGGTGAACATTCCAATGGCAGATCACCTCGGGGAATGTGTACACACATATAGATGATCGAATGATGTGGGAGCAGCGGTATGTATCTCAAAAATCCATATTATCAATTTTATGAATTTTTATCACTTGCGGGACATTGCGGGGCCCACAGGGAATGTAGAAACTGACTTCTGTGCCTATGTGAGTGCATCCTGCGCTTGTGTAGGGTATCTTGCACTTGTGTAGGGTACACAAGCGCAAGATGTTGCTACACAGGCGCAATTGTTCCCTGGGAAGTCAATTTTGGTCAAAAACAACATACAAATGATCTGAAAAGGGGGGATAAGAATAGGATAGGTTAAAATAGATGAGAAACACCTTGATTTGGACATGAAACAAGAAAATACAGCCCGTAGGAGCAAACCCTAAAACTAACAAAATGTGCCCCAATTGTGATGCAGAGTCGACAGTATCCATTGATCACGCGGGAGAACCGACCTGATTGCTTCATGTTACGACACAGACTCAGGAGCACGGACAGAGACACACTAGTAGGACTTGGAATATACTATATCACATTCATGCCTGAGATTAGGGCAAACACAGGACTGCTTACCGCATTGGCAGAGCGATGGCATTCAGAGACCTCCTCATTCCATCTGGCGATTGGAGTGGCGACTGTGACACTAGAGGATGTATGTCATATCCTCTGCATTCTGATTCATGGAGAGATGATAGAGTATGACCTAGTGACAAGGAGAGATGCTTTGTGCAGATTATTTGAGTGCGACGCAGATGATTTGGATATTGTAGAGAGGGAGATCGGCTAGGAGACCATGGCATCAGAGTATGATCAACGATATGTGGTGATATCCGTGGTTATAGCATGCCTACTAGCAGGGGATAGACAAGGACATGGATTCCCTATTGGATGGGGAAGAGTGCTAGAGCAGATGGTGATAGAGGGTATGATGCACGCATGGGGACCATGTGTACTGGCTATGCTATATTTTTCAGTTGCATCAGATAGCATATCAGTGATTGCAGACTTTGAGCGATGGAGTCACATTGCTACAGGTATGGGCATTTGAGCACATAGCCATATGTCAACCAATTGCAGAGAGACAAGTATTACCACACTAACCATATGTGTATTGCTATGGAGGAGCACTGAGACAGGGTCCGTTTGGATACATATTGTATTGGCGACATGAGCTAGACAAACTGAGAGAGTTCACATGGAGGCCATATCTTGATTGCCCTGGATGGTCAGATGATAGTGATGAGCTACCATATTGCAGATAGGAGAGATACCTAATTGGGTGACCAGTGAATCACTAGAGAGTGATTGAGATATACCTACCAGAGAGAGTTAGACGACAGTTTGGAGAGAGGTAGGATGTACCTAGAAGGACTGCACACTTTGCCCGATCTCACAGAGAGACGAGTTAGTGGGGGAGAATGATTCAGCCACACATAGCTTATGCCGATTTCACACAGCTACAACAAAGACAATGGGATTGGAGATCAGATGTGGTGGACGCTGGGATGACAGAGGAGTATGAGAGATGGTTTTCACGACGACAGCTAGTGCCATTGACAGATCCTGATATTCTAGTACCGAGGAGACAAGAGGACTTCCCACTCGTAGGAGAGGAGGAGGGAGATGATGAGGATGAGGAGGATGAGGGTGGTGATGAGGATGAGGGGGATGATGAGGATAGAGATGATGAGGGGGATGATGATTATGAGCTAGATTCAGCCGATCAAGAGTCATTGTAGGATATACCCATAGAGCCGGAGACAGCTAGGATAGAGGAGATGGAGATGTGCAGGGCTACCATAGCGAGTCAGCATGATCACATTGCGACATTAGAGAGACTAAATGCCATCTTGAGGATAGAGCATGATCAATTCAGAGTAGAGATAGCTAGACTTACATCATCTTGAGATACAGCAATAGCCCAGGCACAGCGAGAAGAACAGAGAGTCACTGAGTATATTGGGTCGATTAGGGATGCCAGTGCACGTGAGATGGCACAGATGTTGGTAGAGACTGGAGAGGAGATACACCATTGGAGGACACTATATGAGAGTGTAGTTCAACCAGAGTAGAGAGCATCTTCATATTGGGCACGATCAAGGACAGAGAGCAGGGCACGCTCTCAGAGGTCAGTGAGAAGCATGGGGGTGAGTGGACCTATGAGACCACCACAGCTAGGACTTGAGACAGGAGGGACATCATCCTTGAGACATGGCAGGGATGAGGAGGACAAAGGGAGCACCCAGTGACAGAGGCATGTGCTCCTTACGACAGAGACAGATGTAGTTTGACATTATGTAGTCAGCCTACGGGCCATACTTAGGATAGACAGTCCAATTTTGTACTCCGATATTATTTTGATATATGATATGATATGCATCAATATGATGGGATGCAATGTGTTATGACTTATGTTATTTTCCACGTATGGATGGCGTATGCACTGTTTATTGTGGAACATGTATGGATACATTTTGATGTGTTTTTTTGATGCATTTATAATATGAAATGGATAAAAATGCTTGATGTGATGCTTGATGTAATGCAAATGTACTAACCAAATGGATGCAAGATGTAGCTTATGTGCGTTTGTTTATGTAGATCAGAGAACTAGATTGAACTGACTGCCCAAACTGATGGAAGAAATGTTAGTAAGAAGAAATGAGATAGAAGACAATTAGAAGCGAAGAAAAACTTGCTTTCACTAATGCACTTTGTAGGTGAGAACCTTTATTTAATGTAGCAAAATGGATGTGTAGCATCATGGCATTGAAGGCCAGAGCTGAAATGCAACCCTTTTTGCAAAAGACAGACACATCGCAAACAAATAGCAATCACAACAAAAAAGAAAGGGACCATGAACCATCCCAGTCACTCTAAATCACTCAATGACATCATCAAGCAACATAGGAACATGATCGAAGAGAAATCAGTAAATGATAAGACTCGCTAATTCCAACAAGTCAAACAAACATCTTGATCTTCATTGTCAAAAGTTAAAAGTGTTGATAGGACGATCATGTTGTCTGGTTTCAGGGAATATGGTACCCCATCTAAGATAGGACACAGTTTGGTTTTGAGGATACCACACCCTGTATAAGACCCATGATAGTAGTGACAAGGATAAATCATATTGATGCTGACGTTCGATTGAGAAGACAATTGTGATCAGCTTGAATGTCTAGTTTCATTGAAAAAGTTCATCTATTTATGTATGATTTCATTAAAGCGCAGTGTGTGATTACGTGTCATTGGATGTATACTCAGTGATCTGTCTTATGCACCAAGAGGATTTTTTTTTTTTTTTTTCTTTTCGAGTGTTTACAATTTTTTTGTTCATTTTTTCAGGACTTTATTTGACTTTTTAGGGATTTTTTCAAGACATTTTTTATTTTTAGGGATTTTTTCA
The DNA here is from genome assembly GCF_030272615.1 of Cryptomeria japonica. Taxonomy (NCBI): domain Eukaryota; kingdom Viridiplantae; phylum Streptophyta; class Pinopsida; order Cupressales; family Cupressaceae; genus Cryptomeria; species Cryptomeria japonica. The sequence continues at coordinate 412,552,046 of NC_081415.1, forward strand.
GGACATTATTTGACTTTTAGGGATTTTTTCAGGACATTTTTTATATTTTTTGGATTATTTCAAGATATTTTTCAATTTTTTTGGATTTATTTCAGGACATTTTTCATTTTTTTTGGATTATTTCAGGACATTTTTCATTTTTTTTAGATTATTTCAGGACATTTTTCAATTTTTTTGGATTTATTTCAGGACATTTTTCATTTTTTTTTGGATTTATTTCAGGACATTTTTCAATTTTTTTGGATTTATTTCAGGACATTTTTCATTTTTTTTTGGATTTATTTCAGGACATTTTTCAATTTTTATGATTTTGCGCCCAGTGTCTAGCAAGGAAAGGAATATGATAGGTGAATAAATAGGCTTTCTAAAATATTGGTGGATAGAGGGAAGACAAAGGCCTTTTATTATGGAGACAACGCGGATGCAATTTTCAAGGGCTATGGCATGATGGGACAAGAGACTAGATATGACAATGTAAAGCAATGACATGGCATGAGGGACATGTCAAGAGGTTTTTGAAACCATGTTTAAATTTTGCGTCCTTATGTCAGATCAAGATCAAGGGATAGAAAGAGTGTATGGATAGTGATAAGATATGGATAGGATAAGCAAGACCAAGATTGGATAAGGGACATGGACTGAAGGTCGAGATTGGCTAAGGGATAGTGGCAGAAAGTTGCAATAAGACAGGAAATATGGATGAAAGGTTGTAATAAGCAAATGGATAAAGACCAAAAGATATGATGGACTAAAAGCTGCAAACAAGATGCATGATGCTCATGAAGATCCTTATCCTTGTCAAGATCAAAGGTGGAAAGGGAAATTGGACATGAGGGACAATAGGATATGAAGGGGAATGATAAGGGTTCGATAGGATGATGGAACAATGAAGGACAAAAGGATATCATAGGATAAAACCTGTCCCCAAGTACGGTATGCAAGAAGTTCATAGATTACGCATGATTCTTGTTTGCCAATTTTTCATCATGGTACTTGCCCAAGGTGCCTGTTTGCCAGGTTTTCACCAATGGATGAATTATTTTTGCTTTACTTTTTTTCTTTTGTCTTTTTCCTTTTTTTTTTTTTTTTTTTTTATATTTTGAATTTTTCAATAGAAGATGGACACATGATAGGGGATGGAAGAAGGACTCAAGCGTCTTTTTGTTTGGATAGTAGCCTTGAAAAAAAAATGGACCATGACCTTTAAAAGTATGCTCAAAGACGTTGGTAGGATAAGGACATGGAAAATGAGCTGAAACTAAGGCAAGGATTTATGTAAAGGATGGGATCAAAGGGATCGAAGGATGGAAAATATGCATTGGATAATGGATAGGGTATTGGAAGAGTTGGGCTTTAGTGGACGGAAATGTTGGCAAGATCAACATTGGCACACACCGTGAGGGGTGATGGACTGATGGAGGAAAAATGTATTTTGGATATTGAGATTTTGACGAAGGAAAGGCTATAGATTTTGGGACATAAGGGCCCAAAACGGATGGAGGAATAGACTTGGATGGTTTGGATGGAGGAATAGCAATTTTGGATGCCAAGTTGGATGTTTCTTTAGGCTTTTGTGCTTCAAGGAGCTGCTTAGGGATCCACATGGTTTTTGATTTTTCATGCTTTTGTGGTTCCTTGGAGTGCATTGCTTGCAAATGGGATTTAGGAACCCATATATATTTTGACTTTGCTTGATTTTTCTCAGTGGGCCTCTGTGGCCTTTTGGATATTTCTTTTTCTTTATAGATCAAATTTTTCTTTGTTTTGACATGTCAATTATATTGGACATGTTGATCCTTGAATACATGTGGATTGCTAGACTTATGACTTTTATACTTGGCATCCAAATTACTTGGAGGGGGAAAGGAATGCATGGATGGATATGAATGAAATGGACTTCTTATGGATGGATGAAATTTACTCAAGGATGTATGCCTTTTCTAATGTTGCATAGAGAATGAAGGAATATAAGGACCTAAGATGGATGGAAAGTATAAAGGGGAAGGGATATGTTTGGATTTTGAAGGGATGTTGGATTTAGTAGGGGTACCCATGTCTCGAGGAATTTTACTGAGGCCATGACCCTTAATATTTTATTTAACATGAAGGGATTCTTGCTTATGGAGATCTACTCCTTTGCCTTTATTAATATCTTGACTTGTAGGATACTCTTTTCTTTGGGAAGAAGACACGAGTCCATTATGAGGTGGATATGATATGAGAGAAATAATGAGATCTTGAAGTGGATCGGATTGCACCAAAGAGGAAGAACCCATTATGCATGTTGAGGGTTCATGAACATCTTGCACTGACATGTTAGAATCATGAGGGGGGTTAAGATCATGAGGGGGACTAGGATTGTGTTGTGGACATGGTTCAATGACAGGCTCTTCAAGAGATGGAATGTGAGAAATAATGGGATCATCAAAAGAAATACAATCTTGGAGTGTATATGGAGCATTAAGATGTGGAGATGGAGGAACAAGTGGATCTTGTGGAGGATTTGAAGGAATAATTTGATCTTGACAAGGAGGAAGATCATTGGAATCCTCTTTAAAGGTGCTTTGCTCTTGACTTTCAATGGGATCATCATAAGGATGGAAGGGATATGTTGATCTTTCTTAGGAAGTGGAATGCCAATGGGATTTGAAAGGACATTTTTTTCATGAAATGGAAGGGGATCATTTGGGATTGGATGGACTAGGATATCTTGATCTTGCTCAGGGAATGGAGTGTCAATAGGACTTTAGATAGGATGGACAAGAATAGGGGAATTGTAATGAGTGTCTGGGAAGATGGGGTCTTGGTCAACAATTGGATGGGATGATAAGGTTTCAAGATCTTGATCTTGATCTTTTTTAAGACACGTTTCTTCATGCTCTAAATTATCCTCTTGACATGGGGTTGGACTTTGGATATGCATGGAGGATTCTGACAAGGGATCAATGTTTTGGCATGAAGGAAATGCACTTTGAACATTTGTGATGGATTCTGGCAAGGAATCAATGCTTGAACATGAGGAAGAGGGACTTCGAATGGGGTCCTCTAAAACAGGTAATGGCAATAAAGTGCATGGTGGCATTGGGTCTTGTATTTCTGAAACATGACAAGGATGTGCATCATGAATTGGATTATCTTGGAAATCAATTATGGATAGCCCTTGGGTAATTGCGTCCTTCGGTGTTTTGTTTGATGAGGACAATATGGAAGGTTCTTGTGAAACTTCTAAAGGTGTAGGGATAGATGCCACTGGAGAGTCAATTTGTTTGTGGGGGGATGAGGCATTACTAGACATAAGTGTATTATTTTGATCTTCCTCAAAGAACTCACTTGGTAATTTCCTTAAGATCACTGCAATGAAGCCACCTTTCTTTCAAGGTTTTGACATAGTTGTATCTGGAATTTGAACTTGTTTGGCAAGGAGTTGGTTCTGATCTAATGTCATGTTTTGATATTGGACTTGGTTCAATTGTTCTGACATGTTTGAAACTTGGGTTGGTGTGTGCTGCAACCTTTGTTTTTGAATGTTTGGTTGTGGTTGTTGACATTGATATTCCACCATTGGTTGAACCATTTGTGGACATTGTATAGTTGGTTGGACATATTGTTGAAATTGGACCATTGGTTGTATTGGTTGTATATGTTGAACAATTGGTTGAACCATTGGTTGTATTGGTTGAAAATCTGATTGATAGTAAACACCTTCTTGTTCTTGTTGTGGACGCACATAATGTTGAAATTGATGTTGTCTCTTTTCTTGAAATTGTTTCATCATCTCTATTTGTGAGAGGAGAGCTGGTATGTTTGATCATTCAAGAAGAGATCTTACATCAATTGACTCAATCTTTGGATTTCGACCTAGAAATTTTTGAAACATTTTGGACATTTGTGATCTATTCTTCTCAATGTTTTTCACTCTTTGTTCCAAAATCTTATTTTCTTGAGTTAGTTTCTCCTCTAGTTTTTGTATTTGGAGACTTGTTTCATCATAAAAAGTTTGATCGATATTGCCTTGTTGTTGGGTTGGATATAATTGTGATTGCCTTGAATTAAAATTTGATTGCATTATTGGTTAATACGTCAAACTTTGTTGCATCATTGGTGCTTGGAACCTTGTTTCAATAGACATGTCACTATGCAAATGCAATATTTTTTGGATTTTTTTTAATTTTAAAAGGATGATGTATGATATGCAACTAAATGCAAACTAAATAGATGAAAATGCAATCTATGGAAAGAATGCAACCTATGTTTTTCGTTGTTTTTCAAGATTTTGACAAACTTTTTGGAATGAAAATCTAAAAAAGAGACCCTTAGGAAATTGAAATGATGTCTAGACCTCAAAGGACAAAAGGACCAAGTGACAAAAGGACAAAATGAAAATGTCTCACCTATATGCTTGGATACTAAGCTAGGTTTGACCAAATGACATTGATGACAAAAAGACAAAAGTTTGACAAGGTCTAGACTTCCTAACAATAACTTAGGGTTTATCAAAGATTTGCATTACTCAAGTATGACAAAACCTAGTTTTGACACTATATGCAAAGGGACAATTACTATGCAAATGACCCTAATATGATATGATAATGACCTAAGATTAATGAAGAGACCTAGGGTATGCAAATGTGACCTAATGTTATGAGGACAAGGATGCAAACGCAAATGTATGACAATGTCAACCTAAGGCAAAACCTAAGGTTGAATTATGAAATGGTATTACTCTAATGCAAGAGGACACATGCAAAATGGATGACCCTTATTGATATGCAAAGGAGTATGACCTAGGTGAAACCTAACCTTGGTAGTTGACAATGAATTTGCAAAATGCAAACCTAGGATGAACCTAAATCTAAGTGACATGAATGTTGAGACAAGATTTTGAATAATGTTTGACAACCATGTTTGAAGATGTTTTGAACTTTTTTGAATGAAATACTCTTGTGTTTAACCTTGTTTTGAATCAATTTGTCTTGTTTTTTAAATGAGACATAACTCAACTTTTGACAAGTAAAGAAGACAAGATATTTTAACTTAGACTCAAGACAATCATGCTCATTCACACATTTCTTATGGATGGCAAGGGCAGTAGGTACTTGAGAGGTAGACTCGTTATGAGATTCAAGGAGAATACATAGATGCTTGACCCCACGGGCTCCCGTCCACGGCACTTACTTCTTAGGGCAGCCAAGCATTAGTCCCCGTGGAAATCACCCCATGGCGAACTTAGTATCTCTTCCAAGTATCCAAACTTGTCCTTCTCAAGCAACTAGAGGGATTTTTGGCCTCTAAATACAAGGTGTTTAGTAAGAATTTTTGTTAAGCATTACTCCTTAGTGTCATGCAAGCATGATTGAGACATTAAGCCCACCAAGATACCAAACAAATGTAGTTGTGCAAGCATGATTTAGACCTTGAGGCCCTACTTAGATGTTGATATGAGAAAGAGTCCAAGGGTCATCACTTCCCAAGTAACTACAATTCCCACATAGCCCTTCCTTCAAAGCTTTCACCCTTTAGGTATTTATTTATAGTGAGTTAGAATGCCAAGGTACTCTTGCTATACTCACTTTGGGTCATTCCCTTCTCATGATTATCACTTGCTTGCAAAAGAAAGCAAATGGTCGGGAAGGTAGGCCCTCTAAAGGTAACAAACAATCTGAGCTATGAGAATGGTATCGAAGATCTGGATTTTTGATCACCCTAAGAAGGATGAGAGCATACTCTCCTACTCCAATGTCAAACTTGACAATCAAAGCAGACACACATTCATTCCATCCTATTTAGCAATCATACTAGCTGCCTAATTATGAATTACAAACACAAAGTTTAGTTGGAGTACAAGGCAACTTGCAAAACCACCAAGTCAAAAGTTTGATTTGTTTGATCTTTGACTAGCAAACCTGCATAAAATTCATTAGTAGTTTCATTTTTGTCTTTACCATGCGTAATTCCAAGGTGTTACACAAAAAATCAGTACCAAAGAAAACCATAATGCAAGAAACAGAATGAAAACCAAAAATTTTATTTTATTTTATTTTATATTTTTACACAAGCATAGAATGCATTGACACAAGTGCAAAACCCATCAAGTTGCACCTGTGTTGCATCAAGCTATGCCTATGTACCTTACATAGGTGTAGAACACCTTACACAGGCACAGATGTCTTTGACACAGGCACAAAACTCTTTGACACAGGCACAGAAGTGTCCAGAAAGCTCTGAGGCACCCTGTTTCTTGATTTTTTACCTGCATATCAGCTCAAAAGCACTCAAAAGCATGATTAGGGGGTTAGTTCATGTCGGGTTCACCAATTAATGTAGATAGGAAATGTGGAAATCATCAAAGCAATATAAACATTAGCCTAGCTCAATCACGTAAACTCAATTGCAATGACCAATCCTAATTACACTCAATGAAAACATGAAAACAAGACATCAATTCAAACGCAAACCATTGCAGACTTGAATGTCTCCTTCATGTGGCTCCATTGTCCTTCTTTCTCCTTCAAATAGCTTTATTTGTGGATCTCACCTACTAGTGCATAAGCATGATGTGAAAGCAAGTAGACAAGACGATAGCACAAGAATACTAGAAGCATGATTGATTCGACCAGGGATCAAGGACCTTGATTGAAGAAATTCATCCAATTTATAGACAAATTGGAGAAAATACAAGATTAGCATGAATTAGATTCAAATGGAAATTGCAAATCAAGAATGACAAACATGACAAATTATGACAAATTTGCACTTTCTATGCAAAATTGATTGATTGATAATTTTGACAAAATTATGACAAATTTCTATGTCAAAATTGATTGATTGTCAATTATGACAAATTATGACAAATTTTCTATGTCATTCCCATGAAATTAGGAGAAAATTAGGAGAGAATTGAAATTAGATGAATTAGAAATTAGGAAATTAGAAAATGAGGAAATTAGGAATTAAGAAATTAGTAAACTGGAAAATTAGGAATTAAGGGAATTAATTAACAATTTTTCATTTATTAATTAATTCACAAAGAGGGCAGAATTAGTTAGCCAATTAAATAAACATTTAATTGTGACAAGAAGACTTAGGATAAATAAATAAATTATTTAACCTAGAGGGAGAAATGACAAACAAGGTTAAATGAATAAATCATGAAACCCTAGAAGATGAATTAGAAATGCAAGGATGACAACTAGGTCTTGACAAAGGATAATTAATGTTGATTCGATTTGATCATGATTCTAACTTGATAAATGATTTGACTGACAAACGATTTGATTGATAAATGCACCAATTAACGAGGAATAATGACTAACTGATCCAAATTGACACGATTGAGAAGGACAACGATGATGACAAATTGATCGCAAAAATGACAAAATTGACAAGAAGACAAGGATCAATGACAAAATAGATTGCAAAACAACAAGATTGAAAATGACCACGATCGATGACAAATCGATCACAAGATGACAAGATTGAAAATGACAATGATCGATGACAAATCGATCACATGATGACAAGGTTGATAAGAGGACAAAACCCTAATTAGGATTGATGATGTCCAAAATGATGAGAAATGAATACACACATTGATACGACAAGATAAGATCGACCAAAATCATGACAAATATTGTTATCAACAAGGCCAAATTCAAAAGCGGGACAAATGAAGAACGCAGAAGAAGGACTCAATGCTCACAAATGATAAAGACCAAGTGTGAATCATAGGAGAAATGTTAATGCTATGCAAGAACCCTAAAATAAGGCAGTGCATCAATGTTAAAGTATGACTCCGCAAGTGTTGACCATTTTTAGACGTCTATAGGTATAGGTCTATCTTCTTTAATGGCAATAAACACAACTTCATCTCCTTCTGATTCATCATCTGTAACACCTTCGTCTGCAGCATAATAACAGTTATTCTAGTTCTTGAACTTCTGATTAGACTTATAAGGTTGATCATAATTCTCATGCTTCTCATATCTATCATTCCTATCATGCTTATCAAGCTTATCATGCTTGTCATACTTAGTAACCATTCCCTTTAGGCATCTAGAAGAAAAATGTCCTATCTTAAATTATAAGAGAAACCTTTCAAAGACAACTTTCCATCATACTTACCGAAACCTTTAGGCAATCTCTAGGCAATCAGTGCTTCAAGATCGTCAAGCTCTATTTCTTTCTCTTTAATGTCTTTTAATTCTCTCTCATATTTGGATATTCTGCACTCATCAGGATCATACTTCTTCTTACTAGAAACAGATGTAGATTCTCTAAATGTTGTCTCAAACTTTCCATGCAATCCTCCAAACTCACTCAGCTCAAATGCAGAAAGCTTTCCAACCTGCACATCTCTTTTCACTATAGTCACACTCTGAATCTAATCAATAGTAGCAACCTTATGTTTGTAAGAAAGAGGCAAAGATCTCAACACCTTAGCAATAATTTGATCTTCCTCAATGCTTCCACTAGTACATCTAATACCTAGGACAAGATCATTCACCTTATCCATAAAAGAATGTATGTTCTCATCATCTCCCATCTTTAATATATCATATTTTCCTTCCAAACTCTGCAACTTAGAAACTTTCACCTATTTATCACCTTCATACATAATTTCAAGCTTCTCCTAGATCTCATGTACAGTTTGAAGTCCCATAACATTTGTCATTTCTTAATTAGTCAGAGCACTAAGAAATTCTTCCTTCATTCTACTATTGTATTTTTCTTCCTTACCCTCATCATGAGTAGATGGTCCACTCCGAGGAACAACATAGGGATTCTTTGTAATCTTCTAGTAATCTTCTCCAAGATATTTCAAATGCACCTCCATCTGGTTCTTCCATATAGTATTGTTGCTTCCTCTAAACCTCAGACTATCCTTCTTAAAGAGAATACCTTGAGTTGCCATCCTAGATCTCCTAAAGCGATTAAGCTTCTACTAGATGATCTAGCTCTGATACCAATTGTTAGTAGTATCCAAGAAAGAAGACTAAGAGCGGGGGTGAATCAAGCTTCACCAAAATATAAAACCTTAAGCATAACAATAGATCTAACAAACTACAACAATAAACAGATAATAAAATTAACAACACAACACACAACACCGAGATTTTTTATGTGGAAACCCCAGTTAAGGGAAAAAAACATGGTGGGAACATACCCATAGTAAGATGATACTCTACAGTAGTATGTGAAAATATTACAATGGGGAATGCAAATGCATTTAGGCACACTACTTAGAGCTCAGTGCTCAAAATATATTTTTCTGGAAGGCTACAACCATTAGGGAAGTCTCGCTATCTTACAATAAGATTCAGACTACAATCCGAAAGAAGTAAACTAAAAGAATAGCATCTCCATATGCCTAATTATAGTTCTAGTTAAGTACAAATGTCTGCCATGCAACACCAATCTCACCTCAAACTCAACATTGAATGATAAATCACTTGTTCACACACAAATCTCTCTCTGATAATGCAGACAGAACATCGACACCCAAACTACATGAATAACTCACCTATATATACAAAACATCAACCTTGATAACAAGGTTGGCTAAACCCTCAACCCTCAATTAAAAAATTACATCACATGATACAAAGATCGACCACTAGACCAATATAAAGATTTGCATGACATAACATGGACCTAATTCAAATTCCCAAATGATCAACTTCACTGAAAATAATGGCAAGATCAACCACAACATGCTACACCACCAAAAATATTGCATAACATGAAAATCAATATCGATTGATGAAAACCACCAAAAACTTGCACAATGATCAATGTGAATTGCCAAACAAAATAGGGCATGAATAGGAAACACTAGCAAGCATGTTAAAATCATCTAGAATAGTTGCACCAACACCACTTTTCAAATTTTCATCTGTCAATGTCTAGAAGCTCAAGAACAGAACCAATTAGGCAACTGTCACAAAGAAAGATAACTTGTGGAGCACAAAATCACGAACCATCTAAAATGAAGATACACAAGACCAACCAAAACAATATCTCAAAGTCTCAGCACAAGATTTGATCACATAGGAATATACTGGAGGGAAAACCAATAGAGTCCAATAAAACAAAGAACTGCAAACCGGATCAGAAAATCTTCCCAATCACACTAGAATAAATCACAAGAATATGTTGATATCAATGGAAAAAACATGTCCTAGTAGCAACAATGACCAACCATATCCAACATAATATATATATTATTGTTGTAAATGGGATGAAACAGACCTTGTTGCCTTTGGAGGAACCTTTGAAGAGTGAAGTTTGTACTAATGCTAGAATTTCTTTGGTAGATGGAGGGAAATTATTGGATGGAATAAGACATGAGAATATGTGTTTTTCTTTAGTTCCTAAGAAGACTAAACATCCAGGGGAGATAAAAGAGTTGCTGAAAAAATATGAGGACATCATTTTAGATAATATACTAGATGGATTACCACCTGCGAGAAGTATTAGTCATTGCATGGACCTGATTCCCAGAGTTACTTTGCCTAAAAAAGTAGCACACCAGATGATACCAATAGAGAATGAGGAGTTGAAAAATTAAGTGCAGGAGTTATTAAGGAAATGTTTGATCAGAGAAAGTTTGAGCACTTGTGTAGTTCCAATAGTATTAGCACCTAAGAAGAATGGAAAATGGAGGATGTGTACTGACTCTAGAGCAATAAACAAGATCATAGTGAAGTACAAATTTCCCTTACATAGAATGGATGACATAATAGATTGTTTAAGTGGAGATAGTTACTAAATAAAGATAGACCCTAAAAGTGGATACCATCAGATCAAAATCAAAGAAGGAGATGAGTGGAAGATAGCATTCAAAAGAAATGAAGGACTGTATGAATGGTTGGTGATGCCTATTGGACTAACTAATGCATCAAGTACTCTCATGAGATTGATGAATGAGGTATTGAAGAAATTCTTGGGTAATTTTGTTATTGTGTACTTGGATGACATCTTGATATTCAGTAAGACAAAGGAATAACATATGTTCCATTTAAGACAATTTTTGCAGAGGTTGAGGGAAGAGAAGTTGTTGATAAATATTAAGAAGCGCAATTTCATGAAGGAAGAACTAGTCTATTTGGGATTTGTGATAATTTTCAATGGATTGAAGATGGGTCTTGAAAAGGAAAGGTAAGAGAAATTATTGATTATCCTACACCAGAAAGCATTGGGGAGGTAATATCATTTCATCGACTGACTAGTTTTTGCCAGAAGTTCATTAGAAATTTCAATTCAATTTGTAGCCCTATGACATAAAAAATGAGAAGAGATAGGAATGATTTCAAGTGGACATCTAGAGAAAATACAAGTTTTGAGTTATTGAAGAAAAAAGTGATAGAATAGCCTGTGTTGTCTTTATCAAATTTTAGCAAGGTATTTCAAGTGGAATGTAATGCAAGTGGGAATGCAATTGGAACAATATTAAGTCAGGAGGGGAGACTAGTAGTATATTTTAGTGAAAAATTGAATGATGCCAGAATGAGATATTTAGTGTATGATCGAGAGTTTTATGCCATAATTCAAGCATTAAAGAAGTTGAGACATTATTTGTTACCAAGGGAGTTTGTATTGTATACCAATCATCAAGCTTTGCAATACTTGAATAGTCAAGGTAAGCTTAATCAAATACACATGAGATGGGTGGAGTTCTTGCAGAGTTATACTTTTATTTTGAAGCATAGAAGCAAAAAGTCAAATAAAGTTGTCGATGCCTTGAGTAGGAGGAACTTACTGATAGAGATGAGAGTGGAAGTATTGGGTTTTGAGTAATTGAAGAATTTGTATCAGGATGACCCATATTTTTGAGAACCTTGGAAAGCTTGTAAAGAACCAGTTATGGTGGAGAGGAGAAAGTGGCTATATTATTTCATTCAAGATGAGATCTTGTTAAGAGTAATTCAATTGTGTATACCTATGAGCTCTATGAGGGAGAATCTGATAAAAGAGAAGCATAGTTAGGATTAACCAAACACTTTGGTGCTATTAAGATAGTAGCCTTGGTTAGTGAGAACTACTTTGGCATCAAATTCATAAAGATGTCAAGAAATTTGTGTAGAGTTGTACAATTTGTCAACATGCAAAAGGTAGCAGTTAGAATGTTGGATTATATAAGCCTTTGACAGTTCCGAAGAGACATTGGGAGGACATAAGAATGGATTTCATACTAGGATTGCCTAAAACACATAAAGGGAATGATTCTATATTTGTGGTGGTGGATAGATTCTCAAAGATGGAACATTTGATACCCTATAAGAAGACAACAGATGTAGTGCATATAGCTAACCTATTTTTCAAGGAGGTGGTGAGACTACATGGATTACCTAAAAGCATAGTTTTTGATAGAGACACTAAATTTGTTGGATATTTTTGGAGAACACTTTGGAAGAAGATGAAAACATATTTGAAATTTAGTTCTACTTTTCACCCACAAACTGATGGATAGACAAAAGTAGTAAATAGGAGTTTGGGAAATTTGTTGAGATGCTTAGTTGGAGAGAAAACCGAAAGTTGGGACTTGGTTCTTGCACAAGTAGAGTTTGCCTACTATAATTCAGTAAACATGAGTACCAGAAGGACACCATTTAAAATTGTTATCTAAGTACACCCTAGAGGCATATTTGAGTTAAGGGATTTCAATAATGAAGATAAGAGGAGTGCAGAAGCGAAATTATTTGTAGAACATATGAATACAATACATATTCAGGTCAAACAACATTTGGAGGACATGAATAGTAAGTATAAGGAGAAGGTAGATGAAAAGAGGAGACACAAGAAATTTGAAGTTGGAGATGAAGTGATGGTGTATCCAAGAAGAAAAATACTCCCAGTTGGTACCTATCATAAGCTAAAGATGAAGAAGTTTTGACCTTGTAAGATCTTGAGGAAATTTAGTTCCGAAAATGCATATGAAGTGGAGTTACCTGATACCTTAAGTATTTCACCTATTTTTAACATTATAGACCTACATCAATAGCATGAGGTAGAATTCAGTGAAGACAATGCAACAAACTTGGAGAAGCAGGTGCCCTAGAAGGTACCAGACTAGATTGAAAAGATTTTGGATAACAGAATTGGGCATAGCACTCAAGGCAAACAATACAGAGAGTATCTTGTGAAGTGGAAGGACAAACCAGTTGAAGACTCATCATGGATTTCTTAGGTTGAGCTAGATTGTCACAGTTATCCTCTAGCCCCCATAAAGTGAGGGACTCACTTATTTGTCAACCCCAAATATCTAATGCAAGAGCATCCTTGGTTCTTGGCAATCTTGCATCAACCAAAAATATTTTCTTTCTGTTTGTATTTTCAACATTTCTTTCTACATGTTTTTGTATTTTCTCACTGAATCTTATGGAGCTAGAAATTTTTCATGGATATGTTTATCTACCTTACCTAGGTCCACGGGTTGTTTGGATCTTTATCTAGAAATTTATTGCTTCTGAAATGTGGGACAGTTTTCTGCCCTATGCAACAAAGCCTATTTGCTAATGGAGAATCCTACTGATAATTTATGTAGCTTGTGGAGCCTAATTTTGTATCCTTTGATGCTCCTTGGATTGTGTTCTAAATTTCCCTTAGGTCCACACATCATTCTATGTTGTTTATGGAGGAATTCTCTTGGTGGAGGCTGACCTTGTGGCTCTACACGTTACACCTTCGCCAATAATTATTTTCATCCTAGGCTGACGTGGATCATTTTAGAGCTATGAATATCATATAAATCCATGTAATTAAGCATAGAGAAGACAAATCATAGAATATGGAAGAATAATCAGAAGACTAGGAGATCTGAAATTGGCTCACATTCTTGCTTGAGCCCGGATACCATATTTTTAGTATGTTTATAATCAGGTCTATGTGTCAAATCTAAAAGCCCCATGGGGGCCTGAGTTATATCACATGTGTTCATGACATACTAAATAATTCCCCTCTTTAAAAAAAATATTTCCTTAGAATCCTTTTTTTCCACCCCCTCTCAATACACAAACTCAATTAAAAGCCTCCTTGTTTGCACCAAATGTTGCATTTTTTCATATCCTGAATTAAGAACCCCCCTATTTTAACTGATAGGAAATATATTGTACCCTCATTTTTTGGGATATTAAATCCCCCAATATGAACACACGTGATATTATATTTCCCAGCTAGTGACGCCCCCGTGGAAAGCCCACATGTTGCTGACCAATTTGTATTTGAATTCCCTGATATAATATAAGTCTAATTTTGAATTGCCTCCATCGCATTTTGTTGTTGTTGTTGTGTTTACTCTTGTTGCATGGTCCAAACTGGAGGACTCTCTTATTGTCACTTCTTCAACAAGATTATTTCCTATAATCAGAGAGAGATAGAAGGGAGGAGCCTTACTGATTTTCTTTGAATTATCTGCCTCTAAAGGTTGTACCAAACTTGTAGGAGTTGGATATTTTCAACCTCTTGATGTCACATCTGCAACACTTATGTCCTGTAGGGATTCTTGAAGTAGGTCTCTCTGAGATGGGATAAAAAGAGCATCCCACAAAGATACATTAAGATTGGCTTTTTTCATCTACTCCACTATGCTAAATGGAACCACAACCTTAGGGGAGGCCTTTGTAGTGATAAGATGTAGTTTTGAAATTATAGAATCTTTAGGTGGTTCCCCTTTCTTGACATTTTGAATCAAGTCTTGCTCCTTGTTTGGAGCAGTCACCTTGTCAGGAGTCTTTGGCATTGTAGTTTGTGTAGTAGCTTGTGAAGCTTGAGTTGTTGTGGTAGTTGTATTAGGATCTATGGTCCTCCTTTTAGATCTTGTATTGTTGTCCACATAGTCACTATTAATTTGATTTATACCACATAAGTCAACCTCTTACCAATTCATGAAAGAGGAATCTATCTGTGGATGGTTTGGAAAATCACCAAATTGTTGTTGTTCAGATGTAGTTGGTTCATTTTGTGCCACTAAGGCCTAAGAAAACTCACCATTTTGACAAGCAGTCTTATTAGTGATAACTTTAGGAAACCCCCTCTTAAATAATTGTATAAAATCTTGGCGAATATTTAGTTTTTTATTTTTTAAATAATAATTTTTATTGGCAAATATTTGCTTTTTTAAAAGAAAATATTAATTTTATTGGCAATTTTTTTAAATCATTTTTTCTACTAAAAATATTGGTGAATCTTGGAAAATAATGAGTATGCATTAATTACTATCACAAATCCTTTCATTTAAAAAAAAAAAATTTAATAGAAAAGTAGAGGCCTGAAGGTGGAAATCATTAATAAGTTTAAGGGTCGACTCTACTTTATTTAGTTTCTACCATTATTTTAAAATAATCTAATAGCCCTTTTTGTATTTTGTGAGATAAAATGTACCAACAATTTGTAATACTCATGGGGCCAAAAAATTCTTTTAGACCATTGAATTTCATCAAGGTCAACAATTCAAAAGCAATATCAACCCCCATCAACATTGCACCTTGTAGGTATAATTTACCTCATAGAATATGTACAATGAAGGTCATTAGATTATATTTAAAATCATTGGTGGCAAATAAATATTGTTCATATAACTCTAAAGTAACTAATAATTATGATATATTATTAGCGAATTAATTTAGATTTCTACAATAAATTATAAAATGTTTTGATTCAAATATGTATGGAATATTGTGGTGAATCTTTGAGTTAAAAAAAATAATAAAATAAATTCTTCGGTGATTTAAATAACTCTAAAATAAAAATTTATAAAAATGTGGCGATTCAAGTCACCTTAAAGTTGAACTTATTAGCCAAATTTTGATTCCCAAATTTTAAAAAATAGCCAATTAGTGAATGAGGCTGACTACATTGATTACACCATTCTTTATCTTGAGCAAGATTGTTCTGTGTTGGCACTAAAGCTTTTGAAGTACTTGCAGTCTTAGAATTTAAACTATTCAATGGCCTAGAGTTTGTTGGCATTGCATGAAGATTTCATTGATGAAGTATAGTTTTGTCATTGATGTCAATAGTAACTGGTAATGGAGATGTATTGCAACTGATAATGATGCAGTAAAGCAACCGGTAGTAAAGAAGTGTAGGAAACTAGTATTGGTATTATTATTGAAGTAGAGAGATCAATTGGTAACCCTAACCAATTGATAAACAAAACCCTAACTGATGGAGCTTGGAGAATTGGTTTTGATGATCTATGATGAAATGGTGATTAGAGATGAAGATGCCATGTATGCATGATGCACGTGATGAGTTCAAAGTGGTTTTGGCATGTGAAGATAACCATTTTTTTTTGGGAATGATCAAATGCATAGCATGAAGTGAAAAAATGCATGATGAGCTACAAGATCCAATATGTGATGATCCAGGAGCAGTTGAAGTTATCTATAACAGTGTGTAGTTGATTTCTATGTAATTTAATGGTTATGATTGAACCAATATATTTATAATCTCTATGAGATTTATAGGTTTTGTGATGTGTTATTGACCTATTGTATTTTCTTATAAGGTCGATGATTTGTTTCAATGTTGTGTTGGAAAATTTGGTTAATTGTGGAAGAGTGATTGTTGTCGAACTAGAAGGTGTGTCTGCAGAGTGTTGTGAAGGCAGATAGGAGCAGAAAAGGATCTAATTAAGCAAGGAAGTGTTATTTCCATATCATCAAAGAACCTATTGTTCTCTAACCATTACAATAGTTAAATCCCTTAACCGGGTAAGCATTAACAGGCTTGGTATTGTTGAAATCCTCTAACAAGGTGATCCATTAGCTTGGATTTGAATTCCTCCACCGAGGTTACCTTTAACAGGGTATTGCCTTTAATAGGGTATTGTAGTCAATCCCTTAACTGGGTGGTCCTTAATTGGATTTGTTCTTTTACAGGACATTATTATATAAGCTTCTAACAAGGCTTGGCTCCTAACATGGAAAACTTCAAAAGAGTTCAAAATACTTGTGGGTATTCATCCCCACCATGGTTTTTCCCATTTGGGTTTCCACATAAAAATTCATTGTGTCAAGTGGTGAATGATTTTGTGGATGTGTTTTGATATGGTTGATATGAATAACTAGTAAATCCCCTTAGATATGTTTAGATGACTAGAAATGATCTGAAATGATCTATTACTAATATTAGTAAAGTGGTTTAATATTTTGGTTAAATGGTATTTGAGTTTCAGTTGCATTTTATCATTGATGTTTTGGTCAACCAATAAAGTTTGATAGTGCAGTTGTCATTTTTGATGCAGTATCTAAACCGGTTAGGTTAGCAAGTTGTTTATGAGTTGGAATTAAATTTGGTGAAATTTTAGTTAATTTTCTATCTACTGATTCACCCCCCTCTTAGTAGTTGATCGTGTTGGTTCCCAAAACAATAGATTGGAAATCTTAAAGCTTTGCCAAATCTCCTAATAATTTCTCAATCAGCCCTGGCCAATGAACAGGAATGGTCAAAGACCAAATTCCTCTACACTTTAGGCTCCACTAAACCTAGGTGGGTATACCTTAATCTCCAAAGCACAAAGAGAATTCTATACAGTGAATTTAAACTTGTCAAACTAGCTTTTTGCAAGAATGGCAAAATGTTTCTTGCAACTGTGCTTTATTATGTGGTTCTAACTTGCTTTAATCTGAAAAACTTGAATGTAATTAATAGTGAATGTGATTATTAAAGAATGTTGTTGGAACCTTAAGTAATTATGAAAAAAAACAATATTGATACGGATAAGAAGTATGTTTCCCTGACAAGGACCTTATGCACACCAAATTTACTCACAAAAAACTAATAATAGACCAGTGCCTTATCTGACAATTTATATGTTACTTAGTGGCTGAATATTTGTAATCAACTTTGGAGACAATTTGAAAAACTCACAAATATGCAAGACTATCACTGCAATGTTTTCCTTATGTGTTGCAAGAATAACAAAAAACAATTGGGTTTCCTACACAATCGCATGTGATGGCATATTGCAGCAAATCTTAATTAGATTTATCCAAATAAATTGATTCATCAATACCATGTAACATAAAATGATCTGAAGATAAAGACAACGAATCTTATATATTAATTCCGAAATAAAAAGATATACAAAAGATACAGACTCACAAGTAGTTCATGGTATTCTTGCTTGCACAAAAATGATTTTTCATTTCTATAGACTTGCTTTTACATAACACTACTAGTCCCAACAAACAATCTGAAAGATAAGAGCTTGTAAATTTTGAACTCCCCTCTTGTATACAAAAATGACTTCCTATGCATATGCGACTCAAAAGACACAAATGAAAGGACACACCCTTTCATTAGTACAAACTAAAAACTGACAAAAACCTAACTAATAACTCCCTAACTGCTATAAGAACTAACAACATTACAAAACATATTACAATGGACACAAATTAACTCTAGCCATCTAGGACCAAGCCATATTTCTAAACATGTCATAGGTAGACCTCATCCTTGTAAGTGTTTGCATTGAAGATGATATCCCACACTGCCATCTCTATATTCACAAAGTTTTCCAATTGGTCCATAGTCTCTACCATGTCCAAGGTGTCAGCCCATGCAATATCAAGGGAAGCATTAAGTAATGATTGTCATTCTGTAATCCACACATTCTTGTCCTTAATCTATCCTATTTCATCTATCACTTTTGGAATACTGTGCCACACAATTCTCTGACAATCATCATATTCAACCTTCAATTCTGCATCAAACTTCTCATTCTTTTTTATCAGTCTCTAGATTTTATCAATAATTGCATTATTTTCCTGACTAGCCTTCTTATCCTGCAAGAGCATGTGTAATTTGTCAAAGATTCTCCTATGTGACATACTATTATCCATATTCTTCTAGTAAACTGTCTAGAAGTCTTCAAGAACTCCATTTATCTTTTCAAATCTTTTTGACAATAAGACACATGTTGTGTATTCCCTTATGTTCTGCATTTTCTCTTTCAACTTCTTATTTTGTTTATGCAATTCCTCACACTTCTTCTTCAATTTTGAATCATTGTTATTTGGGGTACAAGATGACCTCTACTTCTCAAGAGCTCTTCATACAGTGACTTGTATTTCCCTGCTTCTTTTGCTAACATCTTCATCTGTGCTTTATTAAATTTGGAAATATCAATCCCCATATCTATTGTGACCATTGGATCCACTTCACCAACTTTTAACTTCATCATGAGACCAAAAGTTTTATCAACGTCAATTATCTTTGGCCTTTTGTTTGGGGGATAAAGAGCCCACAACAACATAGCTTCCTCATCATGGTCATACCTTGACCCAATGAAAATATCGTCAACTCCCTGAATATCCAATTTGAAATCTTTATTTTTTAAATTTAACAAACTATCAAAAATGTATGAGGCACTCAAATCCTAGCCAGGAAAAAGAATAATCCCCACGTAGGAAAGCAATTGTCTCCCTCTTTGTGGGGCCATCACAGCCATCTCTATATCAATCTCATCTTTCAACCTCCTTGCTAACTTTACCTCATTATTTGGGTGATATTAGGGATTGCATCCCTCAATCTCTTGCCTTTGAATTGATACAAAAAGGTCCTAAACTCTTTAGACTTGACAAAAACATCATTAGACACAAAAGTGTTGTGCTCCTCCAATCTGGCATCGACATCAACATTCATCCTTGCAACAATTTGATCATGTGCTTTAGGTTCCTATTCTCTTTCAGGCATTTCAAATCTTGAGACAACTTCATTTTCACCTAATTCACTTTCACCTTCTTCTTCTTCCACCATTTCCTGTAGTCTTTGTCTTCTTTCTTCTAGTTTCTTATTCAAATCCTAAAAAATTCACATAGCTTCTTCAGACTCCTTATTTCTAAAGATATCCAGAGCTTCAATATGCTCATGAAAGTAATCACCCAAATTCTGCTTTTTTTTGTACTAGTGTATATAGCCCTCCGAGTCATAATTTTTCCTACTTGTGTGCTCATACAGATTATAAATCTCTATTAACTTTCTGTCAATAACATCATAAGCCTTTGTTGATACAATGGTGAAATCACCAAAATGCAGAGTTCTAGGTAAGATGGCTTGCTTGTGGGGACCCCCAAAGTGATGTGCATTAGAGACACTTAGCTACCTTACAATTTCTAGATATACAATTCTATCAATCACCTATCTTGGTAACATATAAGGGGCACCTTCAAACCTGTAAATTCTAACATATGAGAAATCTTGGCATATGTACCAATCACCCAAATTATGATTCACCCTTGTATCTCCATGCTCATGGGGTCGAAGAAATCTTTTAATTTCTTCTGAGAATGATCCATCACAAGAAACCCCAAAAGCTCTATATAGTGGTTGAGCAAAAAGCTCTTCAAATTTGATATAATGGGATCTCATGAATCAAGAATCCCACAGTGATACCCACAATTGTATTGGCCGCTCTTGCCCATCTTTACCATGAACATTTAATTTCAATTCTTCAGGCCACAACCCCCTGGGTTGTCCATAAAACAAGATAATATGCATCAATAATTAATAAAATTTAAAAGATTTATCAGGGTTATTATAAAGATTTAAGAAACCCTCGTGCATTTTTTCCACAATGTAGGCAGCATAATCAAATTGTCTGAGCTCATACAATTGTGTATCTGCAGCAAGTACTAAAGGTCCTATTCGAGCCACATATGGAACCTCAACTCCTCCCACTTGACCGCATGCCATGTATGTATACTACAAATACTGTCTGAAAATGTTGATACTGAATGGGGGCTCATCCTCATCTGTCAACTTCCCTTTCTCAGCCTTATGGATGGCCAAGTTCCACCTGTTGTATATAGTATCCATCTTTGTATGTTCTTCTTCCAGCTTCTCAAAAGACAAAGGCACATTGGATTCGAAACCAAGACCAAAAACCTCATGAATGGTAGCTACTGAAAGACGGATGAATGCATCGCAATTTGGTGATTGGATAAATCTTTTCATGGAATTGTAAGCCCTAGCTAGGGTTTTCAACAATTGAATATTTACAAAGACATTAGGGACCACTAGCTTACCCAATCTAGTCGTCCATGGGTTTGAGACTGGAGTCGGCTTTCTCCTTCATGAGTAATGATATAAGGACAACTTGAGGCCTCTAACCCTAGTCTAGACATTACCAATTTCCTTAAAATCATCCTCTAGTTGATCACAAATAGGAAAATTGACCTTAGGCCTTCGAGACTTGGCTCTTGGTGAGCTCATCTGGTCAATCATGTCCTGATTTAACTTCCACTTCTGTGCACTTTCTCCACCTTTAGACTTCTTTGAGGTACTATCAGAAACTTCAGTGACCTTCCTCTTGCCTTTGGAACTAGAACCCTCCATATTTTATTCCTTCAAGCTTTCTGAAATTCAATTTTCAAAAATTTAGTTTCACTTCAATCTCTTTGTTCACTTCAATCTGTTATGCAAATTCCTTATATAAACTTCCATATATAGATTTAATACACTAGGAGCATTTACTCAATTGAAATCATGCTATGATTTACCTCGTGCAAACATAGATCTATCCATTTCATGGATTTAATAATGGCAGGTGGATTCTTTAAAATCATATTTTGCAACGGTTAGTTGGCACAACTCCTCCCAATGATTCAATCACTTAGTGCCACCCATCCTTTTGATCGGCATAGGTATCCCCGATCACTCCATCAGGCATCGACGTAGCTCATTTTACCTCATTTTGATTGTTATAGCTTCCTTGATGGCTCTACCTTCTGGCTAGGTTTTACTTTCACCTTTATGTCACATCGGTGTAGGCCATTCCGATGTACCCTCCTTCTATTCCTCCATGGCATTCTTCCCATCGGGTATCAGCATAGCTCTAAATATGTTCCTCTGATGGTTAGAAGTTATTCCGATGAGTCCTTCTTCATAGTCTGCATCTCATTTGTTACATTGGGTCACCTTATCGGGTATCAGAACAACTCATTTTATGTTTCTCCAATGACTCGATGACATCAACCTCATACTTGTGTATCTTTTTACTTCTTCGGTCTATTGGCATATGTTTCCCTGATGAGATCTCCTTGCTTGCACTCACTTCTTCTTTCTCATCGAGTATCAGTGTAACTAAAAATGTCTCCTCCTGATGAACCAATGATATTCCGATGACTTCAACTTTGATCGGTGTAACTTATCTCGAGCAAGTCTCCTTCTCTGTTCTCGGCTTGTCTTCCTCATCGGGTATCGGTATAACCTAAAACACCTCTCCCTGATGGCTTAAGTTACCCCGATGACTCAGTATTCTCCTCCTTAGGTATTTCCTCATCAGAGAAGGTCAGGTTGATAACACCACCTTTGCCACCTATTCCATTAGGTATCGGGGTAGCGTAAGATGACACTTTTTGATGACCTGATGACATCATCAACAAGTGTTCTACTCCATCTAACATCGGCATAAGTTCTACCGATAACCTCATTGGGTATCAGGGTAACTTTTTCTCCATGTTTTTGATAGTGAACCCTATGCCAATGACTTTGCCTCCTTGTTATGCTATTGGTGTAGCTCTTCCTGATGGATTACTAACTTGCCAAACTTCTTCTTGTCGATTGCACCTTGAGAAAATGCCATCAGACTCATCGGTGTGAGTTTTACCGATTGACAGGCACCCTTTTCTCCTTAGGCAATCTTATCAGGGTGACTTACACCGATAAATATAATTTTATATTTTATGAAGAGAAGGCTTTATTTCACAAATGTAACTTTCCACAACCATGCTAATGGACTTGTAAGGCATTGAAACATCTCTGAATGCACTCATGACCCTGCTTCTATGATGAAACCTAAAATGTGCTCTTGCAATGCAAAGATTATCATGATGAAGGTTATCAAAATGTCACCATACTTAATGCCATCCCTTAATATGCCCAGGTGATACTTGTTCATATAGATTCATGCTACAATTGGATTTATCAAACACAACAACATATCTCCTGCACATGCAATCCAACAATAAATGCTCTTATGATGAAAATATACATATAAAGCATCAATAGATAGCACAAAATATTTTGCAAAAATATATGCTAACAGACCGGATCCTTATAGTTTCATCATATCATCAAAGTTACTCCACTAGTTTTGCCCTTAAAATTTAGACCTCTACTGATAGTTATGATTTGATGGTTGGGAGGGCTTGTTGACCTATGACATCTGTATCTTGATTGAAACTAGCTCATTCCCAAATCTCTGCATCATTGTTCTAATTTCCGATCTAAGCTCTTGAATCTCCAAAGATTGAGGAGTTGGTGCAAGTGTGAGCAATTGACTTGTTGATGCTATTGGTATTGGTGCCAAAGTAGGCTATTGTGTAGGAGCCTTTATGAATAAGGGTATTGGAGGCCTAGGGGACAACTTCCTCGTCTATATTAGATAATTTTCTGTCTTAATAGCAGCATCATAAGCCCCTGGTAAATTATTTCCTCCTAGTGATTATATCATAGTGGCTATGTCACTATTTAGGGCCCTGAGGAAATATAAGAATGCATGGTTTGAAGAGGGTTTTACCAACACAGGGATTCTATCCCAGGTCTTCTGGAATCTATAATTCAAGTCACCGATGAAGTCATGGGGTGCTCTCTTTATGGTTGTTAGCTTCTCAATCAATGACAAATAGTCACTTTTGTCTTCAAAATGTTTACATAGCCTCTCTCCCAATTCATCCCAATTGTGAATGGAATTAGAGGGAAGACCCATATACCATTGTAGGCATTTTCTCTGGAAAGATGAGGCAAGAAGTCTTACTACAACATTTTCCTCTATCACAAAAAACATAGTGTAGATGCTTGCAACATCTTGAATGTGCTCAGCTAGGGTAATAGAACTTTCTCTAGTAAAAAATGGTATGGCCTTTTGGGCTAACACCAAAGGACTGCCACCATTGAAGGTGAAGAAAGCATGTGCCCTAGGGACAACCATAAGAAATATTGACCTATTGATATGAATGGCAGGGCCTTTAGGCTATGCTAATCTTGTAAATGGAGGGGTAGAAAGGGACCTTAGGGGTGTGGATGATTCTGCTTGTGTTCCCCTAATAGGCGATGATGAATGTCTACCCTTTCTTCGTCTAGAATTATAACTTGAAAAATCAAAGTGTAGACACCTAAAATTGTTCTGTTTAATTAAATATTGTTTTTAATTTATTTAATTATTTTATCCCATGTCTTCTATTAATTAAATAAATCCTTATTTATTTAATTAGTTCACTTTAGCCCTTTCTAGCCTTTTCTCATTTAAATGAATATTATTATTTATTTAAATTATCCCTTCCTAATTAAATATAGATTTTTATTTATTTAATTATCTCCTTTATTCTATTAATTAAATGAATATTTGTTTATTTAATTAATTCATTATCCTTTTCTAATCCATGACCCTTGTCATTCATCTCTTAATTCTTCTCTTACCTAGCCGACCATTTACCTTTACACATCTCAATCTTATCCCTCCATTTCTTACAGTGTTCTCTATATAAGAGGATAACCTCTTCCATTTCAACCCTAATCATCTAATGACCTAGTCAATCTTATGCAATCAAGCCTTCTTGCATTAAAGCTATCAACCACAATATGTTCTTTGTTGAGTTCTTGTGCACACATTAAATATGAGAGAATATATATTAAACAAGATCAATGGAGATAGGAGACAATTGAGATTGAAACCCTACTTGACATGTGAATGGTATATCTTGTTTTATTATTGTTGATTGCATGATTTTAGGTATCTTCATTTGTGTATGGTGGATTCTTTACATTGTTAGGCTAGGGTTTTTGTGGTTGGATCTTTGTTAGTATTTCAATATTATTCTCATCATCCATTTTCACTGTATACATTTTGGCACGCCGATGGGACTCTTGTCCCTTCTATTTTGACATCTTGTTTGCAGATTTGTGTTTTGAAAAGTTGTAGGTTGGATTTTGTGAGGATTCTCTTTTATTCTGCATCTATGATTGATCTTACTATGTTTTTGCTCGACCTTCATGACTGTGATGATTTTGGCTGCGTTTTTTCTTTTTCTTTTTGCTTTGCAGATCTCAGATCCATAAATCACATCTGGGTTGTTTATTGTCATGTTTTTGCTGTATTTCCGCATCTATGTTTCATATTATCACATTTCTATTTTGCAGGGTTATTTTTTTGTTTTGCAGGCTAGGTTTTTTGGAAATTGTGTTTGCGGAGTTTTTTTTTCGCATCTGCGTAGGCTTTTTTCCACGTCTGCATTTTTATGTTTGTTTTGTAGGTCTGGGTTCCTAAAATTATGTCTTGGTGCTTTGTTTATGTGTCTATGTCATATTTTTGTGTTTGGATCTGCTATAGCCATGTCTGTGGTTTTTGTTTTCATTTCACTTCATTTTAGGGTTTTTAGATTTTGGTTTTACCCTAACCTCTTTTGTACAGTTAATGAAGTAGTGTAGCTATGAGAAAATGAGAAGACATTTTGTTGAAGGCCCCTATTTCACAAAGTCATTTGAGATTTCTAAAAATTTACCTAACTTGTGTGCTTGTAGGAGGGGTATCATTTCACAACTACTAACAAGTTTGGTGCAAGACCTTTGACAAAGATTTGATTTTGAAATTGCTTGCTTTATCTTCTTTAGTTTAGCATACACTTCAATTGGTTCTCTAAAATTAACAAGTGTCTTTTGTGTCTTGAGAAATAGGCTTTTTTGTTTTACCATTTAGAGGGCCTTCCTCCTAAGTAGCCCATAAGGCCAAGTGAGAGGGAACGACCCAAGTGTTAACGGGCTAAATCCAAGCTCTTCCAAGCCACTATAAATAAAAGTTTTTGTGATGAAAGTTGCAAGCAATGGGTGTTACATGCTGCTATATCAAAGTTATGACTCCCCATAAACCCTATAGAGTGCAACCTGTATAGGTTGGAAGGCCTTCCATTTAATGGAGCATAACACGCTGCTAATTATAGCTACCTGAATAGATGCCCTTAATAGACATCTTCTAGTTGTTGGTATATGAGGTCGGACCTCTGATACTAGCTCACATTCTTATGAATCTTAGTAGAGATACGAAGTTTTCCATGGGTAGTTTTTCATGGGGACTAGATCTTGGCTACCCCAGAGAAGTGAGTGCCATGGAGGGGAGCCAGTGGGGTGAAGTTAGTAAGTATCTTATTTGGATAAGCTTAGTTGGGAAACCAAGTGAGATCCAACAACTATTGTCTTGGCTAGCCTTAGGATTTGTACTTGTCTTCATTATCAAAGAATCAAACAAACATTGTGTCTGCCATGTTTTCCAAGTGTATGCAAAATAAATAAGGACATTTCACAATTAGTATCACACTTGAAATTGAAACACTTTATCATTTTTTAACATAAACACCTTCGGTCTTCACTTTTTTTTTGTGTTTTCTTACCACTAAAAGTCAAAACATTGAGATTTGGTCACATTCAATAAGTTTACAATTGGAGGGAACTGCAAAATATTTTTAGAACAACGTCTTTGGTTGAAAACTACATTTGTGCAGAGTAGAATCATGTTTGGGTATCAGAGAAATATACTGTCACATTTACTAGAAAAATTGTAAAATCATGTTTGTGTTGTCAGAAACTGTGTCTCTATTGGATTTTTTGCATCTATGCAGAGCAGAATCACATCTATGAATCTGAAGCTAAAAGAAAATTGTCATTATCACCAAAAATCATATTTTTGTTTACTATATCTATGTCTAGGGTCAGAGATCACGTCTGAGTTTAGTAAAACTGTGTCTGTGTTCACAATTAAGAAATTACAGAAAAAATTGTCAAGAACAAAAGGACTTAAGTTTTCAAATTCAAAAAGCTTCTAAAGCTTCTTCCGATAGGGCTTCATTTTTCAGTCAACTTGTCTTGTTCACACATATTCAATCATTTTCCTTCACTTGCATTTCCCTCATACATACTTTCCAAATTTGAGTCAAAAGGTTACTTTTCTTGTCCACAACACGCTTTGCAAACATTCTACAATACAACACTAGGTGATTCCTATATCAGATCTATCATTTTAGGGTCTCATTTTCTCTTCGAGTTAAGGTCAACTTACCTCATCAAGAGATCCATTATCTCTTTGGAAGCCATACCTTACTCTAAAAATATACCTACTTTAGTCTTACATTCTTTGACATTGTAAGTTTACCCTAGATTCATCTACACTTCATACACCTCTTAGTATTTCATAGTCTTTGCATTTTTATCCTACCTTTTATTTTGGTCAAGATTTTAGTCCATGGTTGAAACCTATTCACAAAGGTCTAAAAGGGAAGCCAAAGAAGATCTTGTTAGATAGTTCAAATAACTGGAAGACAATTGAGAGGGGGGGTGAATTAGTTGTCATAGAATACAAGAACCATTAGCAATTTAAACTTTAATACCGGAACTCAAAAATTAATACCAGAATAACAGTTAAAATAATTAAGAATAAACAATAATCACAGAATAAAATCCATCTACATAACACCAAGATTTGTATGTGGAAAACTCGGTAAAGGGACAAACCACAATGGGAAGCCTACCCACAGTCAGATAATACTTCCACAGTAAGTATGTGAATTATAATTGAGGGGCCTGCATTTGTAGGAAGGCCAACAACCTAGACCATACTGATCATCACAAAAGGAACCTCACTAACTATTGGCAGTGGGCCAACTTCCCTCATGGGGATTCGTGACATGGTTTAATAGCCTCTTGTGGATTCTATAAGTCTAGTGGTTGTATCGCGCATTAATAGGTCGATCTTTTGGTGCAATGGCAACCCTAGCTTGTAACGAGTGGTATCAGAGCTTGCTCACAATTTTGAATCACGCAGGTCATGACGAGTGATGCTGGGAGGGGGATTGTTGGCAGTGGGCCAGTGTCCCTCGTGGGGATTCGTGACATGGTTTAACAACCTCCTGTGGATTCTATAAGTCTAGTGGTTGTATCAGGCATTGATAGGTTGATCTTTTGGTGCAACAACAAACCTATCTTGTAACACTAACTACATATAAATCCAGACTACAATCTAAAGAAGTGTTGAACTGGAAAAGATAGCATCTCCTATGCATGAGTACAATTCTGATTAAGCTCAATACTGAAGGAATAAATCCTCTTACAAAAACCCAATTCAATCTCCAATGATCGACCAACTCCTCTTCCTGAATGATATTACATTATTTGCATATTACATTACTTGACCATGACCTTTAATAATAACCATGATAATCTATAATGAGATCTTACATCTATATATGCAAACCCTCATCCATAAACAATTAGGTCGGCAACCAGAAAATAAACCAATTACATAGTTACAAACCATGTCGGCCTTAGACCAAACAAATAATATCAACACATAAGACATCCTAGAAATACATCCATAGGTCCTAACCACATGTTACATTAAAGCCTGTCCATAACCTAGATCAACCAGGACCAAGTATAGGTCCACACGCTTTAGCAATGATCTTCAATCACCAATTATTGAACATGATCACCAGCAACACCGTAAAAAATCCATCAAAAGCTGCACCAACACCACTTATGCAATTCATCAAAGATCTCCATTAAAATATTTGTTGGTGAAACCCTCGCCAAAATCAGAATCCAAGCTTCTAAGCAAGCAGGATAGCATCTGATCACTAGACCAAAACCAACTGACCAAATATGAGCATGAGTATCATGAACAAGTTGATTCCATTACCAGACTATATCAAAGCCTACCGGATCATGTTGAATTCAAGTTAACCAGAAACCACTCATCCTACCAGGACCAGAAGGGTGCCGGTAAAGCATCCAAATAGCTAGTGTTGGCATCAATGACAAAACATCAATGCAACACATAATCAATTCCACCAAATTGCCAATAGCTCTAAGGTCTTTAAACATGAGTACTTATGAGTTTTATGGAGATGAATTTTACAATCCATTTGACAATCGTAGTAATATACCAAACAATTACAATGACAACAATGAGAAAAACAATGAAAATGATGATGAAAATGACAATGCATTTGTGGAGTCTGTAGACGTTGAGGAAACTATTATGGATCCCCATTTTAACAAATTGGTTCAAGAGATCATGAAAAGGGATACAAAATACTTCTTCTTATTCATGGCACAAAGTGGAACAAGATTCCTCCATGATTTTGATATGTCACAAATTTTGGAGGATGATCCAAATCAAGCAAATCAAGCTAATACAAGGTTTAAGAGGCCTAGTAGTGGTGGTTATAGAAGACAACATCTCGTGCATGAGTCACCTTCCTCCCTATTTCAAAAACCTCAAATTCCAAACACATACACTCATTCTCATGTTAGTTATGATAGAACCTCTCATGAACAACCCTATAATTGTACCTAGAGGTCTAACACTAATATGCATACCCAATAACATGCCAATACATATGATCATGCTAAAGGATATTGTTGGAATCCAAGAACATTGAGAGGGGGGGTGAATCAGTGTTCTACCGGTAATATAAGATTTTACCTTATTATAACATACACATATAAACCGGTAAATGAAGAACTATATAACATGAAGTAAATAAACTAGCCACATGAATTAGCACCATAACATACTGAATTTTATACATGGAAAACCTCAAAGAGGAAAAACCATGGTGGGATTTATGACCCACAATATCAATTCACTAACCATATGAAAGATATTACATAGCATGGGGAAGCTACACTGCTCAACACAAAAGAGTGTCACTGACTACAAGCTTCTGCTAAGATAAAATTGTAATGGTGAACTCACAAAATGCATCTACAATGCCAAAAAGAGTTATGGTTAAAGCTTTGTTCTATACCGATTCATAAACCCTAAACCCTTCTACCGGTATCTCCTTTCCTTCAAGAATTCTCTACAAGCCATCTACTGACCATTGCATGATATAAATTTCACATACAAATGACCTACATACATATCCTTCTCATCACACTATTCTACTTCCTTTTCATATATCAAAATTACCTAACAGACTGACTTATATACACATTACAAATAATATGCCATATGTCAGCTTACAATACATTACAAAAGATATTAAATGTCGGCCCTATACAATAAT
Source organism: Cryptomeria japonica (assembly GCF_030272615.1). Taxonomy (NCBI): domain Eukaryota; kingdom Viridiplantae; phylum Streptophyta; class Pinopsida; order Cupressales; family Cupressaceae; genus Cryptomeria; species Cryptomeria japonica. The sequence continues at coordinate 412,582,108 of NC_081415.1, forward strand.
TACAAAATGATTTTACAAATAAAACCTTTTGGATCCCAAACTGATGTTGTCTTCACTGAAGTGCAGGATGTCGGTGTTAGTGTCGATGATGACCCTAATTACTCCAATGTCGGTATCTATCGGTATATGCCTCCAATACCGGTATCTGTCAATATGTGCCTTCTATAGAATCTTGTTGCCATCAATGATAACATATGAATCCAATGAGTGTCAATTGCCAACGGATACAACTATACACAAGGACATATACAAAATCTTGACACAATAAGATCCCATGCCAGATTTGGGGGCAACACTCAAGATCAATCTTATGAAACCCCCTACACTCATGGACATGATGTGCGTGATCAAAATAGACACAATAATTCCTACTGCAATACTATACCCGGTGGTCCTTACACACAATATCATTACAGACCTCCTCCATATGAGGACATTTACAACCAGTATCACCCTTACATGCAATATATCCCTCCTCCTCCACCCGGTGGCTCAGGCATGAGACTAGGTCAAAGAGAAAAGACACCACCCAAGAATGACTTGCAAAAAAAATTCAAGGATTTTTAAAATCAAATGGAAAACATGAATACACCAAATCAGCAATACACAATCAAAGATATATGTCCTTACCCATTTGATAGAAGCAATCCAATGCCTCCATTTCCTCCACATTTGACAAGTATAGAGGCAAAGGGGATATTATAAGGCACACATAAGAGAATTTTTCACAGCTTGCATTGAGGTAGCAGGAGAAGAAACACACTTGATGAGATTGTTCCCACAAAGATTAGGTGGACAAGCTATGGAATGGTTCTCCAAACTTCCACCTAGAATCAAATCATGGAGTGACAATTTTAGTGACTAATATTCGCCAATTAGCTATTTTTTGAAATTTGGGAATCAAGATTTGGCTAATAAGTTCAACTTTTGGGGTGATTCAAATCGCCACATTTTTACAAATTTTTATTTCAGTGTTATTTAAATCACTAGAGAATTTATTTTCTTAGTTTTTTTAACTAAAAGATTCACCACAATATTTGATACATGATTGGATCATATTCGCCAACATTTAATAATTTATTGTATAAATCTAATACTATTTGCCAATACTATATCATAATTGTGAGAGTTACAAATTGTTTGTACATTTAATCACACAAAATACAAAGAGGACTATTAGATTATTTTAAGTTAACGGTAGAAACTAAATAAAGTAGATTCCATCCCTTAAACTCATTGATGATTTCCACCTTTAGGCCTTTACTTTTCTATAAAAAACTATTTTTTTTAAATGAAAGGATTTGCAATAGTAATTAATGCATACTCTTATTATTTTCCAAGATTCGCAAATATTTTCTACCAAAAAAAAATTGATATAAACAAATTCGCTAATAAAATTAATATTTTTCATTTAAAAAAGGAAAGATTCACCAATTAAAATAATTTTTATTTTTTAAAAATTAAATATTCGCCAACATTTTACACAATTTTTTGAGAGGAGGTTTCTTAAAGTTGTCATTTCTTTTCAAACAAAATTGAGACATATGTGTCAGTTGCTACCTTATGTAACACTAAACAAAAAGATGGAGAGCCTTTTTCAAATTTCATACAAAGGTGGAGAAACTTGGCTAGTAGATGTTCTTGTGAGATTCTATAGAAATAAATGGTAGAAATGTTCACTTAGAATGTTTTTGATTAAGGAAAAAAAGGTTTTAAGGGACCTGATACCCACTTACATTACTAAAGATGAGCATGAAAGAAACTAGAGAAGATAAGACCTAGACAAAAAAGCTGCACAAAAACCATAATAAAAACCAACAGCTAGGACAAAAGGACAGCACAGAGCTAGCGAGAAACTGGCATCCAAAATCTAGCATTACATGTCAAATAAAAACTTTTATAGACTCCTCAGCATTCTGAACCAACAGTATCATGGCCTTAGTGGCTTCTCTCAGATCATTGTTCTCCTATTTCAGCTGAATGTCTTTCGTCTTTGTCTCCATATCACCTGTTGTCTGCCTGGTCATTTTCCTAGAGATTTGATGAGTAGAGTTGGAGGTCGGTATATCATCAATGATTACCAAATCCTTATTCTGAGTTTTCCTCTCTAAGTGATCCACCAAGGCATCCATGTTTTGAGATGAGATTCTCAAGGCCTCAAGACTATGGTTCATGAAGCTTTTCAATGCCTTCTCAGTTTTAGCAACCCGATTGATCATGGTCTCATTATCTGCCTTGGTCTTTTCTTTTACAATTCTAATAACATCCTCCAGATGTTTCAAATACCCTTTTATAAGTTCTTTTTCCGACCAGTCCTACATTTCAATTTCCTCCTCTTCTTCACTGGTTTCCACCTCCACACTCTTTTTCCCCGAATTTGTTTCCTTGATCAAACTGTGAATCTTATTTTCTAGGTCCCTTGTTTGCTCTGAATGCTAGTTATATTTTCAATAACCCACTTTTGAAAAATGAAAGACTCCAATGTGCAATTTTGAGCGGTATTCAAGATAGTGTTCACAGAATCCCTTCCCTACTCAGAGCTCACATATTTAGGGTTGGCTTCCTCCATGGAGTTCTGGGTAACATTTCTTCTTTCTGAACCCATAGGGTTAGAAATAGGGTTTTTAGTATTGGCATATTTTTTCCCTTCCTCCTCTTCTCCAACATACTCTTTCTTCTCACTCTCCACTTCAATCTCAACCTCCTTCCCCTATTCCTCCTCCATACCATCATTCACTTCCGTGTTCACATTATCAATGTCAGCTCTCCCTTTTTTATGGGTAGGGGCATTAGATAGATCATCATCATACTCGGAGTCATTACAACTCTTAGAAATATGTGCATTTGTTACCAGGTTATCATCCTTGCTAACCCTAGATTTTTTCTTTAGGTTTTCGTAAATGCGTAAAATAAGCCCCTGATGGGCTATGGGATAAGATTTGGACTTTTTCGCATGGTCATCCAAGCTCTCATTCAGGGAAGATGCTAAATAAAAGGGCAAAGAAATCTTAACCCCATGGCAGAAATGATTGAGAATTGCAAAATGATAATTGTGTTGGCATATGTGAACCGGTATGAAGACATGTTGTCATTGTATGTTGTCATTGATGTCAATATGTTGAAGAGTGAACCGGTATATGGAAGTAAGCAACTGGCAAGAGAACCAGTATGATACTAAGAGCTGGTATATGAGAGAACCGGTATAACATTGTGAACCACTATATGTGAAAAGGTGAATCGGCATGTTGGTATAAGAACCGGTATATGGAAGTTTTGCATGACTACCGGTTGGTAGTCTCAACCTTAGGGTTTTCGGTTGAAGTGTTCCAAGCCTCTGTGACTCAACTGATGACATTGTGCAATGAGTTAGCATTATAATGAAGATCAGATCATATTGCCATGTCAGCTTGAGTGCGTGAAGGATCTTGCATAAAGGAGATCGATCCTATCTACCTTGGGAATGTGCAAAGTCTCTGTAAATGGTGGAGAACACGTGATGGGTTACAAACCACCATGAAAGCGGTGAAGAATGAACGATGGAGAATATCTTGAGATATGTTCAAGATTTTTCTATTAAATTCAATGTGTTCAATGGTCAGGATTGAACCGTTTGAATTACTTAACCTAAATATTTTAGGATTTAGGGTTTATGCTACTAACCTATCTGTTTCCTATAAAGTCGATGTTGTGTTTCCTTTTGAGGTAATTGGAAAATGGTGTGTGTGTATCTAAGTGAAAAGATACGTGACTCTTGCTAGATCAGATGAGATAAGAGGATTGATTCCTACATGGTGTGTGTGCAGAAGGAAGGAACTTAAGTAGATCTGCATTAGGCATTGAGTGTTATTATCAGATCATTGTAATACCTGTTGATCTTTAACCACTTCAATAGTTGGAAAATCCCTTAACCGGGTAGCTTTAATCAGCTTGTTGTAAATCCTTTAACAGGGTGACTCAAACTAATTGAGTTCTTGAAATCCTCTAATAAGGTAACCCCTAACAGGGTTTAACCCTTAACCAGGTATTCAACAATCCCTTAACTGGGTGATCCCTAACATGATCGGTTCTTAGCAGAGCCTATTGTAATAGTCTCTAACCGGACTAGGCTCCTAACATAGAAGACTTCTAAAGAGTTCAAAATTAGCTTGTGGGTATTCATCCCCACCGTGGTTTTTCCTAGGTGGGTTTCCACATGAAAAATTTGTGTGTCATGTGTACTATTTTTCATGTGATGATTTAAGTAATTTGTTTCTAAAGGTAAATCATGTTGAGTTAGCTGTTATTATATTTTTGATGATAGATTACCTATTCATGCACAAGGGTGAAATGGAAGTGTACTATTATGTTGAGTGGAAAGCTAAGTGTTTAACCGGTTAATGCTTGTCACAGTCATTCTTAACTTTACCAGTTACACTCTGATTCAAACTGGTGTTACTGTCTGTCAGACATTTGCAATGTTTGTAGTCAAACCAATTTGGGAAAAGAAATTGTGCCTATACGAATTCACCCCCCCTCTCAGTACCGGTTTGGTACTTATTATTTATCATTCAGTTATCAATTGGTATCAGAGCATCCTCCAAGTCCTGTGTGTTGTAAGATTAACTGCTTGAGGGAAAGATCCTATTGTTATGATGAAGAGAGAAGGTCCAAATTTCAACAGAGATAACTTCAAAATTTGGAAGGATAGAATGAAGATTTACATCAGAAGCATGGGTGCTCAACACTAGAGCTATGTTGAGAATTCTTTTGTTATTCCTACCGGTACTCTCATCAATGATCAAAAGAGAGAAATACAAGAGAATGGGTAAGTCATGGAAGCCCTATTCAGTAGCTTATCTAACATTGACTTTATTGATGTCCAGGATAAAGATAATCCCAAAGAAGTATGGGACACTCTTGAGAATATCTATGGTGGTGATGAGCATGTAAAACAAGCTAAGGAAGAAATCCTTAGAGGGAAGTTTAAAGACATGCAGATGGTCGAAGGTGAGACCATTCAATAGTATGAAATAAGAATCAAAACTGTTGTTGGAGATATCAAGAGTACAGGTGGTAAAATGGAATATTCCGCTATGGTAAGAAAAGTTCTGAGATCCGTATTATCGGTCTATGCAATAAGGGTTGCTGCTATTCAGGAGTTGAGATCAATAGACAAGACTAAGGTATCCCTGGACTCCATCATTGCAAAGTTGATAGCCTATGAGCCAAATAGTTTTGATGGCAGTGTTCAAAAGAGTGAATCAGCTTTTAGAGCTTTTGTTGTACCATCCAGAAAAGGAAAAGAAGCAAGCACTAGTGGTGAACCAAGACAGAGTAGAGAAATGGATGATGAGGAGATCCTAATGGAATTTGAAGTTCTTTTTGCTAGGAAACTTCCTAAAGGAACCAGTAAATACAGAGGTAAGCTACCTTTGAAATGCTTTTCTTCTAACCAGATAGGACATATTGCTATAAATTGTCCTAATGGTGACAGCAAGGACAAACCAAAGAGGTTCAAGAAATTCTGAGGAAACCGGAGAAACTATTTTTTTGCAGTTGATGAAGGTGTCACGGATGAGGAATCAGAAGATGAAGAGAATAAAGATATTGTATTTGTTGCAGTAAAGGGAGATGTATCAGACAAAAAGGCTCTTGTCTCCCACTTTGATAATTCCAATGAGTAGATTATTGACAGTGGTTGTTCTCATCACATGACTGGTGACCGGAGCAAGTTTCTATCTTGGGAAGAATATGATGGTGGTGTGGTTCACTTTGGTAATGATGCACCATGTATGGTCAACGAAAGAGGGTCCATCTCTCTGAATGGAAAGAGCAGTGTCGACAATGTGTATTAGGTGGAAGGTCTCAAACACAATCTATTGAGTGTTGCCCAGTTGAATGATAGTGGACTCACTCTAGAATTCAAAATTGGAGTGTGCAAAATCAAAGGAAGGAATGGTGATTTGATGGCCACCGGTATGTAGACCAAAGGTAACTTATTTTAGCTAAATGCAAATATAAGTACATGTCTTATGGCCAAGTTTGATGACAACTAGATATGGCATAGGAGACTCTGCCATGTAAACTTTGATAACATTGTGAAGGCCAGTAAGATCAAGGCAGTTAGAGGACTACTGATGCTGAGCAAACCGAAAAATCCTTTGTGCAGAGAATGTCAACTAGGGAAAATGTCTTCCTCAACCTTCAAAGGTAAATCCTTCATAGCTAACAACTTACTTGATCTTGTGCATACTAATCTGTGTGGTCCTATGAAAACTAGGAGTGTGCAAGGAGATAGGTATTTTAAGATTCTTACATATGATTGCTCAAGAATGATGTGGGTCACATTCTTGAAGGACAAGTCTGAAGCCTTTGGAAAGTTTAGATCTTTTAGAGCATTAGTAGAAAAGGAAAGTGGTAGAAGAATCACATGCCTTAGAACCAATTAAGGAGGGGAATTCACTTCTGATGAATTCAACAAATATTGTGAAGAGAATGGCATCAAGAGGTAACTGTCTGCCCCCTGGACTCCACAACAGAATGGCTTAGTAGAGAGAAACAACCAGACTGTGGTTGAAGTAGCTAGAACTATGTTGATCCAAGGAAAAGTTTCTCACAACTTTTGGAGAGAAGTGGTGAGCACTGCAGTCTACACAATGAACCGGGTACTCATCAAAAAGGGAAAGGATAAGACTCCTTATGAGTACTGGACTGGTAAGACACTAGTGGTAAGCTACTTTAGAATGTTTGGTAGCAAATGTTATATCAAGAGGAGTGAACATCAAAGAAAGTTTGATGGAAAATGCGATGAAGGAATATTCCTAGGATATTCCACCAAGAGTAAAACTCTCAAATGTTTCAACAATAGGACTTAGAGAATTGTTGAAAGCATCAATGTTATGGTTAATGAAAACTCTAGGAAACCTAAGGAAATTGACAGTGAGAAAGTAGGAGATGAACCGGTAGTAACCTTATGGGAACTGGTTGCAAATCAGCCCAGTACTGGTAATTGTGTTCCTACACCGGTGGATGCTGATGCTGATGAAGATGAGGATGAAGAAGAAAAGAAAGAAGAATCTATTAAGAACATACCTAAGTATGTCAAACTCAATCATGATCCAAAGCAAATCATAGGAGACAAAGATGTAGGAATTCTTACAAGAAGAAAGGTTAGAGAAAACTCATGTATGATCTCTAAATTTGAGCATAAATCATTCAAAGAGGCACATAAAGATGAAGACTAGATCAAGTCAATGGAGGAGGAACTTGACCAGATAGAGAAGAATAGTACATGGTCTCTGGTACCTAGACCAAAGCATAAAAATGTCATTGGAACCAAATGGGTTTTCAGAAACAAGATAAATGAGGATGGCACAGTGGTAAGGAACAAAGCCAGATTGGTGTGTAAAGGATACGCCCAAGAAGAAGAAGAAGACTATGGAGAAACCTTTTCTCTAGTAGCAAGATTAGAAGGAGTGCATATGCTTCTTGCATATGCAGCTTTTAAAGGATTCAAGGTATATCAAATGGATGTAAAATTTGCATTCCTAAATGGAATACTTGAAGAGGAGGTATACATAGAACAACCAGATGGGTTTGCCCTATCAGAAGACAGTGACATGGTGTGTAGGCTACATAAAACCTTGTATGGACTAAAGCAGGCACCTAGAGCATGGTATGAATGCTTGCACTCCCATCTTGTGAAGATTGGATTTGAAAGAACAAGTGAAGATAGCAATATCTACTTGAAATCAGAAGGAGATCAGATTTTGATCTGTGAAATATTTGTTGATGACATCATCTTTGGAGGTGATGACAAGATGAGTCATGAATTTGCTAATGAGATGAAAAAGGAGTTTGAAATGTCACTCATAGGGGAGATTAAGTTCTTCACTAGACTATAGATTCAACAAATGAAAGATGGAATCTTTATTACTCAGTCCAAGTATGTCAAAGAGGTGTTGAGGACCTTTGGCATGGAAGATAGTAAACCGGTTGGTACACCAATGGTGATTGGTTGTAAGCTATCAAAAGAAGATGACTCAGTGCTGGTAAATGAGAAGGATTACCGATCAATGATTGGTAAGTTGCATTATGTAGTGCATAGCAGACCAGACATTGCACATGCAGTGGGTATTACCACTCGGTTTCAGCAAAGCCCTAGAGAATCCAACTTGGTAGCAGTCAAGAAGATTCTTAGATATCTGAAGGGAACTATTGACTATAGGCTATGGTATCCATACAATAATGATTTCAACCTTAAAGTGTTCACAGATGTTGATTGGGCTGGTAATGTAGATGACCAGAAGAGCACAACCGGTGGTGCATTCTTCCTTGGTGGTAGACTGGTCTCATGGATGAGTAAAAAGCAGAGTTGTATCTCTTAGTCTACAGTAGAAGCAGAGTATGTTGCAGCTTTTATGAACTACACCTAGCTTATTAGGATGAAGCATGTATTAAATGGCTTCAAAGTTCCTGTATCTGAACCGGTAAGCATATTTTGTGACAATACAAGTGTGATTAACATTTCCAAGAAACCGGTTCTGCATTCTAGAACCAAGCACTTTGAGCTCAAGTATCATTTCTTGAGGGAGAAGGTTCATAACAAGGAGGTTGTGTTGGAACATGTTTCTAGTAAGGAGCAGTTAGCAGACATATTCACCAAGCCTCTACCGAAAGGTATATTTACCTTTTTGAGAGGTGAATTAGGGGTGTTGCCCCTTCAAGAGGTGAACTGAAAATATGTGCTCCACATCAGTCAGGTATGGCAATGTCCAATATTTTTTAGGATTGATGTGTTGAAAGATGCTACTCCTTAGGGAGAGCAGCATAACGGAATAGGGAAGCTTGTGCCTCCACTTTGGCATTGTTCTCAAAGGGGGAGAAGAAGTGAAGCGGAGAAGATATCTACAATATTGGGAGAGAAGGTATGAAGTAGACATATATCTTTGTATATTTCCATCAATGCCAAAGGGGGAGATTATTGTCATATGTGAACCGGTATGAAGACATGTTGTCATTGTATGTTGTCATTGATGTCAATATGCTGAAGAGGGAACTGGTATATGGAAGTAAGCAACTGGCAAGAGAACCAGTATGATACTAATAGCTGGCATATGAGAGAAATAGTATAACATTGTGAATTGGTATATGTGAAAAGGTCAATCGACATGTTGATATAAGAACCGGTATATGGAAGTTTTGCATGACTACCGGTTGGTAGGCTCAACCTCAAGGTTTCTGGTTGAAGTGTTCCAAGCCTGTGTGACTCAACCGATGAAATTGTGTGATGAGTTAGCAATATAATGAAGATCAGAGTGTGTTGCCATGTCAGCTTGAGCACGTGAAGGATCTTGCATAAAGGAGATCCATCCTATCTACCTTGGCAATGTGCGAAGTCTCTGTAAATGGTGGAGAATGCATGATGGGTTACGCGACGCCATGAAAGCGGTGAAGAATGAATGATGGAGAATGTCTTGAGATATGTTCAAGACTTTTGTATTCAATGCAATGTGTCCAATGGTCAAGATTGAACCATTTGAATTACTTAACCTAAATATTTTTGGATTTAGGGTTTATGCTACTGACCTATCTATTTCCTATAAAGTCGATGTTGTGTTTCTTTTTGAGGTAGATGGAAAATGGTGTGTGTGTATCTAAGTGAAAAGATATGTGATTCTTGCTAGACTAGATGAGATAAGAGGATTGATTCCTGCATGGTGTGTGTGCAGAAGGAAGGAACTTAAGTGGATCTGCATTAGGCATTGAGTGCTATTATCAAATCCTTGTAATACTTGTTGATCTTTAACCACTTCAATAGTTGGAAAATTCCTTAACCGGGTAGCTTTAATCAACTTGTTGTAAATCCTTTAACAAGGTGACTCAAACTAATTGAGTTCTTGAAATCCTCTAACAAGGTAACCTCTAACAGGGTTTAACCCTTAACTGGGTATTGAACAATCGCTTAACTGGGTGATCCCTAACATGATCAGTTCTTAGCAGAACCTATTGTAACAGTCTCTAACTAGACTAGGCTCCTAACAAAGTGGACTTCTAAAGAGTTCAAAAGTAGCTTGTGGGTATTCATCCCCACCGTGGTCTTTCCCAGTTGGGTTTCCATGTGAAAAATCTGTGTCATGTGTAGTATTTTTTCATGTGATGATTTAAGTGATTTGTGTCTGAAGGTAAATCATGCTGAGTGAGCTGTTATTATATTTCTGATGATAGATCACCTATTCATGCACAAGGGTGAAATGGAAGTGTACTATTAAGCTGAGTGGAAAGCTAAGTGTTTAACCTATTAATGCTTGTCACAGTCATTCTTAACTTTACCGGTTACACTCTGATTCAGACTAGTGTTACTGTCTATTAGACATTTGTAGTGTTTGCAGTCAAACTGGTTTGGGAAAAGAAATTGTGCCTATACTGATTCACCCCCCCTCTCAGTACTGGTTTGGTACTTATTATTCATCATTGATTTATCAATTGGTATCAGAGCATCCTCCAGGTCCTCTATGTTGTAAGCTTAACCGCTTGAGGGAAAGATCCTATTGTAATGATGAAGAGAGAAGGTCCAAAGTTGAATAGACATAACTTCAAAATTTGGAAGGATAGAATGAAGATTTACATCAGAAGCATGGGTGCTCAACACTAGACCTATGTTGAGAATGCTTTTTTTATTCCTATCGGTACTCTCATCGATGATCAAAAGAGAGAAATATAGGAGAATGGGCAAGTCATGGAAGCCCTATTCAACAACTTATCTAACATTGAGTTTATTGATGTCCAGGATAAAGATAATCCTAGAGAAGTATGGGGCACTCTTGAGAATATATATGGCAGTGATGAGCATGCAAAACAAGCTAAGGAAGAAAGCCTTAGAGGGAAGTTTGAAGACATGTGGATGGTTGAAGGTGAGACCATTCAACAGTATGGAATAAGAATCAAAACTGTTGTTGGAGATATCAAGAGTGCAGGTGGTAAAATGGAAGATTCCACTATGGTAAGCAAAGTAATGAGATCCGTATTATAGGTCTATGCAATAAGGGTTGCTGCTATTCAGGAGTTGAGATCAATAGAGAAGACTAAGGTATTCCTAGACTCCATCATTGCAAAGTTGACAGCCGATGAGCTGTATAGTTTTGATGGCAGTGTTCAAAAGACTGAATCAACTTTTAGAGCTTTTGTTGTACCATCCAAAAAAGGAAAAGAAGCAAGCACGAGTGGTGAACCAAGACAGAGTAGAGAAATGGATGATGAGGAGATCCTGATGGAATTTGAAGCTCTTCTTGCCAAGAAACTTCCTAAAGGAACTGGTAAATACAGAGGTAAGCTCCCTTTGAAATGCTTTTCTTGTAACCGAATAGGACATTTTTCTATAAACTGTCCTAATGGTGACAGCAAGGACAAACCAGAGAGGTTTAAGAAATTCAAAGGAGGAAACTGGAGAAGCTATTTTGTTGCAGTTGATGAAGGTGACATAGATGAGGAATTGGAAGATGAAGAGAATGAAGATATTGTATTTGTTGTAGTAAAGGAAGATGTGTCAGACAAAAAGGCTCTTGTCTCCTACTTTGATAATTCCAATGAGTGGATTATTGATAGTGGTTGTTCTCATCACATGACTGGTGACTAGAGCAAGTTTTTATTTTTGGAAGAATATGATGGTGGTGTGGTTCGCTTTGGTAATGATGCACCATGTATGGTCAATGAAAGAGGGTCCATCTCTCTGAATGGAAAGAGTAGTGCCGACAATGTGTATTAGGTGGAAGGTCTCAAACACAATCTATTGAGTGTTGCCCAACTGAATGACAGGACTCACTCTGGAATTCAAAAATGGAGCGTGCAAAATCAAAGGAAAGAATGGTGATTCGATGGCCATCGGTATCCAGACCAAAGGTAACTTATTTAAGCTAAAAGAAAATATAAGTACTTGTCTTATAGCCAAGTTTGATGACAGCTGGATATGGCATAGTAGACTCTGCCATGTAAACTTTGATAACATTGTGAAGGCCAGTAAGATCAAGGCTATTAGAGGACTGTCGATGCTAAGCAAACTGGAAAATCCTTTGTGCAGAGAATGTCAACTGGGGAAAATGTCTTCCTCAACCCTCAAAGGTAAATTCTTCATAGCTAACAACTTACTTGATCATGATTTTAACTTGACCCATTGATGCGACCAAATAATAATTGCTCCCTAACATCCCTTTTACATTGGGCCTCTCTGATATTTTTAGCCTCCACCTCTAAATTGACCCCTTCATTAGCTAAAAGGTCTGCAACCTTATTGCCTTCCCTTAGAGTGTGAGTTATGAGAATACTAACATAGTCATTTAATAACTTTTTAGCACTTTCAATCGTATTAGTAGTATTCCAAGAGGAAGAACTAGTACCTTTAAGAGCCTGAATGATATTGAGGGAGTCCCCTTCCAACCAATTTTTTTAAAATTTTAATCCCTGAGCAAGCTGGAGGCTTTTTAGCATAGCCTGAGCTTCAGCCACATGATTATTTTGGACAACAAAAGGAGAAGCAATAGCAGCAATGCAAACACCTTGAGAATTTCTAATGACTCCTCCCCCATCGGACTTCCCAGGGTTGCCTTTAGCAGCCCCATCAAAATTCACCTTGACCCAATCATGATTGGGAAATCTCCAGACACTATTTTCTCTCCTTGTCTTATTGTCAGATCTACAGACTTTGTAGATTTAATGTTCACTTAGAATGTTAATAAAGACATTGGCTATGACTTGAGAAAAGCTTGTTTGTCCACTTTGAAAGCGGTCATTGAGAAAGGATTAGCAATAGAAAAAGTCCTTATTGAGCAAGGTATTATCAAGATAAATAAAGAAAACAAAGATGAATCAAAAGGGAAAGACAAACCCCATTTTTGGAACAAGAATAATAATATGGTGAATGATGGGGTTGTTGATACAAAGTGGTGAAACCTAAAATAACTTTCCCTAGTGAAATCTCTTCTAATACAAACAATCAAGTGAATTCTCAAAGGTCATCAAAGCCTCAAAGAAAGTACACACCATTGGGAGAACCAATTTAATCAGCATTCAATAAGTTAGTGGCAAACAAGCTTATAACAATTATAGATAATCCACCATATGAGCCTAAAGTATAACCAAATTGGTGGAATGATGAGGAATATTATGAATATCATAAAAGTAAAGGGAATTTAACTAGCAATTGCTACAGATTGAAGAATATCATACAACATCTCATTGATAGAGGTGACATAGAGGTTGATGGTCAAACTTCCAATGAAGAGCATGTCATGTTCAAGGAGCCATTTCCTAAACATGACAAGGGAAAAGCCAAAACTACAAATAATCAAGCTAACTATACCAAGATGTCCTATGACTATGATTCTACTATTAATCACATTTCAATGGATAATCATGTTTCAACCATCATCATAAAGGACAAAGCTCCTGAGGGTTATACCTGAAAGAGTAAAGTTGTTTTAAAAGGGGTTGGACCTTCATCCTATCTGTCAACCCCTAAATGCAATGTCACAACTCATCGAGGAAAAGTCACCTTGCAAGGTACTCCATCTAAAATCACACCCTCTTCATTTTCCATGAAGAATGAATATGACCTGGTAGACCAACTAGGGAAAACACATGTACTAATCTCTATTCTTGAGCTATTACACATATCGCCTTCACACAAAGCTATTCTTGACAAAATTTTGAGAGAGACTTCCATACCCACTGATTGGAACATGGATTAGTTTCAAGTAATGGTGGGATACCTTTCCATTTTGTATTGCCTCACATTCACAGAAGCCTATGATCCATCTGTAAGCTAGCCAAGTCCTAAAGACACTGAGAGGGGGGGGTGAATCAGTGTCTAACCCGTGAGTGGAATATTTAAACTTATTTACAACTTTGTAACCCAAATCAATATATCAGTAAACAAGAAATAATGTAGTAAAGAGAAATAATAGAGAGAACATAAATGCACACCATAACACATAATATTTTAATGAGGAAACCCAGTGTGGGAAAAACCTCTATGGGATTTGTGACCCACAATATTTACTCACTAGACAATATGAATAAATATTACTTACAATAGGGGGTTGTAAATTTAGGAAGGCCAACTGCGTGGAGCGCACTGCTCAAGAGAGTCTCACTGACTACAATATGGATAATTAAATCCAATACAATGTACTGCTAGAATAGCATCTCTAATGCCTAGTTCAGTACTGGTTTAAGCTCAGTCATATACCAAAAACCTTTTGCTGTCAAACAATAATATCCCTCTTCCTTACAATTCCATTCCTATACATTCCTATTCATTATTACAAAAATGATCTATAAGATCTCATACATATATGAGCCTTTTACAATACACCAAGTCGGCTTACATGTAATTAATTATATTTACAATACAAGTCATATAAGAAAAACTTTATCCCATGTCAGCCTGAGTGTTGGCATAATTCATTTCTGGTGTAATCTAGATGCCGGTGAAAGTGCTTGCCAGTGTCGGTGCCTGTTGGTGTATGATGTCTGTGATGCCGGTGCATGTGTAGAAACGTGTTGCTATTTGGTTGCCTTAAATAACAACATCAACTATTCTCATTAGAGTGTAAAATATCAACACAAAGAACTTGAAGAGGATACACAAGATATTGTTATGATACCTTGTTAAAATACCTTGCAAAAATTTGGATACGATGGAAAAATACCTCTTGGCTTATGAAAGGAAGGAATTATTCAACCTTTGCAAAGAGACATGGGATTTAAGAAGCAGCATACCAAAGGACTTGGTTTATTCCCTTTCAAATTGGGTGGGACAAATTCTACAGAGACACTATAGATCACAAGTTCTAAAAATGACCAACAACAACAAGAAAGGCGCTATTCCACTTATTCCAATGAGTGGGAATGGGGTTCAGATAAATCATCCAGTGATTATGAGCTCAATAAAACATTTAGAGAACTAGGTGAACACATAGAAGAATACTTATTTAGAGTGTAATTTGGAGTTGGTCAAACAAACATAACAAAGGAAGCAGAGGATAAAGGAAAAACTTTTGAGGATCCCAAATAGTCTGTGTTTCTAGGTTCTAGGCCGAAATCATGTAGAGTGAAGACTCTTGTCGTTGAATGCGCGTCTAGTGATGTCAATTTGGACTCATTTATGATTGAGACAGATGAGGAGAGTGCTAGCGATGACCTTGACAATTACCTTGACATACCTAAAGACTCTTATGTCTTTACTATTACTCCTGCTGACTTTGAAAACACTAATGGTCTTCCCCTTGTTCATCCACAACTCATTAATTGGGATCAAGAAGGGCCTTTACAACTAGACACATGTGAGAATGATGATTCTTTCATAGACTATTTGGGCATTCAAGATGATCTTCTGCTTGGGGACAATAAAGAAGGATACACTATAGAGATCAATAGTGTGGCATACTTCAGTGAGGGTGTTGGGCCTTCTAGTTGCAAAAACATAAAAGTAAAATCAAATCATGGATCTTATGGTGAAAACCACAAAAAAGTAAAAAGCAAGGATGTATCCAAGGGTGAAAACCTCTTTGAGGTGCCCAAAGATGGAAGGCTCAACATTCTCCCAATGAAATTGTATGAAGAGAATGTTAGGACTCGGAGGCAGCTAAGCGGGGGGGTGGTGAATCAGTTGTCTATTAATTTCAACCCAAATAAAATTTAATCAAACTTGATACATAATATTGGTAAACCAAACTTGATGTTAGTTAACAGATTAATAGTAAATATCAATACCGGTGAAACTTAATGCATGAGACAAAAAGAGAAAGAACATCCACAACACATAACATAGAGATTTGTATGTGGAAACCTTGTAAGGGGGAAAACCATAGTGGGAAAACTTACCCACAATTAGATGATACTATTACAGATAATATGTGTCTACAAATGGGGTCTGCACATGTAGAAAGGCCAACTGCCTAGAGCTCACTGCTCAATCACAAAATAGGAGTCACACTGACTACAATTGGATGATTAAATCCAATGATAATGTACTCCTCAAAGTAGCATCTCCAATGCTGGATTCAGTACTGGTTAAGCTCTGATAATCACCTTTTCTATGTTCTGCTCAAAAGATCTTCTATATTCGCACATACCATGTTATAATACCATAACCTTACATACCATATACTTGCATACCATATCCTTGCATCTCACAATTGAGATCTTACATATATACCAAAACCTAAGACCAAATGTGTAAGTCGACTAATTAAGAATATTACAATAAAATCAATTACAAGTAAGTCAAGATGTGATGCATCATGTCAGCTCAATGTAACTACAACAATATCAATTTATTAAATCATCTTCATAATGTGTCGTGCTGATCTGGAATAGATAATGCATGTCGGTCCATAACCTAGGCCAATTTTCTGGTAACAACAAATATGTCAACCCGATTAGACCAATAACCAAAATACCAAAACCAAGTGTCCAAACCATGTCTTCAACATAACCAAGTGATGTCTAGATGATAACAAGTCATCGTCAGTGCCGGTGAACAATATAACCTATCGGTGAACCAAATACCGGTGACTGTGCATAAGTCATTGAACTTGTCGATGAACATAACCAAAGATCTCCAGAAGGATAAGTGTTGATAAGTGTTGACATCAATGCCAAAACCAATGCAACACATCCATAATACCAACAATCTCCCTCTTTGGCATTGATGGCAACACAAAGATGGAAAAACATCTAAGTGCCAAAACAAAATGCCAAAAACCAAAAACCAACAATCTCCAGAATAGATATGAAAATAAATGCAGAGAGTATATATCTCTCCCCCAATGAATAATCTTTCCCCAAAGGATAATGTTTGTTTTTCCATAGATATCTCTCCCCCTTTGACATCAAATGCCACAGTAATACAAATACTAGATACAACCAGTTCATAGAATCAATTAGAATAACCAAATGTTATATCCAACTACTCCAACTACTCCCCCTGAGAAGTAGTTCTCCTCCATCAAAGCCGGAAAAAAGGTTTCTCTGAAATTCTGTTGGTTTGATGCCAAACATCAACTGTCTAGGTCTCTACTAGTGAGGGTATAACCCCAAGCTTCTCTCTAAGATATTCAAAAGTTTCCTTAGGAAAAGGCTTCATAAAGATATCTACAATCTGCTCTTTAGTATTCACATACACCAATCTCACTTCTTTTGCTTCAACATTCTCTTTCAGAAAATTATATTTGATAGAAACATGTTTAGTTTTAGAGTGAAATACCAGATTCTTAGATATATCAATTGCTGCTAAATTATCACAATAGATGATTATAGGTTCTTTTCATTTTACCTTTATGTCCTTCAACATTTTCTTAATCCATAATACTTGAGTATGGTTAGTTGCTGCAGCAACATATTCTGATTCTATTGATAATGATGTACAACTCTGTTTCTTTCTCAACCATGAAATCAATCTGCTACTAAGAAAGAATGCCCTGCCAGTGGTTCTCTTTTTGTCATCTACATCTCCTACCTAATTTGCATCGGTGTATGCACATAAATCAAATTCATCTTTAGGATACCATAAACCAAGATTTGTTGTGCCTTGTAGATACCATAAAATCATTTTCACTACTTATTCATGATTTTCTCTAGGATTACTCTAAAATATTGAAACAATACACACTGCATTCATTATATCAGGTCTAGTTTGTGTCAAATACAGTAAACCTCCAATCATAGATCTGTATCTTATCGGATTAATAGGAGCTAAATCATCATTTAATGACAATTTATCAATTGTAGTCATAGGAGTACTTATCGGTTTAGAGTTTTCCATACCAAATTTCTTCAGTATTTCCTTGAGGTACTTTGTTTGACATATGAATATACCTTTATCAGTCTGTGAAATCTGCAATCCTAAAAAGAATTCTATCTCTCCAGTCATAGACATTTCAAATTCTTCTTGCATCTTATTAGAAAAGTTTTCACACAATCCATCTTCTCCTCCAAAAATGATGTCATCAACAAAAACTTCAATAACCAAGGTGTCTTCATTATTCACTTTGAAATATAAGTTGTTGTCAGCTTTACCTTTAGTGTAACCAAGTTTCAAAAGATATTTGTCCAATCTAGCATACCAAGCTCTAGGAGCTTGCTTTAATCCATATAAAGCTTTCTTTAATCTGCAAACCATATCTTTATCATTTGTCAATGAAAATACATTAGATTGTTCAATATAAACTTCCTCTTCAAGATCACCATTCATAAATGCACATTTTATATCCATTTGATATACTTTATAGTTATTGTGGGCTACAAATGCAAGAAATAATCTGACTGCCTCAATTCTAGCTACCAGTGCAAAGGTTTCATTGTAATCAATTCCTTCTTTATGTGAATATCCTTTACACACTAATCTTTCTTTGTTTCTGATTACCTTACCATCTTCATTAAGTTTATTTCTGAATAACCATTTAATTCCAATAAGATTTTTGTCTTTAGGACGGGGAACCAATGTCCATGTATTGTTCTTTTCAATTTGTTCCAATTCATCTTCCATAGCTTTAATCCAATGTTTATCTTAACATGCCTCAATAATAGATGCTGGTTCAATTTAAGAAATTAAGCATACCTCTTCATTTTCCAGTCTTCCTCTTTTCATAACTCCTTGATACTTATTCCCAATTATCTGACTTTCAGAGTGATTCAGTCTTACATACTTGGGTGTGTTCACTTGTTGTTGTTCTTCAGTCACTGTGGAATTCTCTGATGATGTCGGTGTGACTAGATCAACATTTTGTATTGGTGCACTTTGTATAGGTTCATTTGTGGTCATCTCAACTGCCAATTCAGAATCCAAAGACCTTGAATTTCCTCTAAAGTGTTCATCTATCTTCACATTTGCACTCTCAATGATTTTCTGCAATATTTTATTAAAACATCTATATGCTTTTCTCTTAGATGAATAACCAATAAATATACCTTCATCACTTCTAGGATCAAATTTACCAATATACTCATCTCTCCTAATGTAACATTTTCTTCCAAATATTCTGAAGTACTTAAGAGTAGGAATATTACCAAACCATAATTCATAGGGTGTCTTACTGGTTTCACCTTTGATGTGAACTATGTTGAAAGTGTAAACCACTGTATTCACTGCTTCTCTCCAATACACATGAGGTAGATTTGCTTCTGATATCATACTTCTAGCTACATCTAGAATAGTTATGTTCTTCCTTTCCACAACTCCATTTCGCTAAGGTGTCTAGGGTGCTGATAATTGTCTTCTAATTCCATTCACTTCACAAAATGTATTGCACTCCTTAGATGTAAATTCACCTCCTTGATTTGATCTTAAACATTTTATTTTCTTACCGGTTTTATTCTCTACAAGTGCCTTGAATAATTTGAATTTCCCAAAGGCTTCTGATTTCTCCCTGAGAAAAGTAACCCAACACATTCTAGAATAATCATCAATGATTAGCATAAAGTATCTATCTCCCTATAGACTTCTTGTTCTTGTCGGACCACATAAGTCAGTATGAATTAAATCAAGAACATTATTGGATTTCTCAGAAATACTCTTAAAAGTTGTTCTAACTTGTTTTCCCATTTGACATTCTTTATAGAAGAAGTAGATGATGAGAGGATTATTTCTTCAAAGAACTTTATGGCAGATGACAATTTTGTTAAAACCCCTTAGTTTAGATCATTTTGGCTAAGGGATAAATTGAAGAACATGTTTGATGAAGAAATCAATAATTTTGATAAAAACAATTTTGATTGCACTCCTCAAGAGGGAAGAGAAATGGTAGTGAAAAGTAGAGTGCTCCTTGTCTTGGGGTGGATTTCTTGTTAGATCAGATCATGCAATAGAAGGACCCCAAGTTCACTAGAGAGTTTGGAGATCATGGTTTTGGTGTAAATATAAGTTCAAAAGATTTCGCTTTATGGTCAAAGGCCCCTATCACTAAAAAACCCATAGTTTTGCAAGAGGTGCAACACAGAACATGGGATGTTGTTGTAAGGACCTTACAAGACACTACTAATTCAGAGGCTATAGCAATTTCCAAGCATGTAGCCCAATTTGCTTAGCTGGTAGTAGAGGATTTAAAGAAAAAGAATATAAAGCTAAAGAATATTCATGTTGTTTTGAATACCAAGTACAATGAATTATTTGTTGAGAACATTGCATTGAAAGAGAAAATAAAGAAGATGGAAGCTGACTCTTCTGGAGGAATTAGACCTGAGAATCTTGAGAAGATAAACAAAGAAATGCAAAGGGTCAAAGATGAAGTGGTAAATAATTATTTTAAGATTAGGAAAGATTCAATTTTGAGAATTTCAAATAAAATCATTGATAAATTGGATGAATTGCACACCTCATATTCTTTGACATCCAAGCTCTTGAGTCAGCTTGATGAATTCATTGCATTCTTTCAACCAATCAGAGCTATGTGGCTACCAAAGGGTGAAACCTTGAAGCAGGTTATGTTAGCAGTAAAAACTGTGGCTCGGCCACCTCAAATTGTATGGGTTACTTAGAAATATTATAATTTATTGAATAAAGAGTTACCCAACATAGAGGAGGAAAGGAAAGCATTGATGGGAATGATTGATTCTATCTAGGGACTCAAAAAGTGGCATGTCCCTATAATTTTGACAAATGATGGGAAAATTAAGAGCTTAGAAGAACGAAAATAGGGTTTTCATGAAGCAATAAATGTCGTTTGAAATCCTTGGAAGGTGATCCAAACCAAGGAGATACATTTCTTAATATTATTGATAAAATTATAGAAGTAGAGAAAATGTATCATAGCTTTTCCCTAGGAGTAGCAGTTGTGCCTGCCCACAAAACAAAGGAAACTATGAATAAATTGCATAGCCTGAAGGGTTTTTCTTGGTCAACTGATGAGATTGACGTGCTACATAAAAAGTACTGCTCCTTGGAAGAAGAGAAGCCTGAAGAGGAGGACTAGTCACAGTCTTTCCAATTTACTTATTCCTAAAAGTTTTGTGCAGGATGTTCATTTTGGGAAAATGATTAGAACACTCAGCCTGCAAGGAGTAGCCTCCAAGACACCTGCCACTGCATTGCTAGATTGCATTTTTTGATCCTGATAGAAGCATATATGAATTAAAGATGTGAGAACATCTTTTGTAGACCCACAGCTCGAGCTTCCAGGATGATGCCTTTTCAGTCGTCATCATTAAATCTAGGTTGCACATAGAGGTCAAGGTCTTAGGCTTTAGGTCTTTTTTTGTAATGCAATTAGATTTTTACATGTGTCTTCTTCGACTTGAGGCTTTTTTTGCTCCCTTGTGTTATAAAAGGGAATTTAGGGTCAAGAAGAAGGATTCTAGACTCTTGATTTGTATGCATTAGAGAAACCTTAATATAACAACAAAGAGTCTTCTAGCAGTTTTGGTGACTCACTGTAATATTTTCATGAGTGTATCAATTTTATATTGAAAATCAATAAAGAGAACATTCATTTCTAGCTCATATCTTTTGTGCTATATTATATGAATTGTTGTGTTAATGACATATGAAATTTATCTTCTCCAAGGGGGAATTTGTATTTTTGGATGGGTTTCATTTCAAGCTAAATGAACTATATTTTGTCTTGAATACTGCAACAGATTCTACGAGAGTGTGAGGAGGTTCTGAATGCATCTCAATCTAAACATTTTAAGAAAGTATTAATTGTTTAGTATTGGGCTTTAATGTTGATAATATTACTCTATTTGTCACTAGGATTGTGATTTGAATCTGTTTTCCCTTAGAATAGGCACTAATCATACTTTCTTGAAGTCTGCGGGTCATCTTGAATACTGCAATAAATTTTGTTTTCATTTCTAGCTAAATGAATTAATTTTGTCTTGTATACTACAATAAATTTAGTGGCATCCTTTAATGCAACACACATTCCCTAAGGTATTATGTACAATAGCTCATGCAAATATCATACACTTGTTAAAATATCAAGATTGGAAAATATCATCTCCTCAAATTAGATTAAGAGCATTGATACAAAATACTATCAGGTGCATCATACATAATAATAGGAATCATTATTTTATTGCATAACAAACTATTAAAATGATTCATCCATTAAATTTTCCATAAATATCTCAGCAGAGAACACAACATGATGCAAATATTTGTAATGTAAAAGTATAAATGACTTGACATGTAAAGATACATGTAAAGATAATGTTAACATTATTTTGGAGTCATCCGTAGGCAGCATTTTGATCGAGTGGCACCCATTCCTTTTGATTTTCCAGCTATGCTTCTTGTGCAAAACATGTGAGCCAGGTGTCATCTTGGTGTTACCTCCAATCACTTGCTTTTCTCATTCGGAGTTGAGAGAATGCAGAGCTGCTACATGGCTTGGGTTTTTATGGCATTGCACTCCTCTTAGCCCCACTGTCCATTGCATATAGGTAAAGACACTTTGTCTCTCCACGTTGCACGATTAGATGCTCTCTCTATGCTCATTTTTGGTTGCCCTCAAGTTTTCGCATGTCCTTCATGATAGTTCATGAATCAGGCTGCAATTTGCATCGTGATTTTCTTGTTAGGTAGGTGCAGGGATTGCCATGATATGGTGGAAATAACAACTTTGGAGGTGAAATTTCTGGGTATGATCTCACGGTGTGCTATGATAGGTTTTCTTGTCAAAAGCGATTGCTGGAAGGTTGTTGATGCTGCGAGCTATTAGTTATGAGCCAGGGGCTCTATTTATGCTTATGTTTTTCTTGTTTAGAGGGTTCAAACTTTTAGAGAGTTTTTCTAAAACTTTAGCTCATTAAGAGGCCTTTATGTTAATGAAATTTGGTGAATGATAATCATATCTACGACCTTTGTGATGATTTTATTTGAAGCTTAATATATTAACTTTTGTGTTGTTTTCAAGTTCAATAACTTCTATGATATTTTTTGTGAGACTTTACGGATTAAAATATCTCCTGAGACTTGTTATCTATTGGATGAATGGTTAAATTCCATTTTATGTTAAATGAGTTTTGGTTGAATTATTCTCTCAAACAGTTATGGGCATGTCTCTAGGTTTTATATGCTATTAATATTGTTCTGAAATGCCCTGGTGTATCACCTATGTAGTGTAGATTATTTTATTTAAAGTTTTCCCTTTCTCCTTTTCTTCCCCAATTATACAAAGAATCGGCTTCTCAAACCCAAAGGTCATTCAATGGGTTTCATGCAATAGGTCCCCCATCACTGAATTTCCCATAAGGTTGTTCACGTTTAAGGTAAAATTAAAAGCACCACTTCTTTTTCTAGCACACCCGATGGGACCCAAACTTTAAATAAGATTAAGAGAGTTTATGAGCCATAGACTTGTTACCAGGAGTCAAACAACTTTGAATCCTAGTTTGCTTATTCCACCCCTGGTAAATGTCCATCAACCTGTTGCATCCTCTTCCCAGAACCCACCTATCTTCCCTATGGTTATTACTATAATAATAATGGCTTAGATTCCTCCCATAAATTTCATGAAATGGAATAACGGAAGCCTCTCATTCCTCTAGTCCTCCTTGTAGTGTGGGGATCGATTCCCTCTACCGCATTGAAAGTTGTCCCTAAATTCACCAGAGAATGTCCCAAATCCACTAGGGAGCACTTGCAAGATGTAGCCAATGTCTACACGGTCCATAATATAACTGAGAAAAATGTAGCTTTGAGATTGCTTGTAGCATCATTCAAAGGGAGAGCTCTATACTGGTACAAATCCCTTGGTCCAAGTTCTATAGGCAATTGGGATTAGCTGGGTGACCGTTTTTTTCAGAGATTCTCTGACAAGGCTGATAGGTCATCCTTGATGCATCAATTGATTACTATAAAGAGAGCCCCTTAGGAAGTGGTAACAAAATTCAATTTAAGATTTTAGAGGACTTGGCAAAGAATACCATTGTCTGCCCATCACCCTGCTGACATGGTGTTTGTTTTCTATCTGAAGGCCTTCAACTCTGCCATATCAGTGATGATTCAATCTTTAGGATGAAATACTACCCCGCAAGTGTTTGATTTGGCAGTCTCCACAGAAAATAATATGATCAATGTTGGGAAGCTCGCGCTCTGACCGCTCATGTCGATCTTTTTGGAGCTATCAAATCAAGTCCTAGAACCAGTTGTGCCTAGTTCATCCCCTTCCCAATCCATGCACATGTATCCCAACCCCGAACAAGCAAGTCTACCTCCTCCCTCATCCTTGGCTGTAGAGGTCAGCAATATGAAAAATTTATTGAGATATTTCTCGAATGAAATTGTCAATCTGAAAAGGTCCCAAATCCCACCAGCTAGACCCCCTTTCCAATAGAATTATCAAGGGAATAAGCCTTCTTATTAGCAAAACCAATATGCAAACAGTTGAACTTCCCCAAGCCAGCCAAATGGCTAGGTAGTTCTGGTACCTAATCCTTTGCAAACTATCTACCCTAACACTAGTAAAGAGTTGACAGTGGGACAAAATAATCTAGTGGATAATACCAATTCTTGGTGTTTTCCATGTAACAATGCCCACGCCCCAAGGAATTGTCCAAGAGGCAATTTACAATAAAATTTTATGGATCAACGTAGCCAAGGAATGGCTTCAGATGATTCGTCTTACATGCCCCTTGGCATGGACAATGCATTTTTCATTGCATAGATGCAAGGCATGTCAATGGAGTAGGAAATGGAGATAGATCTGGACCATGCGGTATTCTCCTGGATGGAAGATGAAGATGTCATGTTGACCAATGGTGCAGCCTCATCAAGCTCAAGGGATCCTCAAGTGCATTTAGATTACAATCTCCAGTTGAAGAGGCACTTCATGGGAGAGAATTCAATCACAAAAGGGAGATTCTTTATGGATAAAGTTCCTAAACAACCTACAGCCGTTGTTACATATCCAAGGAAGGAATTTATCCCCTATAAGCCGAGAGAGATAAAGACATTGGTACCATCAGTATTAGACGTGGTGGAGCAGTTGAGGAATGCCCCAGCCAATGTTTCTTTGGTATCTCCTTAGTATCCTGGAGTAGAAGAATCATTTGAAAGAAGCTTTGTCAGAGGTGGGTAAACCCCTCGGTGGTAATGCTACTACTTTTCCACAAGTCAGCGAAGAAAGATTTTAGCCTCCTGTAGATAGATCGCGCTCACCGATGGTGTTAACAAATGAGGCCATACCTCTGAAATTCCATGTAGTGGGTAAGCCTAAGCCCAATCCTTTTTATTTGACCCTCATAGTAGGGGATAAAATTTTGCACAACTCTATGATAGACTCTAGTGCCAACACTACTGTCATGTCTAAGAAAATTGTTGAGGTTTTGAATATCAAATATGAACCTTTAAATCGGGGTGGTATGCAACTAGATGAGAATAAGGTTCAGACCGTGGGTCTTATCAAGGAACTTCCGCTAATCTTGTTTGCATGTCCTAGTGTCAGCGTGTCTCAAGAGGTGGTAATTATTAACATTCCCCCCATTTTTGGCCTCTGCCTTTCTCAGGACTTCACTGACAAAATAGGAGGTTACTTGTCCTTAGACTGGTCTCACCTTATCCTTTGTACTCAGTGTGGTGCCAAACTCAAAATCATTTCTGAAGCCCTTCACACCAAACATGTAGCAGATCAGGCCATGCTCAATTTTGAGCCCACTCATACCTCCATCTCTAATAAAGAGGGAAAGATTGTAGAGTTTCTTGAAGATGAAGAGATAACTGGAGATATCCCACAAAAACATGAGGTTTTTCTCAATGAATTCATTGATTCTGATCCATACTCCAATTATCATGCTGCAGGTCTTGGTACTTACTGCATTTTTTATGAAGGTCAGGTTATCCCAAAACTAGTTAAAGACCACTGGACCCAAGAAGATTTGTCCTCAGTTCTCTGGACCTTGCACTTTGATGGCACAAGATGCAAAGTAGGTTCAAGCACTGGGATTTGCCTTAATTCACCTTCGCGTGAATAGATTCTGAAGTCTTTTTACCTATAGTTTTCTTGCTCCAATAATGAAGTAGAATATGAAGGGTTGATTCTAGGCCAAAGCTTGGCGGAAAGGTTGGGTATAAAGAAGTTGAAAGTTTTGGGTGACTCTGAGCTGATTGTGCATCAGGTTTGAGGAATATCCAATGCCAAACACATATGTATGAGATCCTACCACCATAGGACATCGGGTCTAATCAAAAGCTTTGATGCTTTCAACATCCAGAGGATTCCTTGAAAGACAAATGCATCTGCTTATCGGATGACCACTATTGGATCACAATTCGACCCCGTTGTGGACTTTCTCATCAAACCCCAGGTGATTGGTGTGATCATTAGACTAGCTATTCCTGATAATGATACCCACTGACAAGTTTTTGAGAGTGACGAGAAAATCGCTTTGTTCATTCAAAACTCAAGAGAGTTTGCTGACCAATTGCAGCCTAAAGTAAAGGAATCTTATGGAGATCATATCATTCAACTAAAATCTAACAAGCTCCCAAATGGATTGATCACCCTATAAAATTTGTTTGACCATGATGATGTTAAGAATGACAAATGAAAAGTTACGACTGATAAGGGTGATTACACTGAAATATCATTAGGGAATGGGAGAATACTCAAAGTCAAGAAGGAAGTTCCCTTAGAAGATAGAGAGAGATTGGTCTGATATTGTGATGAATATATGGGCATGCTAGCATGGTCATATGAAGATTTGAAAGGCTATAATTCTAGCATCATTCAGCACACTATTGAGCTTAATGATGGGGCCAAGCCAGTCTGGTAGAAGTAGAGACCTATCAATGCCAAGATTGAGTCCCTCATGGCATAGGAATTGAAGAAGCTGATAGAATCAAAAATCGTCTATCCCATCAAGCACAGTACATGGGTATCTAATTTGGTGCTGATCAGGAAGAAAAAATGGAGATAGCCAACTTTGTGTAGACTTCCGGGATCTGAACCAAGTATCTCTAAAGGACCATTAACTGTTGCCACCAATGGAACAATTGTTGAGTATGGTGTCAGGGTCAGAGATATTCTCAATGTTGGATGGTTTCTCAGGCTATAACCAAGTGTTGGTAAAGCTAAAATATCAATATAAGACAACGTATACGACCAAATGGGGAAGATTTTCTTACTAGAAGATTCCTTTTGGGTTGTCAAACATCGGTGCAACTTTTTAGAGAGCTCGTTAACAAAATCATCCTTATATATTTGGATGACTTGACCATTTTTTCAAAACACAAAGAAGATGACTTCGACCATCTTGAACTAGTGTTCCAGAAGTGCTTAGAATTTGGCATCTCATTAAACTTGAAGAAATGCATCTTTGGGGTTCCACATGGAAAATTACTAGGGCATGTAGTTTCAAAGGAAGGAGTCTCCATCGATCTTGATCGAGTGAAAGCAATAAAGGAGCTTCCTCTTCCCGTCAACAAAAAGAGCATCACTTTGTTGGGATAGTAAGGCCCATCACTCTAATGCTTAAGAAAGAAACACATTTTAAATGGACCCCTGAAGCTAAAGAGGCTTTCGAAAAGATCAAAGATGTCATTTCTTCAGCTCCCATGCTCTCTAACCCAGATATGTCGAAGGACTTTATAATGTATATTTTCTCTACTAATTATAGAATTATTGTGGTTCTGATCCAAAAGGATGTAGACAAAAGAAGTAAACACCCCATAGCTTTCCATTCAAAAACTCTAAAGAATATGAAGCTAAGTACGATTTTGTTGAAAAGCAAGCTTTAGCCATTATCAAAGGGCTTAAAAATTTTAGGCATTTTATCACTTGTAATAAAACTACCGTATATATCGCTCACCCTTCAGTTAGGGAATATATAATGGAAGGTGACATTATGGAGAAGAGGGCGAACTGGATTACTAAAATCATGGAATATGACATTTATGTCAGGCCCACTAAGGTAATCCAAGACAAAGGTTTGTGTGAGTACATAGCCCAGGAGTTTGAACCCCAAGAAGCTAAGGTTGATACAAGGGAAGTTGTAATGGTTACCTCCAATTTGACAGAAGCATCTTGGGTGGAGGCTCAAAATTTTTTTATGAGGACTAGGGTTTGTACGAAAGGTCTCCCTCCTAAAAAGAGGAGATTCTACAAGATGTAGAACAGTGGTTTTCATCTAGTCCAAGGAGTGTTATTTAAAATAAACTTTGATAGAGTTTTGCTCCACTACGTAGACCAAGACCAAGCCAGTAAGATTCTACATGAATTCCATCATGGTCTATCAGGAGGCCACTATTTAGTGCAAACCACCATCATTAAGATCACTCACGATGGGTATTTCTGGCCCTCCATGTTTAAAAACATGCACACTCTGGTAAGAGAGTGCAAAGAATGCCAGTACTATAGTGGTAGGACTAGAAAGGCAGCCATGCCACTCAGGCCTATAATGGTGGAGGAGCCCTTCGCTCAGTGGGGCCTCAATTTCATAGGGATGATCAACCACCCAAGTTCAGTTGGACACAAGTGGATCTTGACTTTGACTAACTACTTCACTAGATGGTCTGAGGTTGTCCCCATGACGAATTCATTAAATTTTGAGATATTAACGCTTCTGGAAGACTTGGTGTACCGATATTGTCCACCAAAGATCATAATATTGGATAATGCATGAGCATTTGTAGGCTCCTGCATCACCCATTTTGCTCTTGATAGAGGAATCTACCTGAAGAAATCCTCAAACTATTACCCACAAGGAAATGGCCTAGCTAAGTCTACTAACAAGAACCTCATAAGGCTCATTAAAAGGATGGGCTCTAAGCATAAAAGGGAGTGGTATCACCACTTGAGGAGTGCATTATGGGCAGACTAGATAACACCCAAGCAAGTCCTAAAGAATTCTCCATATAAGTTGGTTTAAGGTAAGGACTCATTATTCCCTGTGTCTTTGGAGATCCCCACCTTACAATTGCTCAAATCTATCGAGGTGGAGAAAATGGTCCCATGGAAGTGAGACTGGAAGAAATTATGTAACTAGAGGAAGCAAGGGAAGCAACATTTTTGTCCCTTCAGAACTACCAGCAAACCGTCAAAAGGTGGTTTGATAAGAAGAAAAGTTCTGACCCAGGTTTCAAACAAGGTGACCTTGTTTTGAAATACAATGAGAGGGAAGCCAAGCCTAGTCAACATGCCAAATTTGATGGTTTTGGGGAGGGGCCCTCCCACATTATGAATTGAAAAGGTTTCAATTCTTTTGATCTTGAAGATATGCACAGAGTTTATCTCGAAATCCTAGTTAACAAGTTCAACCTTACGCCTTTCCATTAGTAGATTTTTTCGTATGTGTACATAATGTAAATAATGTTTCTTCATGTGCCTCATTTATTTATTTATATTTCCTCATGCATTCCCAAAGAAAAATGAAATCACAAGATACGTCATGACTAAGAAAAAAATAAATCATTATATTATGGGTATTTGTTACAATTCATTAGAAGGCCTGCGGCCTAATTTTTAAGAAAAGGAAGCAAGATGAAGCTTTCTAAAGACAGGATGGTGCTAACTCAAGGATTATCTTCATCTTCATCATCATCCATCTAGAAATTAGAGTCATTAGCGTCATCTACAACATCTTCCCCCTCTAACCACTCATGGTCAGAAATGTCTCCAGGCTCCTGAACTATTGACACGAGAACCAGATTGGGGTGGATGTGCGGCGTCAGGACCCATAGGAATATATAGTCCCTAAATTCAGTGTACCATTTGGTGCCAACCGAAATAGGCACTATCAGATGGAACTGGAGGAGGAACTCTACAGCAAGCTCTGCTCGAAAGAGATGAGATGACAATGATATGGTTTTCAGACCACTGATAAGCGAGTGCCAGGCTACCTCCTCACTAGAAGTGATGAAACACCTCAAATCCTATGCTAGAGGTAGGGCTCTGAAATAGGTGTGGTATGCCATGACATCTTCCAAACCCCATAGATAATCCTAGGAGAAGAGAACTCTGGTAAGCTCCGAAGTTAGAAGCCCTATACCTCAAAGAAAGAGGCATGTCCTCAGATGCCATGCGTATGAATAGGTACATCATGTTTAAAACATAATCCTCGTAGGTCTATTTTAACTTATGTGAGTCCTGTTGGTTGCTAATATTCTTCATTATGGGGAGATTCATCTGGACAAGCAAATCGTATCAAGTGGCTCCAATTAATGATAACTGAGAAGGTTTTCTCTATTAGGTCCCGGAGACAACTGAGAGGGGGGGGTGAATCAGTTGTCTAATAAATTCAAACCAAAAACTAATTAACCAACTTAATGCTTAATACTAGTAAACCAGTTAAGTATGCTGGTAGACAGTGTTAACAGTAAATTGCTATACTGGTAAGGATTAATGCATGAAACATAAACATAAAGTCATCCACAACACATAACACCAATATTTGTACATGGAAACCCTGTAAGGGGAAAAACCATAGTGGGAAACCTTACCCATAATCAGATGATACTACTATAGATAGTAAGTGTACATAAATGGGGTCTACACATGCAGAAAGGCCCACAACCTAGAGCTCACTACTCAATCACAAAATGGGAGTCACACTGACTACAGTTGGATGGTTAAATCCAATAAGAATGTACTGCACAAAATAACATCTTCATATGCTAGATTTAGTACCAGTGTAATGCTGATATGCTTCTACAAAAACCTAACTTCACCTTCAAATGATGTCTTCGTGTATATCCCTGCTTGATCTCACATATACCTTCACTTAATTCTTTTTTGCATTCCACACTTGATCTTACAAATAAGATCTTACATTTATACCATACCCTAAGACCAATTTTAGTAGGTCGGCTCTACGAGATATTACAATAAAACATTTTACATA
This sequence comes from Cryptomeria japonica, assembly GCF_030272615.1. Classification (NCBI taxonomy): domain Eukaryota; kingdom Viridiplantae; phylum Streptophyta; class Pinopsida; order Cupressales; family Cupressaceae; genus Cryptomeria; species Cryptomeria japonica. The sequence goes on from NC_081415.1 coordinate 412,612,921, forward strand.
CAATATCATATCTGATCCAATAATTGATTAAACATGTCGACTAAATGCATTTACAACAATAATAAATCATCTCCATAGCATGCCATGCTGATCTGGAAAAGATAAACCTGTTAGTGTAACCCTAGATAACCTGGACCTATTTGCCGGTAAAAGAAAATATGCAAATATGAATATACCAATGATTAATTCTTCAAAACAAAGTGTCCACATGATGTATTTGACATTACCAAGTGTCTTCCATATCATTCTAGGTACCGGTGAACAATATATCCTGCCGGTGAACCATATACCAGTAACTGTTGCACAATTTACTTGCTTGCCAGTGAATGTTGTTGGATCTTCAAAGTAGGTGTTGACATCAATGACAAAACCATACCAAAATACCAACAATCTCCCCCTTTGGCATTGATGGCAACACAAGATGGAAAAACCATCAAAGTGCCAAAATAGAAATGCCAAATACAAAAACCAACAATCTCCATTTCTCCCCCTGGGAGTAACATGTGTTTATCCAAAAGATTTATTTTCAATACCAATCTCTCATACCAATTTCTCCTTAAATGTGTTTTTCAAAATCTCTCCCCAAAAAGATAATTTTGTTTTTCCATAGATATCTCTCCCCCTTTGACATCAAATGCCAAAGTCAAGTTCATACAAAATACCAACTACTCCCCCTGAGAAATAGCTTCCTCATCAAATACCGGAATAAAAGATTTGTCTTTTTAATTCTACTGGTTGATGACAATCATCAACTGTCTAAGTCTCTACCGGTGGTGGTATGACTCAAAGCTGATCTCTAAGATATTCAAAAGTCTCCTTAGGCAAAGGTTTTGTGAAAATATCTACAAGTTGTTCTTTAGTATTCACATAAACCAGTTTTATCTCCTTTTCTTCAACTTTTTCCCTTAGAAAATTCAGTTTGATAGAAACATGTTTTGTTTTAGAATGTAATACCGGATTCTATTGCTGCAGTGTTATCACAAACTGTGAAAAGGAATCTTTGAAAAGACATATTTATAATGAATTCTTAGCTCTAGGTGACATTGAAGTAAAAGGCTAGTGCTCCTGATTTCTGACACAACTGTCATTCCTCATCAATTCACACAAGTAGGCAAAGTTTGGTTCGAAGGTGGAAAATGTTTTCCCTGTACCTCAAAGAAAGAGGCATGTCCTCAGATGCCATGCATATGAATAGGTACATCATGTTTAAACCATAATCCTTGCAGGCCTGTTTTAACTTCTGTGAGTCCTGCTGGCTGCTAATATTCTTCATTATGGGGAGATTCATCCAGACAAGCAAATCATATCAAGTGGCTCCAATTAACGATAACTGAGAAGGTTTTCTCTTAAGAAATATAGATGGTGATACTCATCCTCCTTAGGATTAATTACAACTGGAAATGAATTGACATATGTGCAAACAGGTGCTCATCATTAAATGCCTTCTTTCATGAAGATCTAGGCATGCAGTGCATTAAAAGAAGAAGGTCACCATATGTTCATCTCATTGCTCATTTGCAACCTAAAGCACACAAAAAATTTAGAAGGGTCAAAGAGAAAAGTTCTCTTGTAGAGGATGGAAGTGGAAGCAACTCGGGTTCTTTTTAGGGAGGATTATGGGTGGATGTTTTCGGCAAACTCTTGTATTCTTCTCATGCCATTCCGCCAGAGCTAGAATATCTGAGAACTAAAGCTAAATCAAAGAAGGCTACCCACAACACATCTGCGGTGATAGATTCTCTTGAGAGTGTTTTTGACCCCAAGCTCCATAAGTAGCCCAAGAACCTCAGAGAGGCTCATCATAGAGCAGAGCCGCAATCCACAACAACTAATTTTTGGAATAGTGGTGCCCCTCAATTTCTGGTCCCCATGGTCCTGCACTCTCTAGAGTTTGTGACTGCATGTGTCAATGGGTTTGACCTTGACTCTTGTTCAATTAATGACTCTTTCCTGAAAGTGGTGATAACCCCAGAGGCCATCAGGGACATGATGTTTTGTCCCATTTTTGAAGGGACGAAGGTGTTCACCGAAACTGCCATGGAGGAATGTTGGAACACCAAAAGAGATGTTGTCTCTTTCTATCATGTTGCGCTGAATCGAAGTCTGTCAGTCAAACTACCAAGACTCCCCTTGTCTTACAGTGACTTGAGACATTAAAAACTCAAGGATATTTCCTCCACTCTTGCATGGTTATGCAGTCATGATAATGACCGGGAGATCACTGCTGCCATGATGGGCTTCCTATTCAAATGCCAAAAGAAGAAGGGGTCTTTTCATTTTGACTTCTCTATATTCATAGCCAGAGAAATGGTAAAGCAGCTAACTGAGTTTCAGTAGTTTTGGCAATTCAGGTTCGGCTCAGTCCTTGTTCACCTTTTCTTGCATCAAAATGATGTTTTCTTTAGCCAATACATGTGATTGGCTATCTATGATGAGTCAGGGAACAAGATGTTGGTATCAGCCTGGACACCTATTTTATTGTCTTCTTATGACACCTATCAATTTTCTAATTGTTTCTTAGCTCCCATTTTTAGAGACCTCCGTTCAATCCCCGAGGAGTCTCTTGCCTGTTTTTCTCAAGTTTAGATGAGTTGGATGTACAATGAGTGCCCTCCTTGTGACTGGTTCTTAGGTAGTGATTTTTCCTTTATCCAAGTGCATGGCTTCTCAGAAGAGCCCTTTCATCTACCTACCTATGTCACAAAAAGGACCCTCACCCTCAAAATTTCATGAAAGTTGGTGAAAATTGAAAGAGCCATAGGGGCAAGGAAGCATGAAACTTCCATTATAGAGGACCACAAACCTATTGGCCCATCACTCTCATTCGGAGAAGCACTGCAGAAAATCTCCTAACATCTAAGCTGGTGCAACTTGGCTTAATTGTGATTGACGATATGTGGAGTTATGACCTAGTTGGGTGCCTTTCTAAGAGAAAGAATGCAATGGAACACAAACCACAAAGCTCGTGGGAAGGGTGCACTAAACCACAAGTGGATGACCCAAATCTCTATGTGGGTCTCAATGATTTTCCTATTTTAAAGCAACCCTCATGGTTGAGTTTTTACTCTATCATGCAAAAGTACAATCCCACAAAACCAATTCCCTAGAGTATGCTGGAAGAAATGATGTTGGATTCATGGCCTACGAAAAAGAGGAAGGATTTCTGGATCTACCGAAAAGAAGTGAGTCCACCCAGGGCTAACATCAGGAACACTCCTTTGGACGAGCGTTTTGAGTTTGAATGGTGCCAATACAACAAGTTTGATGAAGAGATAGATGATGACTCCCCACGTGGATACTCATCCCCTGAGGTGGCCCAGTGGTAGGACATAGAGGTTATAAGTATAGAAGAGAAAGAGACTAAGCCTCATATTCTTCTTCCTCTCACCGGTTTTGTTTGAAGACCCCATTCCCAAGCTGGTAAGAGACAAACTAAGAAGCACGCACCTGACTCCCCTTCCATTAAGAAGCAATAGTTGGATTCTACAAAGAAACGTTTATCTTCTCGATCCCTAGAGGTTCCCTCAGTTGCTCAATGACCAGTGACTTCCATGGTTTAGGTATGCCCTTCTTTGCCTTTTCCCTCTACTCAAGTTGTTTCTTCTGCTACTCCCCTTTTTGTATCTATGCATACCCAAATTCCCACTACCCTTATATTAGCACCCACCGGGGCACTGGTTGACCCTCAAGAAGTATTTCCGCAAGTCTCCATTTCTTTTCCCACCCCTGATTTTATTCCTGCAACATTTTCCTCGTAGATGCCTGAAGAAACCACTGTCTCGCATAGGCTTGGTTTTAGAGAGTTCACTCTTCCACCAAATGTTGGAGTAGCGTCCACTGATCCATTTTATTTAGGAGCCTCTCCTTTCATCCCATTGTTTTCTCCAACCACGCTTGTACACCCTATTTAGACCTCTTTCAGTGGCCCTATTTCCCAATCCCCTTTGCAATCCCTCCTGGTGTAGCATTTGCAGGCCAAGCTATTTCCAACCTGAATGATTATTAACAATAGGTTACCTATTCCAAGACTGCACGTATTGGCATGATCAAAAAGAGAAAGGAGAAAGATGGTTCCAGGGTAGCCCGTCCACACTTGCAGACACACTTTAGCGAGGAGAAGGATGTCTTTTCTTTGCGACCATGTTCCCTAAGGTCGACAAGCTGGAGGCCAAAATGATACCCAAAGATTACACTTTGCATATTATCGAGGTCAACCTCCCGAATGCTACAACATCTGACAAGGTTGAAATGATGGAAGAAACTTTGAAGGCCATGTCTTCATATTTCATCAAAAAGAGACATCATCTGGAAAAATACAAGTGGAGAATGCAAACCTCCAAGAATCTCTGGACCAACAGTGAAAAGAAGACAAAGCTAGGAATGCTGAAATCAACCGCTTGCAGGGATTGTTGATCCAGGCTAACTCTAAAAAAGGAAAGTTGTAGTCTACCCTAAACAAAGTGATTTCTCAATTGAAAGGCCAAGAGGAAACAAGAAATGTGGCCTTGAAAGAATTTCAGGAGAAGGACCAAGAAATTCAGCAGCTAAAGGCAACTTCCAGAGATACCACCCAAATGCATGCACAACTGCGTGAGGAGATCCACCTAAAAGAAGAGTATGCATGGCAACTGAGTGATGCACAGGTTACGCTTTCAGAAGAGAAATAAAATCTTTAAAAAAAGTTGCATGTAAAAGAGGGTAGCATTGAGCAAGCCAAAAGGAAATTCCTAGATATGGAAAGTTTGTTGCATCAAGAGTGAGATGACATGTCGTGACTCCAACAAACTGTGCAAGATGGAAGTGCATGTTGGAAAATGCACACTCTAATGAGAAATTGTAGGTGATTGAAGGTATTATCATTGATGGAAACCTTACAATCATGTGACACTGGCAGGCAAGAATAGGCACCGGCACCGGCAGACTCTACACCAGCATATAGATCACCGACACCAAAAAGAAGATTATCGACACCCTGGCCGACAGGAATTTTGTATAAATGTATTTTATAATTAATTGTAAAATCTTTTGTAAGATGACATTGCGGATTGTAATATGACTCATATATGTATGAAATCACTGTAGATCATTTAGAAGGTGTGTAGTATGCGATGTATGAAAGAAATATAGCAAACCTAATATGCAAAATATTGGATAAGGGTTTATGTATATTGCAAAGCTTAAACTGGTACTGAATCTAGCATATCAAATGTTGATCTGAAGCAGTACAAGACATTGGATTTGTATAATCCAATTTTGTAAGTCAGTGTGACTTCTTTTTGTAATTGAGCAGTGAGCTCTAGGCACTTAGCCTTCCTGCATTAGCAAGCCCCTATTATAAGTAGTAATATTCTCTTATTGGCTAGTAAGTGAATATTGTGGGTCACAAATCCCACCAAGGTTTTTCCCACACCGGGTTTCCTCATTAAAATATTGTGTTATGGTGTTCTTTTCATGTTGTGGTTGTTGTTCTTATTTGTTGCATTATTTCTGGTTTACTGGTACACAATTTTAATATGCTTTTCATGTTATAAGTTAAGAAAATTTTATTACTAATCAGATACTGATTCAACCCCCCCTCTCAGTATCTTTGGGAATCCTAACAATTGGTATTAGAGTGTGGTCCTCTATTTTCAAAATCCTAACAGCTTGAGGAAGATCTTGACACCAGTAGAGATGGAAAACTTGAGAAAGCAATTGGAAAAAACTCTTTCAACCTATTATACAGAAAAAGTAAAGAATATCAAACTTGAGGATAATTTGAAGGCTGCATAGGATATTATTCAAGGACTTCAAGAAAATTTCACTATAGCAAGGAACAAGAGAAGAGAACTTTGTGAAAAGATGCAGAATGAGGAAGATGAAAAGGAAACTCTTAATGATCTGGTGAACCAATTGAGACAAGATAACTGTACAGTGAAGATGAGATGCAAGATATGACTATGAGATTTTGTAAAGAAATTGAAGATAGAAAGAAGAATGAAGATGATTTGGTTAGAAGACTAAATGGTGCTGGAAATGAAAACACAAGACTCATTCATGAAAATGATATGTTGAAGACAGACTTGATGCATACACAAAATGACAGAACTGAACTCATGAGACAAAAAGGAATCTTGGAGAATGAACTAATTGCTACAAATCAACACAAGGAGAAATTCAAGAAAAGTTCAGAAGAACTTGTTGACATGCTGAAGAATCAAAAACCTAATGGTGATACAAATGGCCTTGGCTTTGAAGTTGGTGAAAGCTCGAGTACTGAAAAACAATCATGATCATAGTAAACCGGTAAGACAACCTAATGCTTACAAATTTAATGGGAAATGCTTTAACTATAACAAGTATGGTCATAGAGAAAATCAGTGTAGATCTAGAAATTATCAGAACACTAATACACCCACTGGTCAATGTTCTAAATACAACAAAATTGGTCATAATTCAGAAAATTGCATAATGAATGTAAGATGTTATGTTTGTGAAAGATTTGGACACCTATCTAATCAATGCAGAACACATACTGGAGTAGGATATGGGAAATCTATTCAGAAAAATAGTGTGACTTGTTATGCTTGTAACAAAATTGGACATATTGCAAAATTTTGTAGAAGCAAGACTTCACCGGAAAATAACAAAGGTCCTAGTTTGAAAGGTAAAGAAAAGGTTGAAGAGGTATAGCAAGAATTCTCAAAACAATGGATCAGAAAGTTAGATTAGAATGTTGATGGGAATACTCCTCCACTGGTAGAACAGAGTAACACTCCACCGATAGGAGACTCTTCATCTAACTGAATGAAAATCCTTTGGGGGTTTAGCAACAAACTTAAAAATATGCTATTATACCCTCAGTTGATGGTGATAAGTTGAATTACTTCTTTACCAGCAGATGAGTTAAGCTGTGACTTAACCGGCAAACATTAAATGCGGTAGTTGGAGAAAAGAACATTATAAACCAAGTGTTTTGGCTCTTTTTTATTCACCGAGCATTCAAATCTTCGAGAGTGCGAAAATTCCTGAGCGAAGGCATCCTTAGCGAAAAAGAAAAGCAGTTCATCCAAGCACTCATCCCTAAGGAAGATTGAGGTATTTATAAACATGGAATCCTCCTTTGTTCCTAAATTTATAGAAAACCCTACTGTAATTGAGGTTATCAAGTGCCCTAGACCTGTTTTTAAACTTGTTCCCAAAATAGATAAGAAAGATGACAACATAGGTGCATTCTCTCAAATTCCTAAAGGATTAGTATATGTTGAAGATCTTAGAATATACATACACTATCATATAGAGGAATTAGGAGATGATGAAATAAAGAAAATGTATAGAACAGTGATTTGTGATGAAAATGGCAATATCAAACCGAAACATAAGGTAGTAGAAACCCTAGGTTTTCTGGATATTCTTAGCATTCCTGATTTTCCTAAAGATGTGATAAGAATAGTCCTAAGTAGAGTCCATGGTGAATTCTTTTGGTTGGATTCAATTCATAAGATCACAAAAGAAGTCGTTAAAGCAGTAACAGGGTTACCTTCCACCGGTAGCTGACCTAACAAAACTAAAAGGGTCTCAAATGACATAGTGATGGATCTAATTGACACAACATTTGACAAAAGGTCTCTAAGGGTAAATCATGTGAAGGACATCAATGTCCGATTTATCAGTATGATTTTAGGCTACAAAGCTATGCATGCAAATAGGTTGAACTCAATATCTAGCCTATGTATCAAAAGTGCATATGACATGGTTAATGATAATGCTAGAATAGATGTGTGTGAATGGCTCAAAGATGAATTGATAGAAAATATAAAAAAGATCAAAGGAGATAAGAAGGGAACCTTTAGATTTGGAAATTTGCTTGTATGTTTAATGTTGTACATTACTAAACAAGTACCTGATATTAGTAGAAAATATTTTGGCTTTGATATACCAGTAAGAAAGCAGCTATTGGATCTATTAAACAACATGGGAGAAAACAAAGAGAAAAACATAAACGAACACTTTCAAGCACTGAAGGCTCCAGTGAAGACAAGAATAAGACTATCACAAGCAATTGTAGATAAATATTAGAAGGAAATATTCTTTGTAATTAAAAAGGATGAAATCTGGATGGAGGCAGTTGTCCCTAGGAATATCTAGGTAACTGAAATGGGATATGAAATAGATGATAACATTATTGAAACTTATGCAAAAGCCCTCCTTGAAGCACTAAAAGAACCCTCTGAGAAAGTCTTTGGTAGTGCTGAAACAATAGAAAGTGGTATTCAGTCTAGGAAAAAAGTCAAGAAAGTTGAACAAATAGTAAGGAAAGGCACTAGACAAGAAAAAGCACTTAAGGAAGATGTATTGAAGCAAACTGGTATCAAAGAAAGTGAGTTGGAAGGACTTCAACGGGAAACTCATCTTTCACCGGTTGCAACTTCCTCTAAGAGTGATATGCTGATGGTATTCAAAAGGGTAGAAAGGAAAAGAAAACTCTCACCGGTACCCTCACCCACTCCTAGAAAAACAAGACAAAAGCAATAGGCAGTGAGGCCTCCAGTTAAGAAGTTAACTCCTAAGAAGAAAAAGAAGGTAAAACAAGATATTGCTCCACTGGATAAACTCCTTAGTGAAATAAAAGAAGATTGAAAGTTGAAGAACATTAGTAAAATGTACAACACACTTTCCACTGATGACAAAGAAAGCATAGAAAATAGTGTAATTTTACACTTGGATATATACAAGAAATTTTTGATGGAAATTTTTTATGGAAATTGTTGATGAAATACCCAATGATTTGTATAGAAGACTAGAAGCTAGAAGGGTAGCCATTGTTGAGCTAGACAAGAAGATAAAAATTGAAAAATTACTTGCAATGCATCCAGTAAACTCACCTGGTGAGATAGACAAATTAATTAGTGAGGCTAACTAGACAGTATTTTAAACTGCTCACCAACATGTAGCATTGATGGCAGGAAGAGTGAATGAGATAACCGAAGAAACTGCAGACCAATGGGACATATTATTTGTTGAAAAGGAGAAACAAGAAGAGCTACTAAGACCTAAGACCATCAGGGTATACCAAAAAGACAAGGATAAGGGGAAAGGTAAGGTAGGTGGACCTCCAAACCTAAAGATAACTGATAACTTACCCCCACCTCCTTTGGATACTCCACCAGTAGAAACTACAGACAATCAACTGGCTACAGTGAGTATGGAGACTCCTCAAGAGGATACAAATCCTCAGTCCTAAATTTTGTGCACTATGAATATAGAGTCACAAGAAGTAAATGTTGTGGTTGACAGAGAAACTAGTGAGGATAAAAGGAAAGACGTGGCTACTGAGCCACCGGCTACAGATGTTGAGGTTGAGGTCAATCATACTGTAAACATAAGCACAGAAAAATTGACTCAAATAGAGCAACTGGTAGAAGACACCACTGGTAAAAAATTAGAAGAACCGGTAGATAAAACTGAAAAACAATCAGGAGAACCCAAAATGGACAGTGCAGAGGTGCAAACTGAGAAACCGAAAGTGCATAGAGAGACTACATCTAAGAAACCGACAGTTGAGAGCTTAGAGAAACCTTTTGAGACATAGATGGAGAAACCAGAACTGAAACAGGTTGAGACATAGGTTTAGACCAAGACAGTACCACCGGCTAAAACTAAAAAATCCTAAACCTTTGCTAAAGAAATACAAACACAAACTGACCTACCAGAGGTCGAAACAAGCAAGGTTATCACTACAATCGACTGCATGGATATTCTGAAAATAGTTGGGCAAACATCTGGTACTTCAATAGAAGAATTCTGGCCTACAAATGTGATAGAGGTCTTACTGGACTCAATAAAGAAAATCACAGAGTGTAATGCACAAGCCTATAAGGCTATTGTTGACACAATTTCTATTCTCAAATTAGTAGCACCAAAGTGCATTGTGGATAATAAAGATTCTTTAGATCAACTAGAAACATTGTCTAAATTCATCACCGACAACATTTTAAAAGTTGATCAAATAGATGAAGACACATTCAAAGAGAGGATGATTAAGGAGAAACAAAAATTCTTTGAGGAAATAGTGAAGAAGAATAAGGAACAAACAAAAACCTTATTATCAGCACTAGGAGAAACAATTTTGGATTTTAAGAAAATGTACAGGGATATTTGCAAAACCGACATCTTGACACAGGACATAGATTCGGAGATCAGCAAAACACAAACTAAGATTAACAATATTGCTAACAATCTAATAGGCACATTAGATACATTTTTGGAAATAGAAAAGAAAATTGTAGATCTTGAAGAGAAAATTGAGAAGTTAGAAAAGGATAAAGAGATAATAAAGGATAAGGCAAAGAGCTTAAAATGTAAACTTGGTCCTAAACTAGATTACCTCATTTCTTTAAGAAAAGAAATTTTTGAGGCTCTGGTTCCCGACTTACGACACCGGAAGAGAAAATGCACATACTCACCGGTACAGTTCAGAGAACACAAGAGGCATTACAGGATAGCAAAAGATTCAGCGATAGTTTAAATTTGGTTTTGGCAGATATTTTCTAGATTGTAACCCACCGGTTACAAAAATCTAGGTAGGAACCACACTCAACTGACAGCGAATGACAACCTTTGTCATTGATGTCAAAGGGGGAGTAGTGTGATGAAAAAAATGATCAGAATAGGACATCATTAGCTCAGGGGGAGCATACATTTTTGGGCACACAGTTTTCGTAAGACAATTTTCGTAGATTCTTTTTGGACACTTTTTGATTTTTCTCATGAGTGTGCTAGGTCCCGGAGACAACTAAGAGGGGGGGTGAATCAGTTGTCTAATAAATTCAAACCAAAAACAACATAAACAACTTAATGCTTAATACCGGTAAACTAGTTTAATATGTCGGTAGATAGATTTAATAGTTAATTTCTATACCGGTAAAGATTAGTGTATGAAACATAAAGAAAAAGTCATCCATAAAACATAACACCAATATTTGTACGTGGAAACCCTGTAAGGGGAAAAACCATGGTGGGAAACCTTACCCAAAATCAGATGATGCTACTGCAGATAGTAAGTGTACATAAATGGGGTCTGCACATGCAGAAAGGCCAAGCGCCTAGAGATCACTGCTCAATCAAAAAATGGGAGTCACACTTACTATAGTTGGATGGTTAAATCCAATAAGAATGTACTACACAAAATAGCATCTTCATATGTTGGATTCAGTACCGGTGTAGTTCTGACTGTCTTCACAATAACCCTCCTTCAATCTTCAAATGATGTCTACGTGTATAGCTTTGCTTATTCTTGCATATACCTTCACAAAATCCTTTTTCGCATTCCACATTTGATCTTAAATAAGATCTTACATTTATACCATAACCTAAGACCAATTTTAGTAGGTCGGTTCTACAAGATATTACAATAAAAACATTTTACAAACAAAACAATATCCGATGCAATAACTGATTGAACATGTTTGCTTAATGCATTTACAACAATAATTAATCATCTCCAAAGTGTGTCATGCTGATCTAGAAAAGATAAACCTGTCGGTGTATACCCTGGACCTATTTGTCGATAATAGAAAATATGCAAGTGTGAATATACCAATAACCAATTCTCCAAAACAAGATGTCAAAATGATGTTTTTGACATTACCAAGTGTTTTCCATGCCATTCCAAGTGCCGATGATCATTATGTGAGGCCTCACCTTGACTCAGTCTGACATTTAGTGGATTTTATATTTAGACTATTATGGATACTTTATTTTGATGCATTTTGAGACTTAGAACTTATATGATTTCAGGATTTGGATAACATTGCTATGATTTGATGATTTTACTTATATGCTTTATGAGGTAGAACACTACATGATTATTAGATAGGATGATATTGCAATGATAGATGTCGTTATTGAATTTGCAGGACTTTACTTTGAATATAGAACTATGATGTATGTTTAGTTTATGTGAATTGGGATGAAATTGCTTATGTGAATTTGCTTGATAAAAGATGTATTCAATCTGTGCAGATGAAAATTGTATGCAAGTAATGATGTGTATTGTTATATTATTGAATTATATTATATATGGATATTTGGAAGTACTAATGTGTAAATTGAGATGCGCAGGAAATTTACCATGTGACCATGGAAAATTACGGAGAATCAAACCTAGACTTATGTATGTTCGTAAGCCAGGGTTTGTCTATTTGGAGAGACAACACCCCGTTTGTGTTGTATTTTATTCGTAACAGTATATGCTGCATGAGTGTTAAGTGTTATTTAAATTTATTGTGTAAAAACCACAAGAGACAATTTCATGTTTCGTTTTTGTAAAAGTGTTTTATTTGTGTCACTTGACACATGTGTAGATTTAAATTTAAATGTTTTATTTTGTCTCTTGGTGGGAAAGTGTTTAATTATAGTTCTTCTTAAATAAAATAATGTGTTGTCATAAATACTTTAGGAATATAATATTTGGGGTGGTCAACTTATGTTTGACCCGAAAATAAACTTCAGAGGGGTTTAAAATGGGTTAAATGAACACCTAGGGGTAGTTTAATAGGGTTTCCTAAAGCCCATAAGGTATACCTAGGGGTTAGGGGTAATTTTAGGCAAGTTTCTACTTTATAATGATCTTCTTAACGCTTTAAAAATTGGCTTTTTTGAGTTGAGCGAAAATTGAAAATTGGAAGTTAAATCTAATCAAGATTTTTCCTTTTGGAATGAGAGTCTTTTTGCATTTTTGCTTTCTTTCCTTTTTGGGTTTTTAGAAACCTGTGAGAACTCTGAGAGTGAGCTTCTTAAGCAAGATTTTTGAGAATTGGAGGGTAATCACCCACTCTCCATTTTTGGAGACAGAAGAAAATTTGAAAGGAAAATAATGTTATGGAATAGAAAAATTGATTAAGGGTAGAAGGAAAAAGATTTGTGGATTGGGCAGCTCTTCATCAAATATCATAATACCTTTAGGCAGATTAAGGTTGGTTTCAGTTATTCTTTTTAATGTCTTCTTCTTGTTTATGTCTGGAAGTTTGTTGGTGTAAGAAATCTGTGTTCTTGAAAGTTTATGTTAGAAAATCTTTTGGTATTTTTGATTTGTTTGTGTTTTGGGAGTTTTCTCAAGACCTCTTACTCTTGGGAGAGAAGAGGATCTTGAGGGTGGTAGCAGTGACAACCCTCGAGTGAGAGACTCTCTTTTGAGAGCGATCACAAAGGATCTTTGTGTGACCCTTACTGCATGGCCTGTTTGTGCAATGGGGGTCATAAGGAGGGATATAAGGCTAGAATACCTTTGGGGGGCATAAGGAATAAGGGGTTGAGATTCTTGATATTTTTATTGTGCCATGAGGTGGCTTCTAGTTTATTCATACTTGCAGTTCTCCTCAGGGTATTGGTCCACTACCACCCTTTGAAAAAGTTCATCACTAAAGTGTGGTGCTATGAAAGCCAAGTTGGGAATGTGTCTGGAAAATCTGTATGCATTTGCTTTCTATGTGATTTCCTGTTTGTTACGCATCTAGGAATTGGTTCTTTGAGCTCGGGGGTGGCTACTGGTTAGCCTAGGCTGGGAGGTGAGCACTCTGTGGTCATATTTGTGTTTTTCTATTATGCAGGAAAGTCAGGAGAAAGAGAATAGGAACCATGAAAAAGACATAGAAGATTATTATTGAAGATACTTAAATTTAGTTGCAGATAATTGTTTAAATTTGTTATAGAAGTATGCCTCATTCATAGAAAAGAGAAGCAAGTTGTAATTATTGAAAATAGACTTGAAGTTTTATTGTTGTGGCTATACAAAGAAACATCCTATAAATTGGTAGAATATCTTAGAGTTGTTAAAAAAGAAAAGAAAAGCTTGTTTTATTTCTACTTCTGGTTTTTAGTAAAAGAAAAGCTATTTTGAGTTGCATGCAAAAGCTTCTTTGTATTATGAAAAAAAAAAGAATAGATTTCATTTAAATTTTATCTATATTTTACTTGTGGCAAAATAGGAGTTTATTTATGCTGAAAGATCTTAAGTATTTTAAAGAAAAAAAGATGTTTTATGTAAATATTTTATTAGAGGAAAAATCAATGAATCTTTTTATTCTAGAGAAGTATATTGTATTTCTTAAAATGTTTTTCTAAATTGTATTTTTAGTTAGTGTTGATAAAAAATAAAAAAAACTTATCATATATATATATATATATATATATATATATATATATATATATATATATATATATATATATATATATATATATATATATATATATATATATATATATATTAGTTTAAAATTGTTGCATGTAAATCTATTTAAAAAAAATATATATATTTATATTGGAATATTTTCACCCTTTTAACTATGATTATAAATTTATATAAATATATATATATATATATATATATTTATATATAATATATTTAAAAAAAAAATTTTAAAAAAAAAAAAAAAAGGAAATTGTTTTTGGGTCCACGCGGACCCCACTGTGTGTACGCACAGTGAGGGCCGCGCGGCGCCCACTGTGTGCACACACAGTGGAGCTGCTTCGGCTCCCATTGTGTGGACACATAGTGGACGGCCGCGGCCGCCACTGTGTGGCCACACCGTGGGGGAGCCGCTAGCGGCGCCCACTGTGTGGACACACAGTGGTTCCGCGGCGCCCACTGTGCGCCCACACAATGGCGCCACAGCCCTCCCCGCCTCCATCTCCATAACCTGCACAAAATCATGGCCACCTTGGGGTTTCGGCCCAGCAAAAAAAATTTCTTTGTAAAAAAAATATGGATTAAACCCTAGCCCAGGTGGGGCTAGGGCAAAGGAATTTAAAAATAATATGATGATTAGAATTGTAAATATAAATATAAGAAAATAGAACCCTAAATAGGGTTGGAGAAATATTGATTAATATTTAGAAAGTTATTGTGCTTTTAAAAAAAAGAATTAAAATATATAATATATATGTAAATATATATATGTATCTATATATATATATATATATATATATAAATATATATATATATATATATAAATATATATATATATATATATATATATATATATTTATTTATATAATTCTGGTTATAATTTGGAGTAAGTAATTAAGCGAAATTTAAAAAAATAGTTGATTAGACTATATAGTCATATTGGAGATTAAAATTAATTATTCCTCTCCTATTCCTTTAGCTTGATTGATTTAATAAACCCAATGACTAGGTATCTCGTGGAGATAAAATTAAACTAGTTAGTTTTCCGCAAATAATATTTAATAATCTATCGATGCTTGGTTCATCTCAGAACTAGCTCGAATTTAATTATGGAAATTTCTTTAACGCTTGTCGTGTGAGTGAACTTGTTAATTAATTAGTATGTCTTTTAAAAAAAAAAAATTGTTCCGTTTTTGCCCTAAATTTTGGGCATGACACATTACATCTTGCTGGTGTACCAGATACTAGTGACTATGCATGAGTCACTTGCTTGCCAGTGAATGTTGCTGATTCTCCAAAGTGCCAAAGTTGATAAGTGTTTAGTAGGTGTTGACATCAATGACAAAACCATACCAAAATACCAAGAATCTCCCCCTTTGGCATTGATGGCAACACAAGATGGAAAAACCATCAAAGTGCCAAAACAAAAATGCCAAATACCAAAAACCAACAAAAAAAGAGATCATAACCAGAAATCAAAATACAGATATAGAGAGTAATAATCTCTCCCAAACAACAATCTCTCCCCCTGGGAGAAACATGTGTTTTCCTTGTGTTTTTCCATACCAATCTCTCCCCCTTTGACATCAATTGCCAAAGTTCTTACCAAAAATATCTTACCAAGCCAAGTTCATATACAAAATACCAATCAATTTAGTATACCAACTACTCCCCTTGAGAAGTAGCTTCCCATCAAAGTCGGAATAAAAGATTTCTCTATTAATTCTATTGGTTGATAATCATCAACTTCCCAAGTCTCTACCTATGGGGGTATGACCCCAAGCTGATCTCTGAGATATTCAAAGGTCTCCTTAGGCAGAGGTTTAGTAAAAATATTTGCAATTTTCTCTTTAGTATTCACATAAATGAGTTTTATTTCCTTTCCTTCAACATTTTCTCTTAGAAAATTCAGTTTGATAGAAACATGTTTGGTTTTAGAATGTAATACCAGATTCTTAAATATATCAATAGCTACAATGTTATCAGAATAGATAGTAATAGGTTCCTTGCATTTTACATTTATATCTTTCAACATTTTCTTAAGCCATAGTACCTGTGTGCAGTTAGTTGCTGTTGCAACATATTCTGACTCTGCTGTTGATAAAGATGTACAACTTTGTTTCTTACTCAACCAAGAAACTAGTCTATTTCCAAGAAAGAATGCTCTGCTGGTGGTGTTTTTTCTATCATCCACATCTCCCGCCGAATTTGCATCTGTGTATGCACATAATTCAAAGTTTTCATCTCTAGGATACCATAATCCAAGATTTATAGTGCCTTGTAAGTACCGAAAAATCCTTTTTATAGCTGATTCATGATTTTCTCTAGGATTAATTTGAAATCTTGAAATAATACATACTGCATTCATAATATTAGGTCTGGTTTGTGTCAAATACAATAAACCTCCTCTCATAGATTTGTATCTAGTTGGATTAATAGGTTTAGATTCATCCCTTAGTGATAATTTGTCATTTGTTGTCATAGGTGTGCTTACCGGTTTAGAGTTCTCCATCCCAAATTTCTTTAGTAACTCTTTTAAGTACTTGGATTGACTCAAGATTATACCTTTATCAGTTTGTGAAATCTATAATCCTAAGAAGAATTTTATTTCTCCAATCATAGACATTTCAAAGTCTTGCTGCATTTTAATAGAAAATTCTTTACATAATCCATCTTCTCCTCCAAAGATTATATCATCAACAAATACTTCTATAACCAGGATGTCATCATTAGTCACTTTATAGTATAAATTGTTGTCTGCATTTCCCTTAGAAAAACCAATCTTTAAAAGACACTTATCCAATCTTGCATACTAAGCTCTTTGAGCTTGCTTCAATCCATATAAAGCTTTTCTTAACCTGCAAACCATATCTTTGTCATCTATTAAAGAAAATCCATCAGGTTGTTCAATGTAGACTTCATCTTCAAGATCTCCATTCAAAAATTCACATTTAATATCCATTTGATATACTTTGTAGTTCTTATGTGTTGCAAAAGCCAAGAATAATCTGACTGCCTTAATTCTAGCCACTGGTGCAAAGGTTTCATTTTAATCAATTCCTTCTTTCTGAGAATATCCTTTACACACTAGTCTTGCTTTATTTCTGACAACCTTACCATCTTCATTAAGTTTGTTTCTGAATATCCATTTGGTTCCAATTACATTTTTATCTTTAGGCCGGGGAACTAATGTCCAAGTGTTATTTTTCTCAATTTATTCTAATTCTTCTTCTATAGCTTTAATCCAAAATTTATCTTCACATGCCTCATTAACTGATGATGGTTCAATTTGAGAAATCAGACATACCTCTTCATTAGCCAATCTTCTTCTTGTCATAACTCCTTTAAACTTGTTTGCAATTATCTGATCTTCAGAATGATTCAGTCTTACATATCAGGGTGTCTTTGTTTGTTGTTGTTCCTCAGTTACTATGGAATCCTCAGATGATACCGGGGTAACTGGATCTTCATTCTGTACCAGTGGATTTAGAGTAGGTTCATTTGTCAGAATTTCTGTTGCCGATTTAGAGTTTATATAACTTGAAGTTCCTTTGAATTGTTCATCAATCTTTACATTTGTACTTTCAACAATTTTCTGCAATCTTTTGTTAAAACATCTATATGTCTTTCTCTTAGATGAATAACTAAGAAATATTCCTTCATCACTTCTAGGATCAAATTTTCCAATATACTCATCTCTTTTGATATAACATTTACTTCCAAAAATTATGAAATATTTAAGAGTAGGAGTAATACCAAACCATAGTTGATGAGGGGTCTTACCAGTTTCACCTTTGATGTGAACTTTGTTGAATGTATAGACCGATGTACTGATTGCCTCTCTCCAATATACATGTGGTAGGTTGTCTTCTGATAACATACTTCTTGTTGCATCCAAGATAGTTTTGTTTTTCCTTTCAACAACTCCATTCTACTGTTGTGTCCGAGGTGCTGATAGTTGTCTTCTGATTCCATTTACTTCACAGAATGTATTAAATTCCTTAGATGTAAATTCTCCTCCTTGATCTGATCTTAGACATTTGATTTTCTTACCAGTTTCATTTTCTACCATTGCTTTGAACAGTTTGAAATTTCCAAGTGCTTCTGATTTTTCTTTGAGAAAAGTAACCCAACACATTCTAGAATAGTCATCAATGATTAGCATAAATGTCTATCACCTTGTAGGCTTTTAGTTCTAGCTGAACCACATAAATCAGTGTGAATCAAATCAAGAGCATTATTGGATTTTTTTGGAATACTTTTGAAACTAGTTCTAACTTGTTTTCCAAATTGACATTCCTTACATACTGTATTGTGAGGTTTGACAATTTTAGGTAAATCTCTAACTGCCTTAATAGTACTGATCTTTACCATGCAATCAAAGTTTACATGATAGAGTCTCTTATGCCATAACCAACTTTCATCAATATGAGCAATCAAGCATGTCTTTTCATTGTTATTTAGATGAAAGATGTTACCTCTAGTTTGGTTACCGGCTGCAATTTCCAAACCAGTTCTATTCATGATTTTGCATTTTCCATTTTAGAATTGTAACTGAAATCCTTTCTCAACTAAATGACAAACACTCAAAAGATTATGCTTTAATCCCTCAACATAGTAAACATTGTTAGTGTTATGCTTACTATCAAGAGATATTGTACCCTTACCTTTGATTAAACAAGCTTTATCATCTCCAAATCTCACTAAGCCTCCATTGTATTCTTGAAAGTTCAAGAATTTACCTTTGTCTCCTGTCATATGATGTGAGCATCCTGAATCAATGATCCTTTCATCCTTTACTTCGACTTTATTTGCCAAGGCCTGTACTACTGGTTGAGTAGTAGGTGTCGATTGATCTTCTGTTATAGCAACAAAAACCCATCCATTGTCTATCGGATCCTCATCAGAATCATCAGTCACACCTTCATCAGCAATGTAATAAGATTTTTCTTTATTCTTCTTAAATCTATATCTTTGATATTCAGGGTTAGGCTTGTATGTTCTTCTAGCTTCTTCTCTTAGTCTATTATGTCTATCAGGGCATCTCAAAGCCATATGACCAATCTTATTGCAATTAAAACATTTAAAGGGTGCTTTACCTTCATACTTACTTCCAACTAGACCTTTAGGCATTTTTCTTGCAAATAGTGCTTCAAGTTCTTCATTTTCTTTCCTGCTTTCTTCAAGTTCTCTTGCATAAAAGGATTTCCAATCAGATTTGTCAAATGATGGAGCAGATGATGTTGATTCTTCAAAGGCCAAATCTATCTTTATAGTAGCAATAGGACCAAATTCTTCAATTTTAAAAGTTGGAAGTTTCCCAATCAATGTATCCCTAGTTACTGATGTATTAGGCATTGTTCTTAACTCATTTATAGTAATGACTTTCATTTTATATGCTGGTGGCAATCCTCTTAAAACTTTTGAAACAATTTCATCCTCACTTAAGGTTCCTCCATAACATTTAATACCCAAAACAATCTCATTTACTCTCTCCATAAAAACATAAATCATTTCATCTTCTTCCATTTTCAGATGTTAATACCTGACCCGGAAGATTTCAAGTTTTGTAATTTTTACTATGGAATCTCCTTCATTCAGTGTTTCCAAATGATCCTAAATAGCTTTAGCAGTAGACCTATCTGATAGCCCCATGATTTGTTGATCTGATAATGCACTCAAAAGTGCTTCTCTTGCTTTGCAATCATTTTCCTCATCTTTAGTCAAGTTGGGTGGAGTGGGATGACTCTGAGGAGGAACAATATAACCATTCTTTGTAACATCCCAGATGTCCTTTCCAATGCAATTTAGATGTGTCTCCATTTTGATCTTCCATATGCCATAGTT
Source organism: Cryptomeria japonica (assembly GCF_030272615.1). NCBI lineage: Eukaryota > Viridiplantae > Streptophyta > Pinopsida > Cupressales > Cupressaceae > Cryptomeria > Cryptomeria japonica. The sequence continues at coordinate 412,632,935 of NC_081415.1, forward strand.
GGTTCCATCAAGTTTAGGATTGTCCTTTCTGAAATAGTTAGTAGACATTGGATCTCCTCAATTTTTTAAACTTCTGCAAAAGAGGACTAGGCTCTGATACCAATTGTTAGATCTCAGAGACAACTGAGAGGGGGGTGAATCGGTTGTCTAATAAATTCAAACCAAAAACAACATAACCAACTTAATGCTTAATACCGGTAAACTAGTTTAATATGTCGGTAGACAGATTTAACAGTTAATTGCTATACTGGTAAGGATTAGTGTATGAAACATAAAGACAAAGTCATCCACAGCACATAACACCAATATTTGTACGTGGAAACCCTGTAAGGGGAAAAACCATAGTGGGAAACCTTACCCAAAATTAGATGATACTACTGCAGATAGTAAGTGTACATAAATGGGGTCTACACATGCAGAAAGGCCAAGCACCTAGAGCTCACTGCTCAATCACAAAATGGGAGTCACACTGACTATAGTTGGATGGTTAAATCCAATAAGAATGTACTGCACAAAATAACATCTTCATATGCTAGATTTAGTACTGATGTAGTTCTGATTGTCTTCACAAAAACCCTCCTTCAATCTTCAAATGATGTCTGCATGTATAGCTCTGCTTATTCTCTCATATACCTTCACATAATCCTTTTTCGCATTCCACATTTGATCTTAAATAAGATCTTACATTTATACCATAACCAAAGACAAATTTTAGTAGGTCGGCTCTACAAGATATTACAATAAAAACATTTTACAAACAAAACAATATCCGATGTAATAACTGATTGAACATGTCGGCTTAATGCATTTACAACAATAATTAATCATCTCCAAAGCATGTCATGCTGATCTGGAAAAGATAAACTTTCCGGTGTATACCCTGGACCTATTTGCCGGTAATAAAAAATATGCAAGTGTGAATATACCAATAACCAATTCTCCAAAACAAGATGTCAAAATGATGTTTTCGACATTACCAAGTGCCAGTGATCATTATATCTTGTCAGTGTACTAGATACTGGTGACTGTGCATGAGTCACTTGCTTGTCGTTGAATGTTGCTGATTCTCTAAAGTGCTAGAGTTGATAAGTGTTTAGTAGGTGTTGACATCAATGACAAAACCATACCAAAATACCAATAGAGTGTTGCCATCAATGCCAAAGAGGGAGATTGTTGGCAAATGTGCACTCCAATGAGAAATTGTAGGTGATTGAAGGTATTATCATTGATGGCAATCTTACAATCATGTGACACTGGTAGGCAAGCATAGGCATCGACACCAGCAGACTCTACACTGGCATACAGATTACCAGCATCATGGCCAATAGGAATTTTGCATAAATGTTTTTTGTAATTAATTGTAAAATCTTTTGTAAGCCGACATGGCGGATTGTATTATGACTCATATATGTATGAGATCATTTTAGATCATTTAGAAGGTGTGTAGTATGAAAGGAATATAGCAGACCTAATATGCGGATTATTGGATAAGGGTTAATTTATATTGTAGAGCTTAAACCAGTACTGAATCTAGCATAGCAGATGCTGATCTGAAGCAGTACAAGACATTGGATTTGTATAATCCAATTTTGTAAGTCAATGTGACTTCTTTTGTAACTAAGTAGTGAGCTCTAGGCACTTGGCCTTCCTGCATGTGCAGGCCCCTATTGTAAGTAGTAATATTCTCTTATTGGCCAGTAAGTGAATATTGTGGGTCACAAATCCCACTAAGATTTTTCCCACATTGGGTTTCCTTGTTAAAATATTATGTTATGGTGTGCTTTTAATGTTGTGGTTGTTGTTCTTATTTGCTGTGTTGTTTCTCATTTACCGGTACATAGTTTTAATATGTTTTTCATGTTATAAGTTAAGAAAATTTTATTACCGGTCAGATAATGATTCATCCCCCCCTCTCAGTATCATTGGGAATCCTAACAGTGCAAGAATCCTTTCTCTAGAGAGTCAAGTGGTCCTTGAACAAGACAAGTGAAGGGAGATGGAACATGAGATAACAGCAAAGGATGAGGAAGGCTCATGGTTGTTAAGTATTTCTCCCCCCATGGAGGTCTCTCAAGATTTTTCTATGATTTTGGTGGAGTTATATGTTTCCCATTGGGAAAGAATTAAGCTGTATATCCCTTCACTGCAACCTATGTTGAGATTTCTTAGGGAAGTGCAATCTCTCTATTTTGAGGTGAGTGCCCTCATTAACATCTCTATGCTTGTTATTGGTCCCAAGCTCCCCGTGGCCCGGGACTTAATCCAGATGTTGTATGCATCTCAAGATGAAGAGTTGAGAGAGAAAGGGATTGTAGACCGCAGGCAATTGATCGGGAAGACTAATGTCTTCATCAACCAGCACAGGCTGATTATGCATATATCAACAGTGATTGATCCATTATAGATTTTAGTTCCAGACATCAAGTAGAGCATATAAAGGTTTGTTTCATTGGGCCTACCTTCTTCGTTTCCTATGGATGGTTATGTGTTAGGAATTGAGCAACTGTTAAATAAGGTAGAGAAGTTACAAAAAGATAGGCCCTTCTTAGAGTGCCTGAACAATCCTATTTTAGTGGAAGAGGTTGAGTGTCTCTTGCATCTCCTAGCCCAGCTCTACGCGCTCTTCAAACTGGTTCATGATGAACCAACAAGCTTGCCATTCGATGAGATATTTTGTTTAGATAAACATTACCAAAATATGGAATCGCAAGTGTTGCCCTCTGAGGATGAATGGTTTCCATTGTAGCAGGTCATCGATCTACTCCGCTATGTTCTAGCATGAAGTCTCATCTCCGAACCAACAATTTTGGGTTCTAACAGTCCATAGGCAGAATTCCTCATTTAGTCACCAAGAAATGTTAACATTATTTTGGAGTCATCCGTAGGTGGCATTTTGATCGAGTGGCACCTATTCCTTTTGATATTCTAGCTATGCTTCCCGTACAAAATGTGAGAGCCTAGTGTCATCTCGGCATTGCCTTTGACCACTCACTTTTCTTGTTCCTAGTTGAGAGAATGCGGAGCTGCCGTGTGGCTTGGGTTTTTATGGCATTGCACTCCTCTCAGCCACACTATCCATCGCGTAGAGGTAAAGACTATTGGTATTTTGGTATGGTTTTGTCATTCATGTCAACACCTACTATCACTTATCAGCTCTAGCACTTTGAAGAATTGGCAATGTTCACCTCTAGGCAAGTGACTTATGCACAGTCACCCATATCTAGTACAACGGTAGGATATAATGTTCACCGACACTTGGAATGGCATGAAAAACACCTGGTTATGTCGAAGATATCATTTGGACACTTTGTCTTGGAGATTTGTTCATTGGCATATTCATGTTTGCATATTTGCTGTTACTGGCAAATAGGGCCAGGATATACACTGATAGGCTTATCTATTCCAAATTAGCACGACATGCTATGGAGATGTTTTATTATTGTTGTAAATGTATCAAGCTGACATGTTGAATTAGTTATTGCATTGGACATTGTTTTATTTGTAAATTGATTTTATCGTAATATCCTTTAGAGCTGCATATAAATGTAAGATCTTATTTGTAAGATCAAATGTGGAATGCAAAAAGGAAGTGTGAGAAGGTATATGCAAAAATAAGAAGAGCTATACACATAGACATCATTTGAAGGTTGAAGGAGGGTTTTTGTGAAGACAATCAGAACTACACTGGTACTGAATCCAGCATAGAAAGATGCTAATTTGAGAAGTACGTCCTTATTGGATTTAACCATCCAATCATAGTCAGTGTGACTCCTATTTGTGTTTGAGCAGTGAGATCTAGGCACTTGGCCTTTTTGCATGTGCAGACCCCATTTGTATACACATACTATCTATAGTAGTATCATCTGATTGTGGGTAAGGTTTCCCATCATGGATTTTCTCCTTATAGGGTTTCCACATACAAATATTGGTGTGATGTGTTATTTTCTTTCTATTCCATGCATTAATCTTTACCGGTACTATAATTAACTGATAAAACTATCTGTCGGCATAAAAGACTGGTTTACTGGTATTAAGCATTAAAGTTGGTTAAGTTTTTTTGGTTTGAATTTATTTGACAACTGATTCACCCCCCCCCCCTTGCCCCCTCTCAGTTGTCCCTGAGACCTAACAATTGGTATCAGAGCTGAGTCCTCTTTTGTAGAAGTTTAACAGCTTGAGGAGATCTAATGTCTACTAACTATTTCAGGAAGGACAGTCCTAAACTTGATGGAACCAACTATGGCATATGGAAGATCAGAATGGAGACACATTTGAATTGCATTGGAAAGGACATCTGAGAAGTTACAAAGAATGGCTATACTACTCCTACTCTCGGTCAGCCTAATCCACCTACCTTAGGAAAAGATGAGGAAAATGATTGCAAAGCTAGAGAAGCACTTTTAAGCGCATTATCAGATCAACAAATCATGGGATTGTCAGATAGATCAACTGCTAAAGCTATTTGGGCTCACTTGGAAACATTGAATGAAGGAGATTCCATAGTCAAAATTGCAAAACTTGAAAGCTTTTGGGTCAGGTATGAAAATCTGAAAATGGAAGAAGATGAAAGGATTTCTTCTTTTATGGAAAGAGTAAATGAAAATGTTTTGGGTATTAAATGTTGTGGAGGAACCTTAAGTGAAGATGAAATTGTTTTAAAAGTTTTAAGAGGATTGCCACTGGCATATAAAATGAAGGTTACTGCTATAAATGAGTTAAGAACAATGCTTAATACATTAGTAACTAGGGATACATTGATTGGAAAACTTTTAGCTTTTGAAATTGAAGAATTTGGTCCTGTTGCTACTATAAAGATAGATTTAGCTTTTAAAACATCAACATCATCTGCACCATCATTTGACAAGTCTGATTGGAAAGCCTTTTATGCAAGAGAACTTGAAGAAAGCAGGAGAGAAAATGAAGAACTTGAAGCACTATTTGCAAGGAAAATGCCTAAAGGTCCAGTTGGAAGTAAGTATGAAGGTAAAGCACCCTTTAAATACTTTAATTGTAATAAGATTGGTCATATGTCCTCTAGATGCCCTGATAGACATGCTAGACTAAGAGAAGAAGCTAGGATAACATACAAGCCTAACCCTGAATATCAGAGATACAGATTTAAGAAGAATAATGATAAATCTTGTTATCTTGCTGATGAAAGAGTGACTGATGATTCTGATGAAGGTCCGACAAACAATGGATGGGTTTTTGTTGCTATAATAGAAGATCAACCAACACCTACTGTTCAACTGGTAGAACAGGCCTTGGTAGCTAAAATTGAAGTTAAGGATGGATGGATCATTGATTCAGGATGCTCACATCATATGACTGGTGATAAAAGAAAATTATTGAACTTTCGGGAATATAATGGAGGTCTAGTAAGATTTTGGAGATGATAAAGCTTGCTTGATCAAAGGTAAAGGTATAATATCTCTTGATGGTAAGCATAATAATGACAATGTTTATTATGTAAAAGGTTTAAAGCATAATCTTTTGAGTGTTGGTCAATTAGTTGAGAAAGGATTTCAATTACAATTCAAGAATGGAAAATGCAAAATTATGAACAAAATTGGTTTGGAAATTGCAACCACTAATCAAACTAGAGGTAATATCTTTCATTTGAATAACAGTGAAAAGACATGCTTGATTGCACATATTGATGAAAGTTGGATATGGCATAAGAGACTCTGTCATGTAAATTTTGATTGCATGGTAAAAATCAGTAGATTTACCTAAGATTGTTAAACCTCACAATCCGGTATGTAAGGAATGTCAATTTGGAAAACAAGTTAGAGCAACTTTTAAAAGTATTCTAGAAAAATCCAATAATGCTCTTGACTTAATTCATACTAATTTATGTGGTCCAGCTAGAACTAAAAGTTTACAAGGTGATAGATATTTCATGCTAATCATTGATGACTATTCTAGAATGTGTTGGGTTACTTTTCTCAGAGAAAAATCAGAAGAACTTGGGAAGTTAAAACTATTCAAAGCAATGGTAGAGAATAAAATCAGTAAGAAAATCAAATGTCTGAGATCAAATCAAGGAGGAGAATTTACATCTAATGAATTTATGCATTCTGTGAAGTGAATGGAATCAGAAGACAATTATCAGCACCCCGAACACCACAACAGAATGGAGTTGTTGAAAGAAAAAATAGAACTATCTTGGATGCAGCTAGAAGTATATTATCTGAAGCAAATCTACCACATGTATATTGGAGAGAGGAAGTAAGAACAACGGTCTACACATTCAAAAAATTTCACATCAAAGGAGAAACCAGTAAGACCCCTCATGAACTATGGTTTGGTATTACTCCTACTCTTAAATATTTCAGAATGTTTGGAAGTAAATGCTATATTAGAAGAGATGAGTATATTGGAAAATTTGATCCTAGAAGTGATGAAGGAATATTTCTTGGTTGTTCATCTAAGAGAAAGGCATATAGATGTTTTAACAAAAGATTGCAGAAAATTGTTGAGAGTACAAATGTAATGATTGATGAACAATTCAGAGGAACTTCAAGGTATATAGACTCTGAACTAGCAATAGAGATTCTGACAAATGAATCTACATTGAACCCACCACTACAGAATGAAGATCCAGTTACACTAGTATCATCTAAAAATTCCACTGTAACTGAGCAACAACAGTAAACAAAGACACCTCGGTATGTAAGACTGAATCACTTTGAAGATAAGATAATTGGAAAGAAGTATAAAAGATTTATGACAAGAGGAAGACTAGAAAATGAAGAGGTATGTTTTATTTCTCAAATTGAACCATCATTAGTTAATGAGGCATGTGAAGATAAACACTGAATTAAAGCTATGGAAGAGGAACTAGATCAAATTGAGAAAAATAACAGATGGACATTAGTTCCCTGGCCTAAAGACAAAAATGTGATTGGAACAAAATGGGTATTCAGAAACAAACTTAATTAAGATGGTAAGGTAATCAGGAATAAAGAAAGACTAGTGTGTAAGGGATATTCTCAGAAAGAAGGAATTGATTATAATGAAACCTTTGCACCGGTAGCTAGAATTGAGGCAGTCAGATTATTCTTGGCTTTTGCAGCACACAAGAACTACAAAGTATATCAAATGGATATTAAATGTGCATTTCTGAATGGATATCTTGAAGAAGAAGTTTACATTGAACAACCTGATGGATTTTCTTTGATAGATAACAAAGATATGGTTTTCAGGTTAAGGAAAGCTTTGTATGGGTTGAAACAAGCTCCAAGAGCTTGGTATGCAAGATTGGATAAGTATCTTTTGAAGATTGGTTTTTCTAAAGGTAATGCTGACAACAACTTATACTATAAAGTGACTAATGATGACATCTTGGTTATAGAAGTTTTTTTGATGATATAATATTTGGAGGAGAAGATGGATTATGTAAAGAATTTTCTATTGAAATGAAACAAGAATTTGAAATGTCTATGATTGGAGAGATAAAATTATTTTTAGGATTGCAGATATTTTCACTAAACCTCTGCCTAAGGAGACCTTTGAATATCTCCGAGACCAGCTTGGAGTCATACCCCCATCGGTAGATACTTAGACAGTTGATGTTCATCATTAGCCGACTGAATTAATAGAGAAATCTTTTACTTCGGCTTTGATGAGAAAGCTACTTCTCAGGGGGAGTAGTTGGTATAGTGAACTAGTTGGTATTTTATATGGTTTTTATTATTGCTTTGGCATTTGATGTCAAAGGGGGAGAGATTGATATGGAAAAACACATTATCTCTTGGAGAGAGATTATTCATTTGGGGAGATTGCTATTTTGGGAGAGACTGATTACTCTCTGTATGTGTATTTTGATTTCTGGTTATGATCTCTTTTTGGGAAATTGATTTGTTTTTGGTATTTGGCATTTCTATTTTGGCACTTTGATGGTTTTTCCATCTTGTGTTGCCATCAATGCCAAAGGGGGAGATTGTTGATATTTTGGTATGGTTTTGTCATTGATGTCAACACCTACTATCACTTATCAACTCTGGCACTTAGAAAAATTGGCAATGTTCACCGGCAAGCAAGTGACTTATGCACAATCATTGATATTTGGTACACCAGCAGGATATAATGTTCACCAGCACTTGGAATGGCATGAAAAACACCTGGTTATGTCGAAGACTTCATTTGGACACTTTGTCTTAGAGATTTGTTCATTGGAATATTCGTGTTTGCATATTTGTTGTTACCGGCAAATAGGTCCAGGATATACACCGACAGACTTATCTATTCCAGATTAGCATGGCATGTTATGGAGATGTTTTATTATTATTGTAAATGCATCAAGCCGGCATGTTGAATCGGTTATTGCATCAGACATTGTTTTATTTGTAAATTTATTTTATTGTAATATCCTTTAGAGCCGACCTACTAAAATTGGTCTTAGGTTATGATATAAATGTAAGATCTTATTTGTAAGATTGAATGTCGAATGCGAAAAGGAAGTGTGAGAAGGTATATGCAAAAATAAGTAGAGCTATACATGCAAACATCATATGAAGGTTGAAGGAGGGTTTTTGTGAAGACAATCAAAACTACACCGGTACTGAATCCAACATAGAAAGATGCTAATTTGAACAATACATACTTATTGGATTTAACCATCCAATTGTAGTCAGTGTGACTCCTATTTGTGTTTGAGCAGTGAGCTCTAGGTGGTTGGCCTTTCTACATGTGCAGACCCCATTTGTATACACATACTATCTGCAGTAGTATCATCTGATTGTGGGTAAGGTTTCCCACCATCATTTTTCTCCTTAAGTTGTTTTGGTTTGAATTTATTTGACAACTGATTCAGCCCCGCCCCCCCTCTCAGTTGTCCCTAGGACCTAACAAAGACACTTGGTGTCTCCGCGTTGTGCGATTGGATGCTCTCTCTATGCTCATTTTTGGTTCCCCCTCGAGCTATTGTGTGTCCTCCATGATAGGTCATGAATCAGGTTGCGATTTGCATCACGATTTTCTTGTTGGGTAGGTGCAGGGATCACCATGATATGGTGGAAATAACAACTTCGGGGGTGATTTTGCTGAGTATGATCTCATAGTGTGCCATGATAGGTTTTCTTGTCACAAGCGGTTGCTAATGCTGCAAATTGTTAGTTATGAGCCAGGGGCTCTATTTATGCTTATGTTTTCCTTGTTTAGAGCGTTCAGACTTTTAGAGATTGTTTCTAAAACTTTGGCTCATTAAGAGGCCTTTATGTTAATGAAATTTGGTGAATGATAATCATATCAGATTGTGCCTACTACCTTTGTGATGATTTTATTTAAAGCTTAATATATTAACTTTTGTGTTGTTTTAAAGTGTTAGAATATTTAATCTTTACTTAGCTTAGGTTTATTTGTATTTAGTTTAGGATATTCCTTTGGAATTCCTACATGTAATTTGTCCTCTAGTACATGTGTGAGGACAAGTCATTTCTTTTATTTTCCTTTATTAAGGAATATTAGATTTCCTCCATAAGAGGATGTGGACACATGACACACACATTTTATGAATGGTGGCATTCATAGATTTGGGAGTTACTTTGTAACTCCTCTCCTCATCTCTATTTAAGAGATGTCTCCTCTCTCATTTCTTCTTAATGACAATATTGTAAAGAGTTTCTTTCTCTCTCTCTCTCTCTCTCTCTCTCTCTCTCTCTCTCTCTCTCTCTCTCTCTCATTTTAGGCATTGCCTCATTCATAATATCACAAGGGGTTTTTCTTTTCTTTTCCCCTTTCAAAAGTTCTTGTGCCTCCATCTTCACATTTGGGTGATTGCTCCAAGGTTTTTGCATTTCTCTTGGTAACATTTACTTCATCAATAAACTTTCTTGGATTTTATTTTTCTTTCCTTGCTCTTGTATTTCCTTTCATGGTATTAGAGCAGGTTTCTAATCCTTGTTTTAAGTTGACATTGATGAAGGTTACCATTCTGTGGAGTTCACCTTGTTAGAGGCATTCTTGAGAGGAGAAGAAGGTTTTTTTCTAATATTTTCTATTGTGCAGGTTTTGGTTTCAGATTTTAAATTTTTTTTTTTCAAACTTGTTAACAAGTTTGCCTGCAGGTTTAATCTTCTATTCTAGTTTTTTTTAATTAAAAAAAAAAGGGCTTTGGAAGGCTTGCCGCCAAAGTTTCTTCTTTCTAGTTTAAATTTGTGTCTTTGGAAGGCTTGCCGCCAAAGTTTCTGGTTTTTTTTAGTGTGAATAGTTTGGAAGGTTTACCGCCAAACTCAGCCTCCTTAATCTGTTTGGTCGGCTTGCCGCCAAATCTGATTTATTATTACATTACATCTTTGATTTGTTTGCAGGTTTTAACATTTATTGTGTCTGCAGGATTTTGTTAAAAAAAATTCATATTGATCTCTATATTATAACTATCTCTATTTTTCATATTATTTTCTCTAGTTTTGTGTATTGCTAGTTTTTTATTCCAGAAGTTTAATATTCTATAATTTATGCTTGCTCTGTCTAAATCATTCTGAGTTTAACATCTTTTGTATTGTATGGTTTTTTATTCCAGTATTTTGTATTGCAGATTTTTGTTAACAGATGTTTAATATTGTTTTGTATTTCCTTTCATAATAATTCTGTTTGACTTAAAATAAAACTTATTACAAAATACAATTTGGAACTATAATTTATGTCTTGCCTGTGTGTCCCCTATCTTCTTTTTTGTTACTCTTACCTGCAAGGATAAGTTAAAGTTTGGTGAGAATTTCTGATTTCTTATTGCCTCACTCTCAGCTACGAATCATTTTTTTATCTGTGCTCTCTGTGTACCTCTGCTAGTGTGCATCATTCTCCTCTAACTCATTTTCTTTGGCTCTTATTTTCTATTATAAGTTTTTCTCCTGCCAGCTGTTTGCTACATTTTATATCAATTGGCATAGTAATCTTTGTAACTATTTTTGGCAAACTGAATTCTTCCCCTGTCATTTTGCCTATGCTCTTGTTATGATTGCAACAATTTATCTATCCTTACGTTTTATTAATATTTAAATATCATGCAAATATCTTCCAGTTTAAAAGAAGTTTAAAAAGTTCTGAACTTTCATATTATAAGAAAACTTTATAAGGAGCTTAAGATTCTTTTTATACGATTCAAAAGTTTATAAAGTTTACATATGTTTCAAAAGTTATATTTAAGAACTTTATGAAATTTACATTGAAAAGTTTGAAAAACTTTTAAATATTAAGTATTTAATAAAGTTTTTTTATATAAAATTGTTTTACTTTATTATTAATAAAGATTTAGTTTGTTTAATCAAAATTTAAAGTTTTTTAAATTTATTTTGTTATTAAAATTTTAAAAATAACGATTCTTAATATATAAAAATTTAATTTAGTTATTTGTTATTTGTTAATTGTTATTCTTGAAATTTGGTTTGATTTTAATCAAAGAGATTATTTTTTCATATTTTAATCAAAAGGGGTATTTTTTTTATTTTTTTATTTTTTGCAACTATGTCTACATTAATTCCGGAAATTAAATTAAATAGTTCTAATTATCATTCATGGAAAACACATATTTCTTTTATTTTTCGTTTCAAGCATCTTTTGAATGTTGCAACTGATAAAACCTTTGAGCCCGCTACAACTGCTCCTCAAGCCGACCAAGATAGATGGAAGCGTCAAAATGAGGAAGCACTTGGTTTAATTGGTATTTCAATGGTTCCTGATTTGTATGTTTTAATTGGAAATTGTACAAAAGCGCATGAAGCTTGGGAAATTTTAAAAACAACTTATGATAGCTCAAATGAATCCCGAAAAATTCAGCTTCAAGATCAACTTGAAGATCTAAGGTATACGGATTTTAAAACTATGGATGAATTCTTATTAAAGTTTGATTCTGTTAATAGTCAATTAACTGGTTTAGGAGTTACTCTAGCTGATTTACGTTTAATTCATCTTATTCTTAAAAAATGTCTTCCTCGTCAATTTCAACAATTTATTACGAATATTCATGCTCAACTTGCTATTCCTAGCTTAGCTACTCAATTAACTTATGATATTTTTCGTAATTTATTGCATCAAGAGGAAGCTAAATTAATTCAATTTGGTACTCTTAAAAGTAGTGAACATGCTTTTATGTCTAAAAATCAAAATCATAATAATAATCATAATAATAATCATAAATCTTCTAATTATCAATCTCATTCTAAATCCTATCATAACAATTCTCATAATAATAATCATAATAATACATACAATAATCAAAGGAATAATTCTCAAACAAGACCCCATTGCACATATTGTGGGAAAGATGGACATATTACTAATAATTTTTTTAAGAAACAAAATGGTAAAAAGCCCATGAATCAAAATAATCAAAATAATCAACATAAACCTCATTATAAGAAAGGTAATAATAATGGTAATTCATCTCATCATGCATTTACATGTACTTATAATGTTTCTCAACCACTTGAGTGGATTATTGATTCTGGTGCATCTCAACATGTTACTTCTCATAAAGAATGTTTTGAATCTTTGCATCCTGATACTTCTAATATTCCTATTCAATTAGCTAATAATCATAGTTGTAAAGTTGAAGCTATTGGTGATGTGAATGTTCCTAATGGGAAATTACATGATGTTCTTTATGTTCCTGAATTAAAATCAAATTTGATTTCAGTTCCTAAACTTTGTCAAGATTATAAGATTAACTTTTATAGGGGCATATGTTATATCATTGATCCAAACACTAATCATGTTATTGCTACTGCTAAAATGGATAGTGATAACTTATTCAAGTTCTATGAATTTGCTCCTCCAAAGTATTCTTTGCTTACTACTGTTGATTTTACTATATGGCTTGAAAGACTTGGCCATCTCAATTCTGATTATATTTCATTGATGCAAAAAGCAAATATGGTTGATGGATTGCCTAGTATTGTTCCTTCTCAAATTGTTTGCAATGGTTGCATGAGTGGTAAGATGCATAGGGAACCCTTTCCTCATGGTCAATCTTGGAGGGCATACACTAAATTGCATCTAGTTCATAGTGATATCTTGGGTCCCATGGAGAATCTCTCCATCCAAGGTTCAAGGTATGCACTTACCTTTGTTGATGATTTTTCAAGGAGAACATGGATATATTTCCTTCATAGTAAGGATCAAGTGCTTGATGTGTTTACTGAATTTCATATGTTTGTAGAAAGGCAATCTGGTTCTAAAATTAAGATTCTCCATACTGACAATGGAAGAGAATATGTCAATAATGCATTTAATGCTTATTTGAAATCGTTTGGAATTAAACATGAGCTTACCGTTCCTTATACACCACAACAAAATGGTGTGGCAGAACGGAAGCATAGGACAATTGTTGAAATGGCTAGATGTTTATTGCATGCAAAAAATATGGATTACAAGTTTTGGGCTAAAGCTATGGTTTGTGCAACTTATTTAATTAATAGAACACCTACCAAAGCCTTAAAGGATAAAACTCCTGAAGAAGCTTGGTCTGGTAGAAAGCCTAATTTGCAGAATTTAAGAATTTTTGGTTCCATAGCTTATGTTCACAAACCTAAGGAGAAAAGAAAAAAATTAGATGCTAAATCTTCTCCTTTTATTTTTGTTGGTTATGATGAAAATACTAAAGGTTATAGAGTTTACAATCCTATTACTAACAAGGTAAAAGTTGCAAGAGATGTTTGTATTGCAGAAAAAGGCATTCATGATTGTTCTAAAGTAGAGGATGATGAACTTTCTCAAAGCAAAGTTGTGCTTGTGGAGGACCAACCTCCTTCTCTTAACCCTACTCCTAATGCATCTCTTTCTATTCCTTCTAGTGATAGTGATGATGATAATAATAACTCTACTCCTCATGACTCTTCTTCTAGTGATGAATCCATTACTTCTAAAAGAAGACCTAAATGGTTTAAATCTTTAATTCAAGATAGTGATGAATACTTAGCTAGAATGGATAGACTTCAAGCTAGAAGAGTTAATTATTGTAATTATGCTTTAATGACTACTATTATGAATTCTAATGATCCTAAAACATTTGATCAAGCTAAAAATCAACCACATTGGCAAAAAGCAATGAAGGAAGAATATGATACTCTAATTTCTAACCAAACTTGGGATTTAGTTCCCTTTCCTCATGGTAAAAATCTTGTTTCTTGCAAGTGGCTTTATAAAACCAAATTGAATGCTAATAATCAAGTTAGTAAATTTAAAGCTAGATTAGTTGCTAGAGGTTTTTCTCAAATTGAAGGCTTAGATTATACTAAAACTTTTGCTCTTGTTGCTAAAATGCCTACAATTAAACTTGTGCTTGCTTTAGCTTCTAGAATGAATTGGCCTATTCACCAAATGGATGTTAAAAGTGCTTTTCTTAATGGTGATTTACATGAGGAAATTTATATGTCTCAACCTCCTGGTTTTATTAAAGAAGGTTATGCACACTTAGTTTGTAAATTAAAGAAATCAATTTATGGATTAAAGCAATCTCCTAGGGAGTGGTATTCAAAGATTAATACATTATTTCTTTCGCAAGGCTTTATTAGAAGTAAAAATGATCCTAACTTGTATATTAAACATAGTGAAGATGCTATTATAATTATTATCTTGTATGTAGATGATTTGATTCTTACTTCAACTTCCAATACTTTGATTTCTGATATTAAGTTTCAACTTAATCAAAAATTTCAAATGATTGATTTAGGTCTTTTACATTATTTCTTAGGAATGCAAATTTGGCAAACGTCTAAAGGAATTTTCTTATCTCAAAGTAAATATGCTCAAGATCTTATAGATAAGTTTAACATGAATGATGCTCACCATGTTTCAATTCCTATTGAATTAGGCACTAAGTTAATGCTTGATATGCAAACTCCTCTTGTTGATCCTACTTTGTATAGACAATTAGTTGGAAGTTTAAATTATTTAACTCTTACTAGGCCAGATATTGCTTATAGTGTTAGTTTGGTTTCAAGATTCATGTCTAAACCTCAACAAACACACTTTAAAGTTGCTAAAAGAATTTGAAGATATATTAAAGGAACTATTAATGTAGGTTTGTTTTATGATGCAAATTCCAATTTTACTTTAAAAGGTTTTACTGATTCCGATCTAGGTGGAGATCCCAATGATGGGAAATCTACTTGTGGTTATTGTTTTTTTGTTGGTTCAGGAGCAATTTCTTGGAATAGTAAAAAGCAACAATCTACCTCTCTTGGATCCACTGAAGCTGAGTAAAAAGGATGCACTAATGCTTCCAAAGAAGTCTTGTGGCTTAGAAGACTACTTCAAGATTTGGGTCTACCTCAACACGAACCAACTCAATTGTATTGTGACAACCAAAGTGCCATTACCTTGGCTAAAAATCCAGTTTTCCATGCAAGGACAAAACACATTGCTCTCCAACACCACTTTATTAGAGAACAAATTGAAGACAAGCAAGTTTCACTCCTCTATTGCAAGGGGGAAGACCAAGTTGCAGATATTTTGACCAAGCCACTTTGTAAAGAAAAGTTCCAATTTCATTGTAACAATCTTGGATTACAACCCATTGAAGGGTTTGATGTAAGCTCCCCAAGTAAATCTTAAGGGGGGGTGTTAGAATATTTAATCTTTACTTAGCTTAGGTTTATTTGTATTTAGTTTAGGATATTCCTTTGGAATTCCTACATGTAATTTGTCCTCTAGTACATGTGTGAGGACAAGTCATTTCTTTTATTTTCCTTTATTAAGGAATATTAGATTTCCTCCACAAGAGGATGTGGACACATGACACACACATTTTATGAATGGTGGCATTCATAGATTTGGGAGTTACTTTGTAACTCCTCTCCTCATCTCTATTTAAGAGATGTCTCCTCTCTCATTTCTTCTTAATGACAATATTGTAAAGAGCTTCTTGCTCTCTCTCTCTCTCTCTCTCTCTCTCTCTCTCTCTCTCTCTCTCTCTCTCTCTCTCTCTCTCTCTCATTTTAGGCATTGCCTCATTCATAATATCACAAGGGGTTTTTCTTTGCTTTTCCCCTTTCAAAAGTTCTTGTGCCTCCATCTTCACATTTGGGTGATTGCTCCAAGGTTTTTGCATTTCTCTTGGTAACATTTACTTCATCAATAAACTTTCTTGGATTTTATTTTTCTTTCCTTGCTCTTGTATTTCCTTTCATAAAGTTTAATGACTTCTATGATATTTGTTGTGAGACTCTACAAATTAAACTATGTCCTAAGACTTGTTATCTGTTGGATGAATGGTTAAATGTCATTTTATGTTAAATGAGTTTTCGTTGAATTATTCTCTCGAACAGTTCGGGGCATGTAGATTTTTGAGTGAGCTTTAAAACTGCATGTCTCTGGGTTTAATATGTTATTAATATTATTCTGAAATGCTCTGGTGTATCGCCTAAGTAGTGTAGATAATTTGCTTTAAATTTTTTCGTTTCCTCTTTTCTCCCCCAATTATATGAATAGTTGGCTTCTCAAACCTGGAGGTCATTTAGTGAGTTTTGCGCAATAGGTCCCCCATCACTGAATTTCCCATAAGGTTGTTCACGTTTAAGGTAAAATTAAGAGTCAATAGGTAATAACAAAGCACAAGTCCTCCCACATAATTACAAACAAGTCCTCCCACATAATCACAACATTTATATTTCACAAAAAAATACCAAGAAATCATTATCAAATAGATAATCTAATAATTGCATACATCATACATTTAAATCATGTCATTGATCTTCTTCTTCATCCAATTCTTTGTCTATATCTTCTGATCTAGAATCGACATTGTAAGGATTATTGTTTATCATCATCATCATCATCATCATCATCATCATCATTGATATCATCATCATCATCTTCATGAACATTAAATCCTACATCATCGTGATCTTGTTCCTCTTCTTTGACATATTTGTTGGGCACATCATCAACTAACTGTTGATCCTGATCATCATGTACATCATCTTCTAGTTCTTTTGTATCTTCTTCTTCCATGACATTATACTTTACCGGCCTTCCTCTAAGATCATGTCTTACAACAGATAACCAACCCAGTTTATGTGGAACCTCTGAGTAAAATACCTGCTCACATTGGCTTGAAAGAACATAGGGCTCATTTCCAGCTTGCTCAAATGACCTTATATTGACCATTGTAAATCCATTATCATGATCAATAATAGTTCTATCGGGATCATTTTCATTCAATCATAGCCTATACCATTGGATGGAGAAAATAACTAATTTGAAGGACCCAAAGTCACACTCAAGTATATCATCCAAAATCCCATAGTATCAATTTTCTGAGACTTGAGGATGTATGTCACTTCTAGATGACACATTAGTCACCTGAAATACTGCAGTTATACCAGAATCACAAGTTTTCTTCATGTCATCCAGCTTTTTGGTGTGAAACTTATGACCACTACACCACATAGCCTTATCGTGTTTCACTTGCAATATGTCAAACATGTAAAAATTATTGCATCACCAATTGATAAACATATTTATTCTTGGTTGAATGTATGCAAAACACAACACACACACACACACACACACACACACACATATACATCATTACAATTGAAAAAAAATTAAATAATATGGGTGATTAATATATTTATACGTACGTGTTTATCTCTTAAACCATATGTCAAATAATTTCCCTTGGTGTAACATTGAAATCTTCATTATGATGAGATTTTTTAACCAATGAAGTCACCCCTTCCCATGTTAATGCATGACCAAATTATTGACATCATTCAATCCATATCATCATCCAATCAAAATTATTTATAACATACAAATGTAGTGCATCCCACTCTCGAGCAACTATAGAAAAAATAATTAGAAATTTACAACTAATTTATATTGAAGATTAAAAATAAATTAACTACAATACATATAAAAACCAAATGTAAAATGTATTCAAATTAATGTCCATGAACATCCAATAATTGCCTCTCACTTTACTCAATCTACCTTTCCCCATCAGGTACCTCCTTCGAATTTGTTTGATCAAGCATGAGTCATAGGGAGTCGAATCATTTTTATGAATACACTGCCATTGCTGAAAGTTACCCCCTCCAAAGATGGTGCACTAATCCACACTACTGAAAAAGGCACTCCAAGATCTAGTGGAGATGAATGTAGAACAATATCCAAAGACTCACATGTCTCCTCTAAGGATAAAGAGACCTCCTCCAAATGTTGTGTATAAGAATCCACAATCATGTCAACCTCAAAAGAATGATCATGTAGAGAATGGACAAGAGGGTCAGAGTGTTCCCTCATAACAATCAAAGAAGGATCACCTTCATCAAAGAGAAGATGAATGTTATCAATGATGTCTCCCAAATATGCAATGTAGGACTCCAAAAATAAACCTACAATATCTATCAAGTTCTCATCCCAATGAACTAAAGCTGGAAGACAAGGAATATCTTGCTACACTGAATCACAAGAAGGAAAAACTATCACAAAATCTGCATCATCAAGTGCAATTGGTGATGTGATATCAATAGGAGGAGATAAAATGCAAGGCTCAAGAACGGGGTCATATGTGAGAATCCCCAAATTCAAGTACCCAAATTTCTCATCAATAACTAAATCATAAATATAGGAAGAATCAACCTCATCAATAGGAATAAAATTTGAAAAGGAGTAGAACTGAGATGCATGATCCACCACCCCAGTTGCAATGATAGCTCTACTCTCCAAGTCTCTAAAGATAACTGAATTAGGTGTGAACTCCACAGTTTTCCTTGTTGCCCCATGAGTGATCTGATAGATGGAAAGAAGATTGTTTGTCAAATGGAGTACACACAACACATCATTGAAGGAGTTATCCCCAATGGTAATAGATCCTTTTGCCAATCACATACATGTATGTATGATTTACCATCAAAAATTTTGGCATGTAGGAAGGCTAAAATGAAGAGAACATAGACTACAAAGATGCCATATGATGAGAAGCCCCTAAATCTAGAATCCATCTCCCTGAATCATGACTTGTAGTAGCACAAAGAGCTTGTCCCTTTCCTTTTGACTCAAAAATGTGATCCTTCCCTTTACCTAGTTCATTGGAAGAAGAAGCCAAAGTAGGCATTCTAGAAGGCAAAATGATTTTGTTCTTCTCAAGAAGATGTTTCAATTCATCAATATCCTTCTTGTAACAACATTGTTCATCATGTCCTGACTTCTTGCAATATGTACAAAAAAGATTTTCCTTAGATGATTTCCTCTTAGATGAGGATGTAGAATCACCTTGATGTGGAGAGGAGGATTGTGCTCCATCTTGTTGTGGCTTTTTCTTAGAATGATTTTGGTTCTTGTCTTTTCCTTGATTTCTTTGATTCCCTTTATTAGCCACCAAAGCTTGTGACTTTGAAGATTTGAGAATCCCCATCTTGGTCAACTTAGATTGCTCAAGAATCAACATCTCTGTGTATGCATCAAATGATGGTGAAGTGTATGAGGCACCTTGAGCCAACCGATGGGTGTGAAAGCTAGAAACAAAGGATGCATACTCTGATGGAAGCTTGTCCAACAAGTTGTAAACCAATTGAGCATCTTTTTTGTCAATACCACAATCCTTAAGCTTTTCTCTTAGCTCATTTGCTTTTGTGACATAATATTGGATTGTATCAAAATCCTTGGGATCCAATGTTGTGAGTTCACTATAAAGATTGTAGCCCTTAATCTCATCAACTTGACCATATTACAACTTCTCATAAATATCCCAAGCCTCTTTAACTATAGTGCACTTATCAATGTGAAAAATGAGGTCATATGTTACATACATTCTCAGAGTTCCAAGTACCATACAATTTTTAGTGATCCATTCAACTTGATCATTAGGATCAACCTTAGGATCAGGTGGTATTGTTATTGTTTCATTTACATAATGAATGAGTCATTTTTCCATTAACTTACTCCATGCTTTAATTTTTCATGATGCATAATTATGTGGAGTTAAATATAGAAATTTAGGAGAACCCATAGCACCAAAATGAAAAAACACAAGATAGAGGGAGGCACAATCACACAAGACACCTCCCCAAATTACTCAATCAAGACCCCCCCACCAAAAAAAATAAAAATAAAAAATGATTTGGCACTTTAAACTTAGTGCATGTACAATGGCCACTTGCAAAACAAGGCAAGATGGACTTCTAATTTAAACTTTACAACTTCCTCAAATAGGTTATAAGAGACCCCCAAAAAGTACAAAAAGTCATCTAAATTGAGATACAAACAAAATACAAGTACCAAATAGGCCAAAAATGACCAAATACTGAAAGTACAATTTCTACTCAAAATCATTGCAAACTAATGGCATATTATGAATGTACAAAAAAAATCATGCACTTTAAGAAAAATGACACTTGAAAAGGAGGTCATATGACTCCAAACAAAGCCTTTGAAGTTGCAAAATTGAGGACTGGATAGGTACAATCATGAAAAACTGAAGATTCTAAAAAATTTGAAATTTGTCCTTTAAAATCAGAAAATTCCACCACCACTATGAAGAGTAGGAAAAATTAGCCCAAATAAAAAAAATTTGCACCCAAAAAGGAGCTAAAATGAGCAACTTATGGGCCTCCAAAGTTGGACTGCAAAACTGAAAAGCCCATTGGAGAGGGGGTCAAAAAATTTCAAAATACTGCTAATGTAGGTTGATGTCATCAATTTCTGAGGTTAAATTTGACGATCGTATGACCATCAAAAAAACTTCACCTCCCCGCTTGTGTGGGCATTCGTATAGTATGGACTTGCTAACATGGACCAACCAGATTTTGACACATTGTGTACAGATTCTTATGTGGCAGTACGATAGATCTAACGTGTCAATGATATGGTTGTATGGATGATGAGTTGTTTGTTGACGTGTTTTGCTGACTGTACCTTTTTTATGTTGACTGGTCTATATGGATTGTCTCCATGGTTGTCTACGTGTCGGTTGACTCGATGTTGACTGAGTTGCCAACTATGCAAATAACTCCTGATTATGCAGGCGAGTAACCAAATGCCGCATGGTGGATTTGCTGGCAGGTCCAGCAAATAGACAATGGCCACATGGTGATGTGGGCCCATCGAGGGCCGAACTATTGGGTAGGTGATGGGGTGCCTATTGGGCACTCCGTTGGTAGATAGCAAGGACCATGGTGGTAGTCAAAGGGGTCGTTGAAAGAGAAGGTGGCATCCACAGGCACCGTAAGTGTTGAGAGTTGACATAAAAGAAGGTCGGGGTGTGGCAGCTGCAACACAAGGCCGAGGAGAGAGGTGGTGATGACACAAGGTGGGGGCCTAGGAAGGAGGAGTCAGTGGGGGTGAAGAGTTGTTGGAGAGTGGAGCGGGGATTGGGGGAAAAAGAAAATGCTGATAGTTCTCGGGCTATCAGACAGGAGGTGTCAATCACTGGCGGGAAGAGCAGTGGGCTCAGTAGGTATGATGGTTGTTTTAGACACATGGGCGGGTCTCACAATAACCCTGTAGAATAATGAAATACAGTGCATAGATACGATGACAGGGGGGGAGTGAAACCCCCTCAAAATATAATAGACTTTTTTTTATTTTTTAATAATGAAAAGTTTTTACAATACCAATAAAAAAATGCAAAAATTTTAAATATATAAATTGAAAAATGAATTTTAAAGAATTATTGTATATATATATATATATATATATCAAATAATCAGTACTGTATAGTCTAATAGGCTAAAAAAAATTCTCCAAAGCCCAAAATTTAATTTTCTCCAAAATAGGCGGAATTTATAATCAAAATTTATGGAACTGCCCCCTCGAATGCAAAGGTGAAATCAAAATCACCATAGGATGCATCCAAAATGAGCAGCTCTCCAAATCCAGAATTAGAATACTCCAAAAGCTCTCCAAATAGACTACTTAATGAAGCTCGAATGACTTTGATACCATGTAAGAATTTGTTGAAAATAGCCAAGATCATGAGCACATTGAATAGCACAAGAGAGAGACAAAAAGATGATAAGAATAAACTATATTCTAATCAATAGAAAAATGTGATCAACTAGATCATTAGAATTGCATACAATGTAGATGAGCCTTCTTATAAAGGCAAGGCTAAGAGACAAGAGAGCACACAGTGATGACATGTGTGTTGGCATTCTACACTCTTATGGGAATAGTTGATGTTGTCATTAATGACAACCAACCGGCAACTCACCGGCAATCGGTTTCTACATGCCCGATGTCACAAACTTCATACACCGGCAGACACCAGCAACAGAAGGCACTTACACCGGCATTCAGATTACATTGGCAATAAAGCATACAGATACTCCAGCCGACATGGGATGAACTTTTGTTTATTGTAATATATTTATCTTTTATATGCTGACATGGTATACTGTAAAAGACTCATATATGTATGAGATCTTATAGGTCATTTTGATAGTAGAGATGAGAGGAGATGATATGTATGGTAGAAAATAATTGTTTAGTGGCAGTGAATGTTTTTGGATAAGGTATATATCTGCGCTTAAACCAGTACTGAACCTGACATTAGAGATGTTATTTTGAGCAATGCATTCTAATAGATTTAATAATTCATTTTGTAGTTAGTGTGAATCTTCATTGAGTAGTGAGCTCTAGGCTGTTGGCCTCCCTGCATGTGCATGCCCCTTATTGTAAGTAGTATTTATTCATTGGCTAGTGAGTAAATATTGTTGGTCACAAATCCCACAGAGGTTTTTCCCACACTGGATTTCCTCGTTAAATATTGTGAGGCCCTACCCTGACTCATCCTGACATTTCTGTTATTTTCATATTGAGACTATTATGGATGCTTTATTTTTATGCATTATGGATTTAGAACTTATATGATTCCATGATTTGGATAACATTGACGTATATTGATGCTTCATTTTTATGCTTATGAATATGAAACTTTATATGTTGCTAAGAATAGAATTACTTTGAAATGATTTATGCCATTATTGGATTTGTAGCACTTCATTTTGATGATAGAAATAGGATGCTTATAATATGAATGGATTAATTTTAAGGATTATGATAATTGCTTATGTGGAATCAATTGGGATATATGAGATATTGAGTTATTACTTTCAATTGTATGAGTGTTTGAAGAGTATTCAAATGCATGTGTTTAATAATATATTGTGGTTATTTGGAATTACTAATGTGTTAATTGAGATGTGCAGGAAAATTATCCATGTGACCATGGAAATAATATGGAGAACCAAACCTAGACCTATGTACGTTTATTAAGCCAGGGGTTGTCTATTTGGAGAGACAACACCCCATTTGTATTGTATTTTATTTGTGAAAGTAAATGATGCATGTGTGTTAAATTGATTTTATTAATTTCTGTAATCCTACAAGAGACAAATTCCATGTGTGATTTTTATATTGTATTTTATTGTGTTTTTTATATTGTATTTTATTGTGTCACTTGACACATGTACTGATTAGTGTCATTGATTTTGACTTGTCTCTTGGACGGAGTTTTGTTTCTACCAAAGCCATTCAAACATATGAGTGTGGTCCCAAATTTGCCTTGGGTAGGGAGTCTTGGGAGTGGTCAACTTAGGTTTGACCCGTAGGTTAAGTTCAGTTGGGTTTCTAAGGGGTCAAATGGACTCCTAGGGTCAGTTTTAGGGATTTTCCAAAGGTCCAAAGGGTATACCTATGGGTTAGGGGTATTTTTAAACATGTGACTACTCCCATGTGACTGTTTAGTCACCTCAAAAAGTGGTTTTCCCAAAGTGAGTGAAAATTCAACTTAGAAGGTTCCTCCTAGGATAGACAACCTTCCCTTTTGGTGTCAGACTCTCTCTCCCATCCTCTCTTACCTTTTCCCTTTCCAGTTTTAGCAACATGTAAGAGGTTGGGAAGAACAACCAATGGGAACTCTCACTTTACCCAAGGGGTGGGGAAGAGTGAGAGAGGCCTTCTTAGGCAATGATTAGGGACTTAGTGAGTAATCACCCACTCTCCATTGTTGGAGATTATGCAGTTTTTGAAAGAATAGTTGTAGGATAGAATTTTTGGTGAAGTCTTGGTGAAGAGATTGTGTGGATTTGGGCTGCTCATCCCCAACTAAATCCATCAAACCTTTTGACAGATTAAGGTTGGTTCTTCCTTCTTTCGTTTACGTTGTATATGTTTGTTTGGAAAAATGCTTGTATGGAAGAAGATGTGTATATGTATTTTGCTTTGTAGAAGAAAATGTAGTTTCCTTCCTTTGTTTTCTTTTTATGTTTTCTTGTATTGGGAGTGTCCAAGGCCTTCTACTCTTGGGAGAGTAGGATGGTCTTGGGGTGGAAGAAGTATGATAGCCTTGGGTGAGAGTCTCTCCTTTATGGAGAGTGATCTCAAGGGTGTTCTTTGTGACCCTTGCTGCATAGCCTTGTGTATGCATTTGGGGGTCATAAGGGAAGAAGATATGGCGTATATGCCTTTGGGGGGGATAAGGCTGTGGAGATGTAATTTGTTGTATTTTGGTTGCCATGAGGTGGCTTGAGTTGTTCCATGCTTGCAATCTCCCCAATGGTATTTGGTCCACTTCCACCCATGGAAAAATCATCACAAGTTGTGGTGAAGTGTAGCTTGGGTTGGGAAATATGTTTTGTTGAGTGTTTGGTCCTTTTCTTGTTGTGGTTGTTTGTTTGTGACCCATCTAGTGCTTGGTTCTCCAAGCTTGGGGGTGGCTTCTAGTAAGCCTAGGCTGGGAGGTGAGCACTCCATGGTCAATCTTTTGTTCTATTGCAGGTTGCTTGGGATGGGAGGGAAAAGGAAGAAATTAGTTGCTGGTTTTTACTTATGTTGCAGAAAAGATTCAAAAAAAAGTTGTATTCATTTATTGTAGCTTTGTAAAGAAAAAGCCAATGATGTATTTATTTTCCAAAAACAAATATATGTATGTATTTTATTTATAGTCCTCATACAATGGAAAGGAGAATTCTAGTAGGGTTTTCAAACCCATTTGTAATAATATTTACATTGTCTTTTAAGGTGCTTAAAGAAATGCATTATTCTATTTTGTTATTTTTGTAAAAAAAAAAAAATGAAATGTATGAGTTTGTATTAAGTCCTTCATTTACAAAAAGAAAAGATAAAGTTGTTTGCATTCATGTTGTTTTTAGTGTAGAGTTCATTTATTTCCTTATGTGAGTAAACTTATGAGAAATGGGAATAGCATGCACATAGGCTTTGATGTTAAATACAACTATAAATTTAGTGGAAAAGGTTTTAATATATTTTACTTTAAGTTGTTCTTTTAAATGTTTTCTAGACTAATATAGTTGCTGTTATAATTTATTACTTTCTGTCATTTAATTAATTATAGGAAAATGAAACTAATTAGTGATACATTCCTAAAGTTAGCATCTTAGTTTTGCAAAAGAAAAATATATAAAATAAAGCTTGTTGTTGGTGTGTATTTTAATATTAGTTTACAGAATGCTTATAACATAAAAATAAAAGAGAGCAAACTATAAAACTCATAAGTTCAGCCTATTAGAAATGAATATTTCACCATCATCATATTGTAAATTATTTTATTAATTTCTGCATGTATAAAAGATTTAATAAAAAAAAAGAAACTCATAGTCTTTGCTTAAAAAGTGTTAATGTAAAAATATATACACCATAAAATATGCCATTTTAGAAATCTACAAGTAAAAGAAAAAAAGGAAAACAGAAGTATATATACATGATTTTAGGATTTAAATATCAAAAAATAAATAAATAAATAATAAAAAAAAAATATAGGATATTACCCATCAGGAGGGGCCTGTGCTAACCCCCTCGGCTCCCCCAAGGTCACGGGCCAAAGCTCCCTGCGGAGGGCTGGGTGGCTCGGGGCTCCCTATGAGTCACGACCCATAGTGGTGTTGAGGCACTGTTGTGGGGCGGGACTCACAAGGGCACCCGCGGTGCTGCTGTGGGCAGCGACTCGCAGGGGCGGCCTTGCCCGCCCCTGCAGGTCGCGTCTTGCAGGGACGTCGCTACCAGAGGCCCTATGTATGCCTGCGCCACCACTACTCCCCGCTCCCCTCTCCCCTTCCTCCGCTGTCCGCTCGGCCCTCTGCCCTGCGTGGAACTCCTCAACCCAACATGAACTCCATGGCCGCTCAACCTCATACCTGTACACACACAAAAATAAAACACACCCACTCACAC
The DNA here is from genome assembly GCF_030272615.1 of Cryptomeria japonica. Classification (NCBI taxonomy): domain Eukaryota; kingdom Viridiplantae; phylum Streptophyta; class Pinopsida; order Cupressales; family Cupressaceae; genus Cryptomeria; species Cryptomeria japonica. The sequence goes on from NC_081415.1 coordinate 412,659,077, forward strand.
AAGCCCTAACCCAATTTTTGGGTTAGGGAAAAATACAAATAGATAAAAAGAAATATGTGTGGGTTAGAATTTAGGAAAAAAATTAGGGTTAGCATAGAGGCCCTTAGACTTTTTAAAAAGAAAAGAAAAAAAAATAGAAAAAAAAAGGGGGGAATACCCATTCAAATTTTGAATAGGGTTTTCCCCATCCAACTTAATAATATATGTTAGTCTTTTTGTTTTAATATAGAACTTTTCATCTTTCATATATATATATATATATATATATATATATGCTAGATATACTTTTACCCATAGTTATATATGTATATATATGCATATTTGTATCTATATATATAAACAAATAATATCTAATTTTTAAATTAATAGATTTACATTCATATTTTTATTTGATGCATTAAATTTGAATTCTTTGGAGATTGACCTTTAGGGAGTTATAGTGATTTTTTTTGTAAAGTCATGAATGCCCCTTTGATTTGAAAATTATTAGGCACATTTTAATTAATGGTAATTTGGCTTAATAGGTTTATTTAATCTAAGAGCTAGGGCAAATTAATTTAGACCCTAGGCAATTAAAGGACTATTTGAGATTTAAAATATCTCTTATCAATTAATTTAGAGATTTTTGTTAAGTGAGTTCAATAATTTATTAATTGGGAGATAATAATAATTCTTTTGGAGAATTATTATCCCGCTCTTAACTTAGATTATTTTTTTGCCTAATTGATTTAGTTGTTAGATTTACTCAAACATAGTTAAGACTAAACTTGTTTTGCATTATTTTAGTAAGTTAGTTGTACTAGGTTAAGTATTTAAAAAAAAAAATTATTCCGTTTGTGCCCAAAAGTTTGGGCATGACATTTTGGCATCAGAGCAAGGTTTCCAACACTAGGAACCTTTCTCCATTACGTTTTGCTTTAAATTATTTAATTAATTAAATTATATTTATTTTTATTATATTTAATTTTAATTAGTTAAATTTTTTTTCTCCAAAATTATTTATTTATTTCATTTTAATTTATTTCATTATAAGGATGCCTCCAACTATGCGAGAAGCTCGCAAACATGGTAGAGGCCCTAGGCGTGAACACATGGCACACGAAGAGGTCGATAAGGAGGAATCGGTTCTGGAAGTGAACCCAGAAGCTCCTCCCAAATGACCAGTTGACTTGGACCGAGACATCTTGGTAGCTCTACAGAACCTGATTGGCATAGTTTAGGATAGACTTCCGGCAGTAGATCATCATGTTGAGAACCAGAACTTAGGGAGCCATAGAAAAGTAAAACGGGAACGGAGTAGAAGTCCACTTCCTAATCCCATAGAGAGTCAGGCTGGGTATGAGCCTGAGTCCATTCACCTACCAGCACCACCTCCAGTAGTAGCACCAGTGTATTATGAGACGGCACGTTGAGATCTAGGGGATCTAATCAGAGAGGTTATGCGTCTTTAGCCACCATCTTTTGGGGGATCTACCGATGGGGTAGAAGCAAAGGCATGGCTTTTCAGCCTGGATAGGTGTTTTGCATTGCGCTCCTATGAGAGGAATCTGAAGGCACGTGCAGCAGTCCACCTATTGCGAGGAACAACCTCCACATGGTGGAGACAGGAGGAATATAAGTGTGGCTTAGTGATAGATACTCTCACTTGGGAGATTCAGGGAGAGGTACTTATCAGAGCATTACAAACAGCGTAGGGTGGATGAGTTCCATGACCTCCATCAGAAGGGTCTTTCAGTGACCCAGTACGAGAACAAGTTCTTCGAACTCTTACCATACGTAGACTACCTGAAAGTTGAGAACCTTCTTGTCAACCAATTTATCAGAGGGCTGAATACTAGCATAGCAGGACTAGTGAGGATGGCCACTCCAGGGAACCTTCGGGTTGCCGTGGAGAAGGCATTGATAGCAAAGGAGATTCAGGTCAGACCTCAAGACTCGATGGATTGGTTCTAGAATCGTAACCCTACACCCCAGACTTATGGGTTTCAGAAACCCCATTGGGAGGGTAACAACAGACACATCGGGGTTCTCCAAACCCCCTCCTCCGTAGCAGTCACAACAAACCCAGAGGCAAAGGCCTCCGTAGAGTCAGCAGGGTGTAAAGCCCAAGCACTGGTAGTCAAAGGGTCAGAGGCGAGATCAGCAATCTTAGGCTCCTTACACACCTCCGGCAAGGAATCAGCAGTCCTCCAGGAGTGGGTACAATAGTTCTAGCAGGACAGGGGAACAGTCTTTCTCCAGACCATAGGGCGTGCAGTTTCAGGCACATGGCACTTGCTTCACATGTGGAGCCATGGGACACATGGCGAGAGAGTGTCCTCAGGGTCAGATGGCAATCAGTCAGAGGATGGCAGCATCAGAGCTGATAGTTGGGGATATGGGCAAGTCCCATAGGGTCTTCGCACTAGTTGGCAACCACCAAGCAGAGCATTAAGCCATGGTTATTGAGGTTGCAGGTATGATCAGAGGTAGCAGTGTATCTATATTATTTGATTTAGGAGCTACTGACTCTTTTATATCTCCATTGGTTGTGTAGCTTTGCGAGCTAGTAGCAATTAGACAAGAGGTCAGTTGGGAAGTGGAATTAGCTTCAGGGGCTAGAGTGTTAGTGGAATCAGAGGTTAGGGGATGTCAACTTCAGATTGGCAATAACACCACCTTAGTAGACCTTAGACTTACACCACTTAGATCATATGGCATCGTACTTGGCATGGATTGGCTTTATGCCCACAGAGCCAAGATGGATTGTCACCTGAAAAGGATCGAGTGTGAGGATGATCATGGTTCTCCCATAGTAATCACTAGAATTCAGAGATCCGTTTCTCTTCGTATGATCTCTGCAATGCATCTTAAGCGAAGCATCCAAAAGAGATGCCAGTTATTTGCCATCACCATTAGTGATAGAGGATAAGAAGAAGAAAATAAACCATCTATTGAAGACCATCCTATCTTTAAGGGATTTTCAGACGTATTTCCTTCACTGTTACCTTGTATGCCACCCCATAGAGAGATTGATTTCCATATAGACCTTGTTCTAGAAGTCGAGCCAGTTTCAAGAGTACCATATAGGATGACCACAAATGAGCTTAATCAGCTCAAAATGCAGCTTGAGGAACTCTTAGAGAAAGGACACATTCATCCTAGTGTATCCCCTTGGGGTGCACCAATTATCTTCATGAAGAAGAAGGATGGATCTCTCCGATTATGCATGGATTACTGTCAGTTGAATAAAGTAACCATCAAGAACCGATATCCTTTGCCCAAGATCAATGATTTATTTGACCAACTTTAGGGTGCCAAAGTATTTTCCAAAATTGATCTGAAGTCAGGGTACCATTAGTTGAGGATAGTGGATAGCGATATCCACAAGACCACATTTTGCACTAGATATGGCCACTATGAGTTCACCGTGGTTCCATTCGGTCTTACGAATGCCCTAGCTATTTTCATGAGTCTCATGAATGGAGTATTCCACACATTCCTTGACCATTTTGTGATTGTGTTTCTTGATGACATATTGATATATTCATGGAATGAGAAGGAGCATGAGGAGCACCTGAGGTAGGTTTTTGGAGTGTTTGAGGGATAATCAATTGTATGCCAGTTTGTCAAAGTGTGCTTTCTTTAGAACAGAGGTCAAATATCTTGGTCATGTTATATCCAGTGATGGGATATCAGTAGACCCATCAAAGATTAGAGCCATTATGGATTGGCTAGTGCCAACCAGTGTGACAGAGGTCAGAAGCTTCATGGGCTTAGCAGGTTATTATCGACATTTTGTTGAGGGATTCTCTAGAGTTGCTCATCCTATTACTTCTCTTCAGCGTAAAGGGAACAAATTTGAGTGGATGGAGAAGTGCGAGAAGGCCTTTCAGGAACTTAAGAAGGCACTTACTAGCACACCTATCCTTGTAGTGCCAGATCCTTCAGCTGACCTCATGGTTTGCACAGATGCTTCCGTAGAGGGTTTAGGAGCAGTCCTTATGCAGGATGGTAGAGCTATAGCTTTTGAGTCTAGGAAACTTAAGACTCACAAGCTTAATTACCCTACTCATGACCTTGAGCTTGTAGCAGTAGTGCATACACTTGTGAGGTGGAGACATTTCCTTTTGGGTCATCATTTTGAGTTACACTCAGACCATCAGAGCCTTCAGTACATATTCACTCAGCCGAATCTTAATGCACGTCAGAGGAGATGGATGGAATTCTTGTGCAAGTATGATTTTGACGTTCACTACATCAAAGGGAAAGAAAACGTAGTTGCAAATGCTTTGAGTAGGAGATGTTGTGAGTTATACATGATATCTATGAGGATGAATTTGAGAGATCGGATAATGCAGTAGTTGCTAGAGGATGGATGGTATTTAGAGGTTTTCCAGGCTATACGATCTCAGGAAACTTTAGAAGGGAAATATGTGCATTATTCCTTAGAGTCTGATGGATTATTACACCATAGAGGGTGCATCTGTGTACCTTCTTCTAGAGGATTGCCGGAGTTCATTATCACAGAGGCTCATAGAGATCCTTATGCAGCACATCCCGAAGTTAAGAAGATGCATGCAAACTTGAGGCAGTTATACCATTGGCCAAGAACGTGGTAGCTTATTGCTGAGTTGGTAGCCCGATGCCTCAAGTGCTAGAGAGTCAAGGCGGACCACTGCCATCCAAGTGGGTTGCTCCAATCTCATGCTATACCAGAGTGGAAGTGGGATACTATATCCATGGATTTCATCATTGGTCTCCCTATGTCATCTCGTCCCCATGATGCCATCTTGGTGACAGTTGACAAGTTGACCAAAGTAGCCCACTTTTCACCAATTCGTTTCACCTTCACAGCAACAGTAGTAGCACAGGTGTTCTTGTGAGACATTGTCAGACTTCATGGCATCCCACACAAGATCATTTCAGACAAGGATTCCCTCTTCACTTCTTCCTTTTGGAAGGCATTAGAGGCAGCTATGGGTACCAAACTCAATTCCATTACAGGTTATCATCTGGAAACGGATGGTCAGACAAAGAGGGTTAATCAGGTGTTAGAGGATATGCTTCACATGTACGTCATGGATCACCAGACTAGATGGGAAGAGTACCTTCCCTTAGTGGAGTTTGCCTATAACAATGGGCATCACACATCTTTGGGGATGCCACCCTATCAGGCATTATATGGCAGACCTTGTAGGACACCGTTGAGTTGGGACTGCATAGAGGACAGAGTTGCTATTGGTCCTAAGATAGTTCGAGATATAGAGCAGCAGGCGGATTTGATTAGGCAACATCATAGAGAGGCACATGATAGACAGAAGAAGTATGCAGATGCGAAGAGGATAGATCGTAGCTACTTGATTGGAGACAGAGTCTTCTTGAGAGTACGACCGCATAAGAGTCCAATCCATTATGGAAAGGGTTCTAAGCTCGCACCTCGATTTGTAGGACCATTTGAGATCCTTAAGAGGATAGGACCAGTTGCCTACCATTTAGCATTGCCACCTAGCCTTTTGTGCATCCACGATGTGTTTCATGTTTCAGTTTTGAGGAAGTATATCTATGATGAGTCTCATATTCTAGATTCGGATGCCTTGCAGGTGGAGTCAGATGGGCAGCTAGTTTTGGAGCCCATTCACATTTTGGCACACCGGATGCTGGGCCTTTGAGGTCGAGAGATCAACCAGGTTAGGGTACAATGGGATTGCTATGATGAGGTTACAGCTTCATGGGAGGATGTAGCATGTATGAGATCATAGTACCCCCACCTCTTTTATGAACTCTAGGAGAAAGTTCATGCCTAGAGGGGGAGGGTGTGAAGCCCTACCCCAACTCATCCTGACATTTCTATTATTTTCATATTGAGACTATTATGGATACTTTATTTTTATGCATTATAGATTTAGAACATATATGATTCCATGATATGGATAACATTGACATATACTGATGCTTCATTTTTATGCTTATGAATATGAAACTTTATATGTTGCTAAGAATAGAATTACTTTGGAATGATATATGCCATTATTGGATTTGCAGGACTTCATTTTGATGATAGAAATAGGATGCTTATAATATGAATGGATCAATTTTGAGGATTATGATAATTGTTTATGTGGAATCAATTGGGATATATGAGATATTGAGTTATTACTTTCAATTGTATGAGTGTTTGAAGAGTATTCAAATGCATGTGTTTAATAATATATTGTAGTTATTTGGAATTACTAATGTGCTAATTGAGATGCGCAAGAAAATTATCCATGTGACCACGGAAATAATATGGAGAACCAAACCTAGACCTATGTACGTTTGTTAAGCCAAGGGTTGTCTATTTGGAGAGACAACACCCCATTTGTATTGTATTTTATTTGTGAAAGTAAATGATGCATGTGTGTTAAATTGATTTTATTAATTTGTGTAATCCTACGAGAGACAAATTCCATGTGTGATTTTTATATTGTATTTTATTGTGTCACTTGACACGTGCTGATTAGTGTCATTGATTTTGACTTGTCTCTTGGAGGGAGTTTTGTTTCTACCAAATCCATTCAAACATATAAGTGTGGTCCCAAATTTGCCTTGGGTAGCGAGTCTTGGGAGTGGTCAACTCAGGTTGACCCGTAGGTTAACTTCAGTTGGGTTTCTAAAGGGTCAAATGGACTCCTAGGGTTAGTTTTAAGGCTTTTCCAAAGGTCCAAAGGGTATACCTATGGGTTAGGGGTATTTTTAAACATGTGACTACTCCCATGTGACTATTTAGTCACCTCAAAAAGTGGTTTTCCCAAGGTGAGCGAAAATTCAACTTAGAAGGTTCATCCTACGATAGACAACCTTCCCTTTTGGTATTAGACTCTCTCCCCCATCCTCTCTTACCTTTTCCCTTTCCAGTTTTAGCAACATGTAAGAGGTTGGGAAGAACAACCAATGGGAACTCTCACTTTACCCAAGGGGTGGGGAAGAGTGAGAGAGGCCTTCTTAGGCAATGATTAGGGACTTAGTGAGTAATCACCCACTCTCCATTGTTGGAGATTATGCAATTTTTGAAAGAATAGTTGTAGGATAGAAATTTTTGTGAAGTGTTGGTGAAGATATTGTATGGATTTGGGCTGCTCATCCCCAACTAAATCCATCAAACCTTTATGCGGATTAAGGTTGGTTCTTACTTCTTTTGTTTATGTTGTATATGTTTGTTTGGAAAAAAGCTTGTATAGAAAAAGATATGTATATGTATTTTGTTTTGTAGAAGAAAATGTTAGTTTCCTTCCTTTGTTTTCTTTTTATGTTTTCTTGTATTGGGAGTGTCCAAGGCCTTCTACTCTTGGGAGAGTAGGATGGTCTTGGGGTGAAAGAAGTATGACAGCCTTGGGTGAGAGGCTCTCCTTTATGGAGAGTGATCTCAAGGGTGTTCTTTGTGACCCTTTCTGCATAGCCTTGTGTATGCATTTGGGGGTCATAAGGGAAGAAGATATGGTGTATATGACTTTGGGGGGCATAAGGGTGTGCAGATGTAATTTGTTGTATTTTAGTTGCCATGAGGTGGCTTGAGTTGTTAAATGCTTGCAATCTCCCCAATTGTATTTGGTCCACTTCCACCCGTGGAAAAATCATCACAAGTTGTGGTGAAGTGTAGCTTGGGTTGGGAAATATGTTTTGTTGAGTGTTTGCCCCTTTGCTTGTTGTGGTTGTTTGTTTGTGACCTGTCTAGTGCTTGGTTCTCCAAGCTCGGGGGTGGCTTCTAGTAAGCCTAGGCTGGGAGGTGAGCACTCCATGGTCAAACTTTTGTTCTATTGCAGGTTGCTTGGGATGGGAAGGAAAAGGAAGAAATTAGTTGCTGGTTTTTACTTATGTTACAGAAAAGATTCAAAAAAAAGTTGTATTCATTTATTATAGCTTTGTAAAGAAAAAGCCAATGATGTATTTATTTTTCAAAAACAAAGATATGTATGTATTTTATTTATAGTCCTCATACAATGGAAAGGAGAATTCTAGTAGGGTTTTCAAACCCATTTGTAATAATATTTACATTGTCTTTTAAGGTGCTTAAAGAAATGCATTATTCTATTTTGTTATTTTTGTAAAAAAAAAAATGAAATTCATGAGTTTGTAGTAAGTCCTTCATTTACAAAAAGAAAAGATAAAGTTGTTTGCATTCATGTTGTTTTTAGTGTAGAGTTCATTTATTTCCTTATGTGAGTAAACTTATGAGAAATGGGAATAGCATGCACATAGGCTTTGATGTTAAATACAACTATAAATTTAGTGAAAAAGGTTTTAGTATATTTTACTTTAAGTTGTTCTTTTAAATGTTTCCTAGACTAATATAGTTGTTGTTATAATTTATTACTTTCTGCCATTTAATTAATTGTAGGAAAATGAAACTAATTAGTGATACATTCCTAAAGTTAGGATCTTAGTTTTGCAAAAGAAAAATATATAAAATAAAGCTTGATGTTGGTGTGTATTTTAATATTAGTTTTGAGAATGCTTATAACATAAAAACAAAAAAAAGAGCAGAATATAAAACTCATAAGTTCAGCCTATTAGAAATGAATATTTCACCATTATCATGTTGTAAATGATATTATTAATTTCTGCATGTATAAAAGATTTAATAAAAAAAAGAGACTAATAGTCTTTGCTTGAAATGTGTTACTGTAAAAATATATATACCCATATATATATATATATATATATATATATATATATATATATATATATATATATATATATATATATATATATATAATCCATAAAATATGCCATTTTGGAAATCTGCAAGTAAAAGAAAGAAAGGAAAATAGAAGTATATATATATATATATAAGTTGATTTTATTATTAAAAAAAAAAGATTTAAATATCAATAAATAAATAAATAAATAATAAAAAAAAAATATAGGATATCACCCATCGGGAGGGGTCTATGCTAACCCCCTCGGCTCCCCCAAGGCCACGGGCCGAATCTCCCTGCGGAGGGTTGGGCGGCTCGGGGCTCCCTGTGAGTCATGACCCATACTGGCACCGAGGCACTACTGTGGGGCGGGACTCACAAAGGCACCCGCGATGCTACTGCGGGCCGTGACCCGCAGGGGCAACCTTGGCCGCCACTGCGGGCCGTGTCCTGCAGAGACATTGTTGTCGGTGGCCTTGCATATGCCTGCGCCACCACTACTCCCTGATCCCCTCTCCCCTTCCTCCGCTGTCCGCTCGGCCCTCTGCCCTACATGAAACTCCTCCGCCCAACGTGAACTCCATGGCCGCCGACCCTCATACCTGTACACACACAAAAAAAAAACACACACACACTCAAACAAGCCCTAACCCAATTTTTGGGTTAGGGAAAAATACAAATAGATAAAAAGATATATGTGTGGGTTAGAATTTAGGAAAAAAATTAGGGTTAGCATAGAGGCCCTTAGACTTTTTAAAAAGAAAATAAAAAAAAATAGAAATAAAAAAAGGGGGAATACCCATTCAAATTTTGAATAGGGTTTTCCCCATCCAAATTAATAATATATGTTAGTCTTTTCGTTTTAATATAGAACTTTTCATCTTTCATATATATATGCTAGATATACTTTTACCCATAGTTATATATGTATATATATATACATATTTGTATCTATATATATGAACAAATAATATCTAATTTTTAGATTAATAGATTTACATTCATATTTTTATTTGATGCATTAAATTTGAATTCTTTGGAGATTGACCTTTAGGGAGTTATAGTGATTTTTTTTGTAAAGTCATGAAGGCCCCTTTGATTTGAAATTATTAGGCACATTTTAATTAATGGTAATTTGGCTTAATAGGTTTATTTAATCTAAGAGCTAGGGCAAATTAATTTAGACCCTAGGCAATTAAAGGACTATTTGAGATTTAAAATATCTCTTATCAATTAATTTAGAGATTTTTGTTAAGTGAGTTCAATTATTTATTAATTGTGAGATAATAATAATTCTTTTCGAGAATTATTATCCCGCTCTTAACTTAGATTATTTTTTTGCGTAATTGATTTAGTTGTTAGATTTACTCAAACATAGTTAAGACTAAACTTGCTTTGCATTATTTTAGTAAGTTAGTTGTACTAGGTTAAGTATTTAAAAAAAAAATTATTCCGTTTGTGCCCAAAAGTTTGGGCATGACATTTTGGTATCAGAGCAAGGTTTCCAACACTAGGAACCTTTCTCCATTACGTTTCGCTTTAAATTATTTAATTAATTAAATTATATTTATTTTTATTATATTTAATTTTAATTAGTTAAATTTTTTTTCTCCAAAATTATTTATTTATTTCATTTTACTTTATTTCCATATAAGGATGCCTCCAACTATGTGACAAGCTCACAAACTTGGTAGAGGCCCTAGGCATGAACGCATGGCACGCAAAGAGGTCGATAGGGAGGAATCGGTTCCAGAAGTGAACCCAGAAGCTCCTCCCAAATGACCAGTTGACCTAGACTGAGACATCTTGGTAGCTCTACAAAACCTGATTGGCATACTCCAGGATAGACTTCCGGTAGTAGATCATCATGTTGAGAACCAGAACTCAGGGAGCCATAGAATAGTAGAACGGGAATGGAGTAGGAGTCCACCTCCTAATCCCATAGAGAGTCAGGTTGGGCATGAGCCCGAGTCCATTCACCTACTAGCACCACCTCCAGTAGTAGCACCAGTGTATTATGAGAGGGCATGTCAGGATCCAGGAGATCTAATCAGAGAGGTTATGCGTCTTTAACCACCATCTTTTGGGGGATCTACCGACGGGGTAGAAATAGAGGCATGGCTTTTGAGCCTGGATAGGTGTTTTGCATTGCGCTCCTATGAGAGCAATCTAAAGCCACGTGCAATAGTCCACCTATTGTGAGGAACAGCCTCCACATGGTGGAGACAAGAGGAATATAAGTGTGGCTTAGTGATAGATACTCTCACTTGGGAGATTTTCATAGAGAGATTCAGTGAGCCAGTATGAGAACAAGTTCTTTGAACTCTTACCATACGTAGACTACTTGAAAGACGAGAACCTTCTCGTCAACTGATTTATCAGAGGCCTGAATACTGGCATAGCAGGACTAGTGAGGATGGCTACTCCAGGGAGCCTTCGGGTTGCCATGGAGAAGGCATTGATAGCAAAGGAGATTCAGGTCAGACCTCAGGACTTGAGGGATCGATTCCAAAATCGTAACCCTACACCCCAGACTTATGTGTTTTAGAAACCCCATTGGAAGGGTAACAACAAACACACATCGGGGTTCTCCAAACCCCCTCCTCCGTAGCAGTCACAACAGAACTAGAGGAAAAGGCCTCTGCAAAGTCAGCAGGGTGTAAAGCCCAAGCACTAGCAGTCAAAGGGTCAGAGGTGAGATCAGCAATCTTAGGCTCCTTACACACCTCCAACAAGGACTCAGCAGTCCTCCAGGGGTGGGTACAATAGTTCTAGCAGGATAGGGGGATAGTCTTTCTCCATACCACAGGGCATGCAGTTTCAGGCACGTGGCGCTTGCTTCACATGTGGAGCCATGGGACACATGGCAAGAGAGTTTCCTCAGGGTCAGATGGCAGGTAATCAGAGGATGGCAGCATCAAATCTGACAGTTGGGGATATGGGCAAGTCCCATAGGGTCTTTACAGTGGTTGACAACCACCAAGCAGAGCATCAGGCCACGGTCATTGAGGTTGCAGGTATGATCAGAGGTAGCAGTGTATCTATATTATTTGATTTAGGAGCTACTGACTCTTTTATATCTCCATTGGTTGTGCAGCGTTGCAGACTAGTAGCAATTAGACAAGAGGTCAGTTGGGAAGTGGAATTAGCTTCAGGGGCTAGAGTGTTAGTGGAATCAGAGGTTAGGGGATGTCAGCTTCAGATTGGCAATACCACCACCTTAGTAGACCTTAGACTTATACCACTTAGATCATATGGCATCGTACTTGACATGGATTGGCTTTATGCCCGCAAAGCCAAGATGGATTGTCACCTGAAAAGGATCGAGTGTGAGGATGATCATGGTTCTCTCATAGTAATCACTGGAATTCAGAGACTCGTTTCTCTTCGTATGATATCCGCAATGCAGCTTAAGCAGAGCATGCGAAAGGGATGCCAGTTATTTGCCATCACCATTAGTGATAGAGGAGAAGAAGAAAAAAATAAACCATCTATTGACAACCATCCTATCCTTAAGGGATTTTTAGATGTATTTCCTTCAGAGTTACCTGGTATGCCACCCCGTAGAAAGATTGATTTCCATATAGACCTTGTTCCAAAAGCTAAGCCAGTTTCAAGAGCACCATATAGGATGACCACAAATGAGCTTCATGAGCTCAAGATGCAGCTTGAGGAACTCTTAGAGAAAGGACACATTCATCCTAGTGTATCCCCTTGGAGTGCACCAATCATCTTCATGAAGAAGAAGGACGGATCTCTTCGATTATGCATGGATTACCGTCAGTTGAATAAAGTAACCATCAAGAACCGATATCCTTTGCCCAGGATGGACGATTTATTCGACCAAATTCAGGAAGCCAAAGTATTTTCCAAAATTGATCTGAAGTCAGGGTACCATTAGTTGAGGATAGTGGATAGCGATATCCACAAGACCACATTTTGCACTAGATATGGCCACTATGAGTTCACCATGGTTCCATTTGGTCTTATGAATGCCCCAACTATTTTCATGAGTCTCATGAATGGAGTATTCTGCACATTCCTTGATCATTTTGTGATTGTGTTTCTCGATGACATATTGATATATTCACGGAATCAGAAGGAGCATGAGGAGCACCTGAGATAGGTTTTTGCTGTGTTTGAGGAATAATCAGTTTTATGGTAGTTTGTCGAAGTGTGCTTTCTTTAGAACAGAGGTCAAATATCTTGGTCATGTTATATCCAGTGATGGGATCTTAGTAGACCCATCAAAGATTAGAGCCATTATGGATTGGCTAGTTCCAACCAGTGTTTTAGAGGTCAGGAGCTTCATGGGCTTAGTAGGTTATTATCGACATTTTGTTGAGGGATTCTCTAGAGTTGCTCATCCTATTACTTCTCTTTAGCATAAAGGGAACAAATTTGAGTGGACGGAGAAGTGGGAAAAGGCCTTTCAGGAACTTAAGAAGGCACTTACTAGCACACCTATCCTTTTAGTGCCAGATCCTTGAGCTGACTTCATGGTTTGCACAGATGCTTCCCCAGAGGGTTTAGGAGCAGTCCTTATGCAGGATGGTAGAGCTATAGCTTTTGAGTCTAGGAAACTTAAGATTCACGAGCTTAATTACCCTACTCATGACCTTGAGCTTGCAGTAGTAGTGCATACACTTGTGAGGTGGAGACATTTCCTTTTGGGTCATCATTTTGAGTTACACTCACACCATCAGAGCCTTCAGTACATATTCACTCAGCCAAATCTTAAAGCACGTTAGAGGAGATGGATGGAATTCTTGTGTGAGTATGATTTTGATGTTCACTACATCAAAGGGAAAGAAAACGTAGTTGCAGATGCTTTGAGTAGGAGATGTCATGAGGTATACACCATATCTATGGGCATGGATTTGAGAGATCAGATAATGCAGCAGTTGCTAGAGGATGGATGGTATTTAGAGGTTTGCCAGGCTGTATGATCTCAGGAAACTTTAGAAGGGAAATATGTGGATTATTACTTAGAGTCTGATGGATTATTACACCATAGAGGGTGCATCTATGTACCTTCTTTCGGGGGATTGTGGGAGTTCATTATCACAGTGGCTTACAGAGCTCCTTATGCAGCACATCCCAAAGATAAGAAGATGCATGCAGACTTGAGGCAGTTATACCATTGGCCAGGAATGCGGTAGCTTATTGTTGAGTTGGTAGCCTGATGCCTCAAGTGTTAGAGAGTCAAGGCAGAGCACCGCCATCCAGGTGGGTTGCTCCAATCTCATGCTATACCAGAGTGGAAGTGGAATACTATATCCATGGATTTCATCATTGGTCTCCCTATGTCATCTTGTCGCCATGATGCCATCTTGGTGATAGTTGACAAGTTGACCAAAGTAGCCCACTTTTCACTAGTTCGTACCACCTTCACAGCACCAGTAGTAGCACAGGTGTTCTTGTGAGACATTGTCAGACTTCATGGCATCCCATGCAAGATCATTTCGGACAAGGATTCCCTCTTCACTTCTTCCTTTTGCAAGGCATTAGAGGCAGCTATGGGTACCAAGCTCAATTTTAGTACAACCTATCATCTGGAAATGGATGGTCAGACAAAGAGGGTTAATCATGTGCTAGAGGATATGCTTCACATGTACGTCATGGATCACCAAACTAGATGGGAAGAGTACCTTCCCTTAGTGGAGTTTGCGTATAACAATGGGCATCACACATCTTTGGGGATGCCACCCTATCAGGCATTATATGGCAGACCTTGTAGGACACCATTGAGTTGGGACCCCATAGAGGACAAAGTTGCTATTGGTCCTAAGATAGTTCAGGATATGGAGCAGCAGGTGGATTTTATTAGGCACCGTCTTAGAGAGGCACATGATAGACAGAAGAAGTATACCGATGCGAAGAGGATAGATCGTAGCTACTTGATTGGAGACAGAGTCTTCTTGAGAGTACGACCGCATAAGAGTCCAATCCATTATGGAAAGGGTTCTAAGCTCGCACATTGATTTGTAGGACCATTTGAAATCATTGAGAGGATAGGACCAGTTGCCTACCATTTAGCATTGCCACCTAGCTTGTCGTGCATCCACGATGTGTTTCATGTTTCAGTTTTGAGGAAGTATATCTATGATGAGTCTCATATTCTAGATTGGGATGCCTTGCAGGTGGAGTCGGATGGGCAGCTAGCTTTGGAGCCCATTCGCATTTTGGCATGCTAGACGCTGGGCCTTTGAGGTAGAGAGATGGACTAGGTTAGGGTCCAGTGGGATTGCTATGATGAGGTTATAGCTTCATGGGAGGATGCAACACGTATGAGATCATAGTACCCCCACCTTTTTTATGAACTCCAGGAGGAAGTTCATGCGTAGAGGGGGAGGGTGTGAGGCCCTACCCCAACTCATCCTGACATTTCTATTATTTTCATATTGAGACTATTACAGATGCTTTATTTTTATGCATTATGGATTTAGAACTTATATGATTCCATGATTTGGATAACATTGACGTATATTGATGCTTCATTTTTATGCTTATGAATATGAAACTTTATATGTTGCTAAGAATAGAATTACTTTGAAATGATTTATGCCATTATTGGATTTGCAGGACTTCATTTTGATGATAGAAATAGGATGCTTATAATATGAATGGATCAATATTGAGGATTATGATAATTGCTTATGTGGAATCAATTGGGATATATGAGATATTGAGTTATTAGTGTCAATTGTATGAATGTTTGAAGTGTATTCGAATGCATGTGTTTAATAATATATTGTGGTTATTTGGAATTACTAATGTGTTAATTAAGATGCACAGAAAAATTATCCATGTGACCATGGAAATAATATGGAGAACCAAACCTAGACCTATGTACGTTTGTTAAGCCAAGGGTTGTCTATTTGGAGAGACAACACCCCATTTGTATTGTATTTTATTTGTGAAAGTAAATGATGCATGTGTGTTAAATTGATTTTATTAATTTGTGTAATCCTACGAGAGACAAATTCCATGTGTGATTTTTATATTGTATTTCATTGTGTCACTTGACACATGTGCTGATTAGTGTCATTGATTTTGACTTGTCTCTTGGAGGGAGTTTTGTTTCTACCAAAGCCATTCAAACATATAAGTGTGGTCCCAAATTTGCCTTGGGTAGGGAGTCTTGGGAGTGGTCAACTCAGGTTGACCCGTAGGTTAACTTCAGTTGGGTTTCTAAAGGGTCAAATGGACTCCTAGGGTTAGTTTTAAGGCTTTTCCAAAGGTCCAAAGGGTATACCTATGGGTTAGGGGTATTTTTAAACATGTGACTACTCCCATGTGACTGTTTAGTCACCTCAAAAAAGTGGTTTTCCCAAGGTGAACGAAAATTCAACTTAGAAGGTTCGTCCTATGATAGACAACCTTCCCTTTAGGTGTCAGACTCTCTCCCCCATCCTCTCTTACCTTTTCCCTTTCTAGCTTTATCAACATGTAAGAGGTTGGGAAGAACAACCAATGGGAACTCTCACTTTACCCAAGGGGTGGGGAAGAGTGAGAGAGGCCTTCTTAGGCAATGATTAGGGACTTAGTGAGTAATCACCCACTCTCCATTGTTGGAGATTATGCAATTTTTGAAAGAATAGTTGTAGGATAGAAATTTTTGTGAAGTGTTGGTGAAGATATTGTATGGATTTGGGCTGCTCATCCCCAACTAAATCCATCAAACCTTTATGCGGATTAAGGTTGGTTCTTACTTCTTTTGTTTATGTTGTATATGTTTGTTTGGAAAAAAGCTTGTATAGAAAAAGATATGTATATGTATTTTGTTTTGTAGAAGAAAATGTTAGTTTCCTTCCTTTGTTTTCTTTTTATGTTTTCTTGTATTGGGAGTGTCCAAGGCCTTCTACTCTAAGGTGCTTACATTGTCTTTTAAGGTGCTTAAGGAAATGCATTATTCTAGCTGGTTATTTTTGTAAAAAAAGAAATTGAAATGTATGAGTTTGTATTAAGTCCTTCATTTACAAAAAGAAAAGATAAAGTTGTTTGCATTCATGTTGTTTTTAGTGTAGAGTTCATTTATTTCCTTATGTAAGTAAACTTATGAGAAATGGGAATAGCATGCACATAGGCTTTGACGTTAAATACAACTATAAATTTAGTGAAAAAGGTTTTAATATATTTTACTTTAAGTTGTTCTTTTAAATGTTTCCTAGACTAATATAGTTGCTGTTATAATTTATTACTTTTTGTCATTTAATTAATTGCAGGAAAATGAAACTAATTAGTGTTACATTCCTAAAGTTAGCATCTTAGTTTTGCAAAAGAAAAATATATAAAATAAAGCTTGTTGTTGGTATGTATTTTAATATTAGTTTACAGAATGCTTATAACATAAAAAAAAAAGAGGAGAATATAAAACTCATAAGTTCAGCCTATTAGAAATGAATATTTCACCATTATCATGTTGTAAATGATATTATTAATTTTTGCATGTATAAAAGATTTAATAATAAAAAAAAAACTCATAGTCTTTGCTTAAAATGTGTTAATGTAAATATATATATATATATATATAGATAGATATATATATATATATATATATATATATCTATATATATATATATATATCTATATATATATATATATATATATATATATTTAATCCATAAAATATACCATTCTAGAAATCTGCAAGTAAAAGAAAAAAAAGAAAACAGAATTATATATACATGATTTTATATATATATATTTATTTAAGTTGATTTTATTATAAAAAAAAATGATTTAAATATCAAAAAGAAAAAAAAATAATAATTAAAAAAAAAAGATAGGATATCACCCATTGGGGAGGGTCTGTGCTAACCCCCTTGGCTCCCCCAAGGCTATGGCCCGAAGCTCCCTATAGAGGGTTGGGCGGCTCGGGGCTCCCTGTGAGTCACGACCCACAGAGGCACTGAGGCGCCACTGTGGGGCGGGACTCAAAGGGCACCTGGGGTGCCACTGCGGGCCGCGACCCGCAGGGGCAGCCTTGGCCTCCTCTGCAGACCGCGTCCCGCAGGGACGTCACTACTAGTGGCCCTACGTACGCCCACGCCACCACTGCTCCCCGCTCCCCTCTCCCCTTCCTCCGCTGTCCACTCGGCCCTCCGCCCTGCGTGAAACTCCTTCACCCAACATGAACTCCATGGCCGCCAACCCTCATGCCTATACACACACAAAAAAAAACACACACACACTCACACAAGCCCTAACCCAATTTTCGAGTTACGACAAACTACAAATAGATAAAAAAGAAATATGTGTGGGTTAGAATTTAGGAAAAAAATTAGGGTTAGCATAGAGGCCCTTAGACTTTTTAAAAAGAAAAGAAAAAAAAATAGAAATAAAAATAGGGGGAAATACCCATTCAAATTTTGAATAGGGTTTTCCCCATCCAACTTAATAATATATGTTAGTCTTTTTGTTTTAATATAGAACTTTTCATCTTTCATATATATATATATGTTAGATATACTTTTACCCATAGTTATATATGTATATATATGCATATTTGTATCTATATATATATGAACAAATAATATCTAATTTGTAGATTAATAGATTTACCTTCATATTTTTATTTGATGCATTAAATTTGAATTCTTTGGAGATTGACCTTTAGGGAGTTATAGTGATTTTTTTTGTAAAGTCATGAAGGCCCCTTTGATTTGAAATTATTAGGCACATTTTAATTAATGGTAATTTGGCTTAATAGGTTTATTTAATCTAAGAGCTAGGGCAAATTAATTTAGACCCTAGGCAATTAAAGGACTATTTGAGATTTAAAATATCTCTTATCAATTAATTTAGAGATTTTTGTTAAGTGAGTTCAATTATTTATTAATTGGGAGATAATAATAATTCTTTTGGAGAATTATTATCCCGCTCTTAACTTAGATTATTTTTTTGCCTAATTGATTTAGTTGTTAGATTTACTCAAACATAGTTAAGACTAAACTTGTTTTACATTATTTTAGTAAGTTAGTTTTACTACGTTAAGTATTTAAAAAAAATAATAATTCCGTTTGTACCCAAAAGTTTGGGCATGACAAATATCTTGTGTTATGGTGTGTTTCTATGTTGTCTCTATTATTTCTGTTTACTGCAATAATTGTTATTTACCAGTACATTATTTTGGGTTGCAAAGTTATCAATAAATTTAAATATTTTGTCAACTAGTTAGACACTGATTCACCCCCCCCTCTTAGTGTCTTTGGGACTGTCATTGAATCTAACAATTGGTATTAGAGCCTAGTCCTCTATTTACAAAAGCCTAATAGCTTGAGGGAGATTCTGACACCGGTACAAATGGAGAACTTAAGAAAATAGTTGGAAGGAGCTCTTGAAGATTTTGATGCAGAAAAATTGAAGAATATCAAACTTGAAGATGATCTGAGGACTGCTAAGGAATTCATTAAGGACTTCAAGAAAATCTGGTTATAGCACAAAATAAGAGAAAGGGACTTCATGACAAAATGCAAAATGATGATGATGAAAAGGAAACTCTTAGAGATATTGCAAATAAATTGAGACAAGAAAACAGTAATATGAAGAATGAAATCCAAGATATGACTATGAGGTTATGTAAGGATATTGAAGACAGGAAGAAGAATGAAGAAGACTTGACTAGGAGACTTAATGATGCTGGAAATGAAAATCTAAGACTTGGTCATGAAAATGATATGTTAAAGATAGATCTCATTCACATGCAACATGATAAAGATGAGCTTGTGAGACAAGTTGGAATTCTGGATAATGAGTTGGAAACTACAAATAAACACAAAGACAAATTCAAGAAAAGTTCAGAAGAACTTGATGACATGCTTAAAAGACAAAAACCTGCTGGAGATACAAATGGACTTGGATTTGAACTTGGAGAAAGTTCCGGTACTGCAAATAATCAAAATCATATCAAACCGGTAAGACAACCTAATGCTTATAAATTTAATGGGAAATATTTTAATTGCAGCAAATATGGTCATAGAGAAAATCAATGTAGATTTAGAAATAATCAGAATATAAACTCACCCACCAGTCAATGTTCCAAATGCAACAAAGTTGGTCATAATTCAGAAAATTGCAGAATGAATGTGAAATGCTATGTTTGTGGAAGATTTGGGCATTTATCTAATCAATGTAGATCACAAACTGGTCAAGGATATTGAAAGGCTATTCAAAGGAATAATGTAACTTGTTATGCATGTAACAAGATTGGACATATTGCAAAATTTTGTAGAAGCGAGATTACACCAATGAACAATAAAAGATCTAGTTTGAAGGGCAAAGAAAAAGTAGATGAAGTAAAGCAATAATTTTTAAAACAATGGATTAAAAAGAGTGATCAGAAAGTTGATGAATCTATCTTTGCACCGGTAGAACAGAGTAATCCTCCACCAGTAGGAGATTCTTCATCTAACTAAGGAATAATCCTTAGGGAGTATTGTAGCAAGTTGAAAATCATGCATTCTACCCTTGGTTGATGGTTAGAAGATATGTTTCTTCTTTACCGGGAGATGTGTTAAGTTTTCACTTAACCGACGATAATTTAATGCAGTTTTAAAGAACCTTTTTTGCTATAAAGCACCAGAAAACCCTCATTTTGAACTCACCGAGCAGTCAAACAATTAGAGAGTGTGAAACTGAGCAAGGGTATCCTAAGGCGAAGCTACAAAGTGTTTTTCAAGCATTCAGAATTTTGGTTAAGAGGTATTTATCTTTGAAATGGCTTCCTCATCTTTTGTTCCAGAGTTTATTGCAAAACCTGTCATTGTGGAAAATTTCAAATGCCCTAGACTCGTGTTTAAGATTATCCCTGAGATCGCAAAATAGGATGATTCTATCAGAGCTTTTTTGAAAATTTTGAAGGGTGTAGCATTTGCAGAAGAACCTAGAATGTAGCTACATACATTACAATATAGAAAACCTAGGGACTGAGGATTTGAAGAAAATATTCAATGAGGTTATTACAAATGGAAATAGTGTGATAAAACCTAAACATAAGATTGTGGAAGACTTAGGTTTTGTAGAGATTCTGAACATTCTTGAATTTCCAAAGGAAGTTATTAGAGTTGTATTGAGCAGAGTTCATGGAGAGTTCATATGGTTAGAGTCAATTTGCAAGATAACTAGGGAAGCAATTAAGGCAGTTACTGGTTTACCTTCAATCGATAGTAGACCCAATAAAACCAATAAAATACCTAACAAGGGAGTTATGGATTTAACCGAAGCCACATCTGATAACATGTCACTTAGAGTGAATGATGTTAAGGATATAAATGTAAGATATGTGAGTATGGTACTAGGATACAAAGAAAATCATGCAAATAGACTGAATTTTATTTCTAGCCTTTGTATTCATAGTGCATATGAGATAGTGAACAATAATGCTAAGATTGATGTGTGTGAATGACTTAAAGATGAATTAATTGACAAGTTAAAGAAAATTAAGGGAGACAAGAAAGGAACTTTCCATTTTGGAAACCTATTGGTATGCCTGATGCTATACTTTACCAAAGAGATACCCGACATAGGTCACAAGGATTTTGGTTATGGCGTCCCCGTAGGAAGACAGATACATGAAGCTTTCACCTGTATGTGCAATGACAGTGTTAAGAACATCACACACTACTTCAAATATTTCAAACTAAGATAAGAGAAAGAGAGAGAATACCACAAACCATAACTGATAGATATGACAAATAAATTTGTTTTGTCATTAAGAGAGATGAAACTTGGATGGAAGCAGTAAGCCCTAAAACTATTTGGGTTACTGAGATGGGCTATGAGGTAGACCTATCTATTCTTGAGACATATGCTAAAGCTCTACTTGATGCACCAAGGGAGCCATCTGAGAAATTCTTTGGAAATGTAGAAACTTGAGAGTAATATATCTATGTAGAAGAGGACAAAAAGAAGCAAAAATTTTATCAGAGATGCCTCCAAGAAGATCAAATAAATCAAAGAAAATGTCATGAATATCAGTAGTATATCAGCAAGTGAGCTTGAAGGACTGCAACTTGAAGCACATGTTTCATTGGTTGTAACATCCTCCGATATTAACAATGGTAAGGCTGCTAAGTTTAAAAGAGTAGAAAGGAAGAGAAAACCCTCACCAGTACCCTCTCCTTCACCTAAGAAAACTAGGACTCTAAGGAAGAAACAATAGGTAGTTAGGGAAATGAAGAAGAAGCTTACACCTAAGAAGAAATAGACACCGGTTACCCCCACATTGGATGATCTATTGATTGAGATTACAGAGGAAGTTAATTTGTCTAATGTAAATAAATGTTATAATTCTTCCAATGATTCTGACAAAAACACAATTGAAGAAAGCATTATTTTGCACTTAGATATTTACAAGAAAGTTTTGATAGAAGTGATTGATGAGATACCCAACTATTTATACATGAGATTGGAAGCTAAAAGGCCACCTGTAATGGAACTGGACAAGAAGTTGAATGTTTAAGCACTCTTGGTTGTACATCTAGTAAATTCTAAGGAATAAATAGATGAGCTTATTTCTGAAGCTAACCGGTTAGTATTTGTTAGTGGACACCAGCAAGTGTGCCTGATGGTTGGAAGGGTTAAAGAAATTGAAGATGAGACTGTAGATAAATGGGACATATTCTTTGTAGAGAAGGAAAATAAATAGGAAAGAAGCAAACCAAAAATGGAAAAGACATTCAAGGTATATCAAAAAGACAAAGGAAAAGGTAAAGTAGGTGGTGTACCTTCTATAAAGATAACAGATAATATCCCTCCATCAACTCAGGACACCCCTCCATCATCACCTTCATCACCAATTCATATAGCTAATCCATTGGATATAGCTACTAAAGGTATAACACATGATGACACAAATTTAGAGTCAGAGATACTTTTCACAATGAATGTAGATACTCAGGAAGTAAACATTATTGTGGACAAAGAAACTATAGAGGTTAAGGTAGATAGTGTTGAGGATAGCAAGATTTCAGAGAAACTGGCACAAACTGTTGACTCTCAAGAAACTAAGATACCAGCCCAAGTAGAGAAACTAGAGACTGAGAAACAAACAGAGGACAAGATAACTAGCATAGGGCCACCAGAATCTGAGAAACTGGCAGTGCTACCGATAGATACACAATCTGAGGAAGAGGTTCATATTGAGTTTGTGACACCGGTAGTTGCAGAGAAGCTTAATAAGATTAAGAAACCATTAAAGGTAGAGGTACAGACATAGACAGATCCACCAGAAGAAACAATAAGTAAAGTGGATGTATCTGATGGAAGTAAAGAGGATATAGTGAAGGTGATTGGTCAGATGTCTATTGAGAAGAAACCTATAGCAGAACCAAGCACATCTGCAGGTGAATTCAGACCCACTAATATTACAGAGGTACTTTTGGATTCAATTAAAAGTATTACTAATTGCAATGCCTTAGCATTTAAGGCAATTGATAACACATTACCCATTCTGAAGATGATTGCACCTAATTGTAAGATAGATCACATTAATGATTCTTTAGGGAAATTAGACACATTGTCCAAATTCATTGTTGATAATGTAATGACTATAGATAAGGTGA
Organism: Cryptomeria japonica; assembly: GCF_030272615.1. Lineage (NCBI taxonomy): Eukaryota > Viridiplantae > Streptophyta > Pinopsida > Cupressales > Cupressaceae > Cryptomeria > Cryptomeria japonica. The sequence goes on from NC_081415.1 coordinate 412,682,301, forward strand.
ATGAGGATACCATAAAGAAGGGAGTTGACAAAGAGAAAAACACATTCTTTGAAACACCATAAAGAAATGTACCGATCACTTGGACACACTTTTAGCGGTACTCAATTCTACAATTTTGGAGTACAAGGAGTTATATAGGGAAGCATGCAAACCTCACTGTTTGACTAAGGACATTGATGAGGAGATCAAAAAGACACAAAAATAAATTGATGACATTGCGGATAACGTAATAGGTTCATCTGGACTTATATCAGTTTTCGAGCAGGAAATGGCAGTTTTTGAGGAGAAATTAGAAAAACTTGAGAAAGAGAAGGCAAGAATAAGGTCTAATGCCTAGAAACTAAAGGATAAACTTGGTCCAAGGTTAAATAGTCTTATTACATAGAGAGTTGAAATATCTAAGGCAAACAGTTCAAGGAGAGCGATCACCAGAGCAACAAAATGCACTATCTCACCGGTATGATCCAGCAGACTAAGGCAACTTTAACTGACAACAACAAGTTTATGCAGAGTTTGAATATGATTTTGGAAGACATCTTTTTTATTGTAACCAATCGATTACAGACTTTGAGGTAGCATTTTTGTACTCTTTTGATTATTTCTAACATGCTTTGTCATTGATGTCAAAGGGGGAGTATCGGTGAAAAAAATGCATGTATAGAGGACATCACTTGCTCAAGGGGAGCACATCTTTTTGGATTTCAGTTTTGGATAATAGTTTTGATTTTTCTCATGAGTGTTGCCATCAATGCCAAAGGGGGAGATTGTTGGCATTCTACACTCTTATGAAAATAGTTGATGTTGTCATTGATGGCAACAAACTGGAAACTCATCGGCAATTAGTTTCTACATGCCCGAGATCACAAACTTCATACACAGGCAAACATCGGCATTGACAGACACTTACATCAGCAAAAAAGCATACTGGCACTCTAGCCGGCATGGGATGAACTTTTGTTTATTGTAATGTAATTATCTTTTGTAAGCCGACATGGAATATTGTAAAAGACTCATATATGTATGAGATCTTATAGGTCATTTTGATAGTAGAGATGAGAGGAGATGATATGTATGGTAGAAAATAATTGTTTAGTGGCAACGAAGTTTTTTGGATAAGGTATCTATCTGAGCTTAAACCAGTATTGAACCTAGCATTAGAGATGTTGTTTTGAGCAGTACATTGTATTGGATTTAATAATCCATTTTGTAGTTAGTGTGACTCTTCATTGAGCAATGAGCTCTAGGTTGTTGGCCTCCCTGCATGTGCAGGCCCCTTATTGTAAGTAGTATTTATTCATTGGCCAGTGAGTAAATATTGTGGGTCACAAATCCCATCGAGGTTTTTCCCACATCGAGTTTCCTCGTTAAATATCTTATGTTATGGTGTGTTTCTATGTTGTCTCTATTAATTATGTTTACTGCAATAATTCTTATTTACCGGTACACTATTTTGGGTTGCAAAGTTATTAATAAGTTTAAATATTCTATCAACCGGTTAGACACCGATTCACCCCCCCCCCCCCCCCTCTCAATCTCTTGGGGACTGTCATTGAATCTAACAATGTGGCTCAATGAGATGCAAGGGTAGGTAGGAGAAATAAGAGTAAGTAGGAGAAATAGTAAAAAATATTCCATATGAGGTGGACCACCCACCGAAGGTGGAATGTAACAACAAGATCACACCATAAAAGGTGGAAATTCTCCTACATACACACTCCCAATGTATGCACATCTCCCTAAGTGTCTCATATGCAAACTACAATGTTATGCATGTACCTAAGTAAACTTAAGTAAAGTGTAATTATATGCAACATGAATAAATAATTACACCAACACATTAAATATAGTAAGAATTTGATCTAACATTTTCATAGGATCTTTTGATTCAATTTGACCAAATTTATCCCAACTACTCCTAGGATTTACTCTTGTTCTCACCCTATTTACACCTAGTAAGTTATCATGGTTTTAGTAGTTCTATGTTTTAATGTGAATAGGGATTTGTTTATGAAATACTAAAATATAAGAATTTGAAGTTTACAAATCAATTAATTTTTATTTATGAAATTACAAATGAAGATAATATTTTATTTATAAAAGTAAATTCAAAAGAAGATAATATTTTATTTTATTTATAATATTTTTGTTTATGAAATTAAAAATAAAGATAATATTTTATTCATATTAATGGATTCATATATTTTTATTCATATAAGTTTTATGGTATTATGGTATTATTATTAAAAAAAGCAAACCTCTTCATGTTGTTTATCTTAGTTGAAACCTATTAACATGAATCTTGAGGTGGAATGCACTCATAGGTACTCTTCTTCTTTATTACTTTGGACTAGCACATTATATCCACACACAAAAGGCGTGTTATGTACCACCAATGGTTTTTTAAGTTTAACTAACTAGATTATGACTATGTAGTGTACTTATTTATTTCTATATCAATTCATTCTTTAGCATCAACTAAATTTTTAGTCTAAAAGTAAGGTCTCTCAAGTATATAGCTCATTGGTTATTTCATTTTGATTTTGTTTTTCATTTTTTTCTTTTTTTCTTAGTCTTTGAATCATCATTGTTAAATTCAAAGAATAACATACTCATATGGTTAGGCTCCTTTAACACAATGTTATCTATACTAATTATATAAACCTCAAAATTTCCATTCCATTTATACCACCTTTTTTTTCTAATCATCACCCGAGTCTTGATTTAATATAATTCATTTAATCATCATATCGTCATGTACACACACGACACCACCTTATCACCTAACACCTAAAAAATTAATTATACAATTCTTAATTTATTTAATTAATATCATTCATTAATTTATCCCTTTTCATCCTCTTTAATTATATAATTTTTTATTATTTTATGCACATTAATTAAACAGTTTTTAATTGTTTAATTAATTTCATCAATTTTTTCTGGCTCACAATAATTAAATAATTTTAATTATGTAATTGGCTAATAATTCGTCCATACTTAAATAATTTTAATTATGTAATTAGCTAATATTTCCTCCATAATTAAATAATTTTATTACTATTATAAATTTATTTCCTCTAAAAATAAATAAAATTTAAATTTTTTTATTTTCATCATGCACTTGAATTAAATAACTTTTAATTATTTAATTTTGTTAATAATTCCTCATGTACATAGATAACACATCATATCACTCACACTCACTCTCAATATACTCATCAATCAATTCCACTTCATTCAACCATGCAATTAGTTGACTAATCCATGTAGTCAATTAACTCTTAAATTTAGCCCCTCATAAGGACACATGTCACATGCACATTAATCTAATAATCTCAATCCAATTTACAAATGAAACATCTAAACATTATAAAGAACAATCATTTGAATCCATATGAAAGTATCATCAAGTATCGAGTATCAATATCTTATCTAGTGAATTATTTCATCTTGTTAACAAAACCAAGCAACTAACATATCAAAGAACAATAGAGAAATACTAAGGTATTATCATTTATTATCAAGCAACTAAATGATAATACTAAGGTATTATCATTTATAACCAAGCAACTAACATATCAAGCAACTAACATATCAAAGAACAATAGTGAATTATTTTATGCATTAACATTATGGATTTATTGAGTGATTGATTGATTATGAATTGGGTTTCATTGTTATTCCTATTTTTATAATTCATAATTTTGTTCATCAACAATTGTAACCACTTGTGATGTAGGTTCATAAGCCCTAGTGTTTAAAATATATTTTGATACCATGTGTAATGGACACTTTTTCATCTATCTAATTTTTTTTTTTCCAAAACCATAACTTTTTTGAATGAACAAATAAAAGGAAATACTCTACAATTTCTCTTAAGAAAAGAATAAAAAATCCCAACATAACATGCAATTCACTACATCAATAAATGTGCTTCTTCTATTAAGTATTGTATTTTATAAATTATTACACAATAATCTAGTATACAAGTACACAAAAAAATGTTATAATGATGTTATTAAAGTATACATCCTCAATATTACAATGTTATGTGAAATAAAGATATTATTTTTTATAAAGCAAGCATTCAAAATTTATCAAGTATAAGAGGAACAAAATTACTTGAGCATTTTACCTCCAACCAAAAGATATTGGTCACTCACACATCTTCCATAAGGAAGGGTTTGTACCCTTCACAAGGGTAGAAGATCTAGTGAATCATCAAGAATACCATGTCATCTAAGATCTAAAGTTGTGTTCTACATAAAAATTGTTGAGCATGACCAAGGACTAAAAGGTAGGGTGAATCGGCCTTGAAAATATCTTTAAAAATTAAAACACAAATAAATTGCAATTCAAAACCTTAAATTGATCAACAACAATAAGGATAAATCAATTAACATCCAAGCACAAGATAACACCATATTTTCATGGAAAACCCAAGGAGGTAAAAACCACGGTAAGACTTAACTCACACTATATGAATAAGTTTTACAAATTTTTAGAGCTCATTGCCTAGGGAAGCTCACTACAACTAGGAGGACTTGTAGGCTGAGGATAGCTTCCTCAAGGCAAGATACAAAAGGAATTGTTGCTTGAGACACACTACCTCAAGGCAAGATACATGAAATATTGAATTACAAAGTATAGGCCTTCAACAACATAGCATCCAACAATCTCCCTTGAATATAGCTACTCTGACACATTGTTGTTGGAGACTTGTTGTGTAGTGTGCCTCCCTGACTCATCCTTTATGTGAGGATGTGATAAACACTTTTAGATTTGTTCACATTCTGGATGTCTCTTATTTCATTCTTAATATTGATATTCTCATTGACATTACTGGATTCATTATGATTATTAATCCTATGCTCTAGTCTGATTATTGAAGATAGGGAAATGATTAAGCTTCATGGTTATTTCACTAGTTAAGATACAAGGTTCGTGTTTATTTCTTACGATGAATTATCTTAGACATTTCATATTTATATTTGATACATTATGATTTATGTGGATGATGTCATGTCCTAGACTATTATGATGGATGGATTTATATAGGATGATTTATATGCACTCATTATTCATGGATGGATTAGTTTATGAGATTACTATGGCATCTTGATAGTGCTAATTAACCCCACTTCATGATTATATTGGATAAGCTGATGCTATGATTTTCATGATTGTCTTACTACTATATTCATGATAGAGATAATGTCATATCACTCATTACGAGCATGATATGATGTTGTGATTCTCTCTCACTTGCCTGATCATTTATGATATATGTTGCTTTGTAGATATTGGTGGATGTAGGATTGTAGGTACTAGACATCAACTCCACATGGTCTCACATGTCTGAGTGTGTCTTTATCCCAATGGAAAGTTGATTGAAGATGGCATGTGTTCCCTCTACACACTCTAGGCTTAAGTTATCATCCTTGTCAATTTAAGTGTCATGGCATGAGCTGTCCTGTTGCTATTTAGTGATGTGATGTCTGACCTATGACGAGTTGCCCTATGGAGTTGTGAGTATTCGATTATTTAATAATTAATTTATTTTTATAGTTTATTAAGCATTAAATAAATTAATGGATGCCATTAATATTTAATATTAATGTGTGATGAATATTGTTGGGAGATTAGTATTCATTAATGTTTATTTAAATATTTATCATTTGAGCCCTTGATTATTAATTTATTAATTTATTGTTGGGGTATTTATTGTTTATCTAATTATTTATTATTTTGATTATTTATTTATTTTCTTTGTTTATTTCTTTATCTTTTTATTTATTGGTTATTTATTTGTTATTATTTATGTACCCACCCCTTGTTATGATTGGCCCTCTTGGGAGTTGTGATTGTGAGGATATTATTATTTAATTGTGTGTTTATTTATCTATATTACTTGTGGCTTTATATTTAATTGGAGCATTTATTTATATTTCTCTTGATTTATTATTGGTTATTTACATTATTATATTTCTCTTGTTACTATTTAAGTAATTAAATATTATAAATCCTACCTACCCTATATTCCTATTGGTTGTGATTTGGGAGTAAGTAAATAATATTATATTTTATATTATTTTTCTTGAGCTGACATGTTCTATAGTTTTTGAATGAAGTTTATTTATTGAGGTCTGTGAGCATTTTGTCGCGTTAGCCTTTCTGGAATTATTTTTCTATGCATTGGAGATTTTGGTTGTTTGGATTTGGATTTGGTTGAAGCTTATTAGATTATGGATTTTATCTTCTTCGATTGTATTTCCATCACTTCAATCTCCAAGTTAGTGCATTTCTATATTCTACATTTTTGGTTTTCTGGAAACATTGTTTGTTATTATGTCTATGAAAATACTGTATACAGGAGTAGCTAAAAATTATTGTAAACATTATGCTAATAAAAGTAATTTTATAAAGTTGGGGGTGAATAATGTATTCATATATATTTCATTTATTTGTTTGGATTACTATCATGATCAACTCTGTGGATTTTTTGTGATTGCAATTAGCTTGTTGTGAACTGTTGTTGGTCTTGTAATGATGTAACCAATTGGTCATTTTGTTTTATGTATCTTGTATTTTGTAAGCCTTGCAATCCTACCTGTTCTATCGAATGGTGGCTCTCTATGTGATGTTGGAAGCTATATCCATGTTTGTGGGGAGCATTTATTCATGCCTTCAATTTCTATTTGATGTTGTTAAGTTCATTGGCTTATAATTGTTATTTTGTCTTTTTCTGGGTCAAGTTAAGATGGTGATTGAGTCTTAGTTTAATTCTATTTGTTCAAGTTTCATTTTTTTAGAGCTATTATGTGAATGCGCCGAACTATGCATGTGTTGTTTCTTTTGTCAAATGCACCATTGTAAAGGTTCAATGCACCTGAACAGATATCAAATGTTGCATCCTGGGTAGTGGATGCACTATTCTAGGTAGTGGATGTGTTGTTCTGAATCTCACAGGCATTGATTCATTTATTTCATGCGCTAAGGGGTGTGTTAAAAGTACTGTATCTTTGGTTAGATGCATGACACTATGCTATGCATGCACTAGTTTACTCAGTCAATTGTATGTTGATGCTTTTGGTCTTCTCAGTTGGTTTTTCCAATTTTGTCTTTGTACTAGAGGCTATTGATGTTATTTATGAGATTTTCTAGCATTTCTTATAGTTCAGATTTGATTATTTGATGTGGTTATGGCTCTGACAAGATGTATCATGCCTTCTCGTTGAGTTTTCCTTATTGCTCCAACAAGTTGATAAGCCTTGTTGTTGAGGAATGGTTTTAAGTTTAGCTCCAGTAAGATGGTTGTGTCCCACCATTGAGGATATGTTGTTGCTCATGACTGAGTAAGTGGATGTTGCCTTACTCTTTTTTATTGTTATAATTGATTCTTGTTGAGGCTCTTGTTCATGCTTTTGCATCTTGGCATTTGATTATTGTGTTCATTGCTTATGTGATGTGGATCATGATGTTTATTTTGAGCCTCCTTGTTATTTGATTGTCATTTACCCTAAGGTCTTCGAACATGATAGGGGGAGTGGGATTTCATGTGATGATCAAGGTCACGAGAGATAGGCTACTAAGAGGTTCCTAGTAAGGATGCTTGGAGTCTAGACCACTAGGGAAAATTGAAAGTTTTCCTTGTTTAAATAAGTGATAACATTAATAATTAATCATATGGGTTGGGTAATTAGGATTCATCTAAAACAGGATAAAAATGGTTCGATGTGAGCCCCAATATTTATTCCTTGGGAGGATGTTTAAGGATGAGGTTGGGAAGGCCATTTTTATGGCAAACTGAACTCCCTTGATCTCTCATAGGTTGAGATGGTTCCACATGTCTATCATGGTTGATATTCACCTTCTTTGTGAGGATAACATGTAGCGACATGTCTATCAGGGTGCATCTTTTATCCTCCATGTGAGGATAGCATGTGATGAAACTCAATTCCTACATGTGTCCTTGTTCCTTATGCCATGGTTATTGGCATGCCTCTAGGAGTTTCTATGTTTTATTTTTAGCCTTGTAATGTGGTTGGATTATTGGTTGTGTTACTACTTGGTTGTGGTTCCTGAGTTGTTGAGATCTCTTTGGTTGTTAGGTGTCATCCTAGGTCTAGAGTGTGTGGGGGACCTTGTGTCATCTCCTAGCATGGGGGGTGGTTCCTTTGGTTCCACATGGTCTGGTGGTTTGATGCCTTCTTCCATTAGGATGTTCTTCAATGGATGCTCTTGGGTGTGGATGTAGATTCTTATCTCTTCATCTTATGGATGAGTATTGTAGTAGATGGGTGTACATGATTTATATAGCATTTTATTGTAGATTTCTTGAGATCATAATAATTATAGTTGAGAGATATTCTCCTTAATGTAAATGTAATGATAGATGATGTATTAGGGTATGATAATGACTCTTGTAGTAGGAAATGTTGATGTATCATGTTGTATCTTGAATACTAAATTGTTAATGAGAATAATGTGATTGATTCTATTGATGTCCACTTAGTATCATATGGATGTTTTTTGTATTTTAAGAGATTGATTAGTAATGTGGTAGATCATATCGGAAATGGATGAATGTTGCTTACATGATTAAGTAATTGGGGTTAGGAACATTTGGATTGATGTTTTAAAATGAACCTTAAAGGGGTTAATGGCATTTGTAGCATTAGTGATTTGCATCCATGATAGATATATTAGAGAATAGTCATATGTTTATGCATGAAAAGAGTAGATGATAATTATGTTAGATTGCATTGGATTATGGTAGTGATCGTGATGATAATGCTTATGGTGATGTTGTAAGTAATTATGTTGAGATACCCTAGGGAAGATAGTTAGATATTGATTTGTGTTTATTCCTTCTTGCGTTATGAGATTATATGATTATTCTTTAATGCTTATGTTCATGTGTATGGATGTTATATGCATATGAGTAAATAGATATACGTGTTGTATTAGATGATTTTTTACAAAAAAATTATCTCTATCTTACATTAGTTAGCTTAATTTCTCTACAGTATTTTGGCATGCATTACATCTAGTATTAGAGCTTGTGTTGTAAATACTAGGATCTCTGGTTAAGGTTGTTTCTCTTAGTCTTACGTGGTGTATTATAATGTTCTTTTTGACTTAAGTTTTTTATGAGATTTGTGATGGAAAAAGTATTTGGAACCCTGGAGATTTTAGATATCTATGCTTTGTGACCTTTCCCTAAGCACTTTTAGGAATCATAATGGTGTGTAATATATGTGTATGTGGGAAAAGCAGGTCTATGGAACTTAAAATGTGAAAAATGAAGCTCCAAGAGGCTTGTCCACACACCCACAACACTTCTTGGTGCAAGTTATGGAGTCATGAAGAATGACTCAACTTCCCAAGGATGGTTCCATGGTTCTCTATCTCACAAGGTCCCTCAAGCCAATGCCTTTGCTCTCAGATCACTGAGCAAAGTGGCTTAGGGATGACAAATGCAAGAACAATGGATGCTTTTGATTGATTTTAACATGAGAATGCATCCTATCTATGCATGATCCTACAAATGCAATAAGCTAGATTATAAGATGACAAGATTAGTAGTAATACTATCCTAACATGATATACTAGCTAATGATTCACACTAATGATAAAGGAAATAGTCTAAAATGTTTATTAGATTAATTCCTTTTGCAAAGAGAGACTAGATGTGCTAAAATTGAGCATAAATGAGATACTAAAGCTTGCATGGATCTTAGATAATATATTTCTTAGATTCATGGATTCATGGATCCCCAAAATGGAGGAAGGAGAGCTCTATTTATAGAAAAAATAGGGCAATGGATGGCCAGGATTGAAAGAGTTCATCAAGGGTTAAGATTGAAAGTTGTCAATCCATGTTTTCAATTTTCACCAATGAAATGGTGACAATTGTCAACATAAGGTTGGTTGAGAGGAGATATAAGAAGCATTAAATGCTTGAGAAGACCTCATGGCTACCCTAGGAGGTAAGGGTTAAGGTTAGGTTAGGGTTATCCATTGGATAAAGCTTTTATCCAAGGGGTAAACTCTTGTGCAAAGGTTAAAGGAATAACTATGTTCAAAGCAATAAATGCTTGATGAGACCCTTGGGTTAGATGGAGGTTAAGTTAGGCAAAAAGTCTCTAACCATGCCACTAAGGGTTAGTTAACCATTAATGGTTTGAAGACTTTGGGGACAAATTCGTAAGAGTCCTTCCAAATTTGGGGGCATTCAACAAGTTATCTTGTTGAATGGATAAAGGCTTTAATGCTTTTTGAAGACTTTACTCCAAATTTGAGAAGTGACCTCCTCAAATTTAGGGAAAGGGGATAATTGATGGGTTTGGGCTAATTGATTAGGATTAGATGGGTTCTAGAAGAATTTAGGAATAGGGTTTAGGATGCAAGTGGGTCACGAAAAATAGAATTAATTAAAATAAATTGCTTTATTTCAATTTGGTTGCAAGTTGGGGATTTTAAATAAATAAGATTTATTTAATTGGGGTAAACTATTTAATTAAATGTGAATTTAATTAAAAAGTAGAGAGAAGGGTTTTAATTAAATAAAATGATTTGTTTAATTAAATTGTGCAAAAAGAGCTCTAGTGAGTTTAACTAAATAAATTGAATAATTTACTTAATTAAATAGAAGAATGAGAATAAAATGAACATTAAATATTCATTTAGGAATATGGTCATTTTTATATGTCTACAATATGTATTCATTTCATATGCATGCCTCCTAGATGCGAGGATGTATATATGATTCTATGCAGTCTTGTTTGTTTGTAATTTCTAGTGCTTACCTATATGATAAAGATTGTTTTCAATATATAAATAATTATGCTATAGAATGAGAAGTAAATTGTGTATATGCATTTAATTGATGCTATGTTTATAGGATTAGCTTGTTACATTGAAATAATACATTTATTTCCCTATGAATAGTAAGACGGAGATAATACATTTATTTTATGCATATAGGAATGATTCAGTGTAGACCATGATGAGTAATTGAAGAATGTGCATGAAATGCATTTATATAAGTAGATAGTAAATAGTAGATTAATAATATTCTTCTCTATCCTTTACTCTTCTATGTAAAATGTAAGGAGTAAACTGGTAGTGTATGGGTACCAAATATAAATATTGGGTGTTGTATACATGTAAGATTTTGCATGTAGGTAAATAATTGACTGAGTAAATCATATCTTTCAATAAGGATTTGATATTTCTAATTGCATTTGTAATGTTAGGAGACCTCATGTAAGGTTGAATTTGCATATCTTAGGAAATGGTGTAAGTTGCTACATGGTATGATAAATATGGAATATTTAGGAAATTGAAAACTATTCATGCATAATTCTTGTGTCCACCTATTGATTGTTTGGCGATTCTATTTCCCCCTCTTCTCTCTCTACTTGTATATATGATTTAAGTGCCTAAGGAGTTTAATGATATTAAATAGAATTTTTAAATAATCATTGAGGAACATGATTTTGCATACATCAAAAAGAGAAGTTTGTACATAATAAATTTGTATTCAAGTGTATGAAACTCATAGGTGATATCCATAATATTCATTTAATAAGGATAACGTAGGCAAAATATCTTTTGCATGAATAATGTAGAAAGTCTTATGAATTAAAAGATTAAAAGATCATGTTATAATATATATTTTTGTGTGTGTTTGTGTGTGTGTTGAATAAAGTAAAATTCATGCATTGCATGTATAGTATAGGAAAAATTTGGAAAATTGAAATCATACCATTGTGTCTTTATTTGGTTTGGTGAGATAAAAGTCTTATCCTTGACTAGGAGTTGTGTGGTTTTAATGAAATGTTCTACTTAATAAAATGGAGAGATTAAGAAAATAATCTATCTCCTTACCCTATTTAAATTTTAAGGAAGTTCTTGCTCAATTAATTCTAGTAGGATGGATTGATAATAAATTGTATGAAGTTGTATTGTGATTCTAAATGACAATTTTCCTTGAATTGCTGGAAATACTTAGTCTACGAATGATTATAGTTAATCAATGACATGAGATGAGTTTGAATAGAATAATGTAAGTATGTATTTTAATTTGTGTGACATGAAATGAAAACGGAGATAAAGTAAGTTTCATGTAAGGCTATGATATCTAGTTTTGTGGTTAAGACAGACAAACTAATTGATTAATGGTGTGTTAGGAAATGATCATAAGTGATAGAAGTAGGTGTAATAGAGGTTTGATATTAAATTTTGTTTGGAAATAAAGTAATGATATCTAATTCTTATAAGCTAATTTACTTGCATAAATATATGATTGATTAAGTTGTTTAATGACATCATGTAGGACATTGTAATCTTATGTATGCTATTCATTGCACATTAAGAGAAATGGTGAATATTATAGTACATCATCAAGTAATTAATTGAGATGTTGATATCTAATTCTATCATAGTTTGGTAAATGTGACCATATTTCTATATATGGCATTGTGAACATTAGTTAGGTTATGAGTTTATTCCTTAGTGTATGAGACATTTTATCTCCCCCTAGCATATGTCTTCTTTCATAAAGGATAATTGTCTAGACTTTTGTATAAGATTGCATTGCATTATATTGATAAATTGAATATGGATATATAAATAAACTTATGGTTTTAGGAGTGTCTGGTGCGCACTCTATAACACATTCAGGGCATTATACCCTTGGGTATTGTGTAGCGGTTACTCCCTTTGGTGTGATTGATATTGGTCACCGTGTGGTTGATTTGGATTAGTTGGCTATGTTGCCTTGAGTTATTACTGACTTCTGTAAAGCATTGTTGGAGTTAATTTGATTTTTTGACTTTTGTAATTCTTCTTTCATTTATTTTTGTTCTATGTGGTGGCATTTGTCATGCTTTCTTTCTTATTGATTTCGCCAGCAATCTTTTGTAATTTAATATTAGATTTGATGATATTTTATTTTGGACTTTCTCTTGTGTTGTTGTTGTCTATGGTGGTCATTGCATACATTGAGTATTGTGGGTCCTCATTTTGTGTTAAGTGTAGTCTCTATCATGTTCACTTCTAACCTGTGATAGTGTGTGCAAGGGAGGACACCATGGAGAAGTACACTAGACTTGACAAACAATTAGATAATGTTGGTATTAGTTGAGTAAATGAAATATGTTAATAAGATGAAATGTATTGGTAACTTTCTAAATTTTATGAAATGCTAGATAGAAGTACATTTGAAATTAAGAAGTTTGTAATATATGAATTAGTTAAATGAAAATGAGTTGTTGATTTCCAGTCTTCAATGAGTGCTTATGTATATATCATGTATAATTAATGGATAGGGGTGCCTTTGAATAATTTAATTGGATGAAAGATGAATGATTTTACTGGATGAAAGATGCATTGAATGTTTTTATCAAAGTAGTGCAGTGGAAGCGTGGTAGAGACTTATAGGATAATTGGATGCCGTAAATCTTGTTTCCTCTTGAGTTTAGGGGATATAGATTTCTGAAATTTGTGCGATGTTATGATTTTATTTGGTCTTGAAGAAAACTTATTCAAATAAATTCTCCCTCATATAGATGTATGACATGGCTTCTTCAATAATATGGGGGTGTGCCTATATGTAAATGTTGTGTAAAATGCATATATGTCCTCTTATTTGCATACAAATATATGTTAAGGAGTGTTGTCATACTTGAATGGTGTGAGTTATTGCTAATTTTTCTTATAGATGTTGACTCGGTGTTAGGATTTATAGTTTTATCTCAAAAATGTTTCTAGATAATATTCTCTTGAAAATATTTTAAGTATTCATGAATCCTTTAGTGAGAATATTAGGTATATTGTTTGTAATTGTTCTAAAGGAATGACATAATTTGGTTATGTTCAAAATAAGTTTTACATTGATGTGTGTTTGTCTTCACTCTAGTCCTTGCGACTTCCAAGAGTAAGACAAGTTTCAGGGGGGAGGATGTAGTGTCCCTCCCTGACTCATCCTTTATGAGTGGATGTGATAAAAACTTTTAGATTTGTTCACATTCTAGATGTCTCTTATTTTATTCTTAATATTGATATTCTCATTGACATTAGTGGATTCATTATGATTATTAATCTTATGCTCTAGTCTAATTATTGGAGATAGGTGAATGATTAAGCTTCATGGTTATTTCACTAGTTAGGACACGAGGTTCATGTTTATTTCTTATGATGAATTATCTTAGACATTTCATATTTACATTTGATACATTATGATTTATGTGGATGATGTCATATCCTAGACTATTATGATGGATGGATTTATATTGGATGATTTATATGTACTCATTATTCATGGATGGATTATATTGTTTATGAGATTACAATGACATCTTGATAGTGCTAACCCAACTTCATGATTATATTGGATGAGTTGATGCTATAATTGTCCTGACTATCTTACTACCATATTAGTGATAGAGACAATGTCATATCTCTCATTATGAACATGATATGATGTTGTGATTCTCTCTCACTTGCTTGATCATTTATGATATATGTTATTGTATATGTTGCTTTGTGGATATCAATGGATGCAGGATTGAATGTACTAGACATCGACTCCACATGGTCACATATGTTTGAGCGTGCCTTAATCTCAATGAAAATTTGATTGGGGATGGCATGAGTTCCCTCTACACACTTGAGGCTTAAATTGTCATCCTTGTCAGTCTAAGTGTCATGGTGTGAGTTGTCGTGTTGGTATGTAGTGATGTAATGTCTAACCCTATGATGGGTTGCCTTATGGAGTTGTGAGTATTTGATTATTTAATAATTAATTGATTCATATAGTTTGTTAAGCATTAAATAAATTAATGAATGGCATTAATATTTAATATTAATGTGTGATAAATATTGTTGGGAGATTTGTATTCATTAATGTTTATTGTATGGATTCATATTATTGTTATTGTTATTACAATTATTATTATTATTATTATTATTTAATGGTTTAATGTTTATTTAAATATTTATTATTTGAGCCCTTGATTATTTATTTATTTATTTATTTGATTATTTATTCATTTTCCGTGTTGTTTATTTATTTATCTATTTATTTATTGGTTATTTATTTGTTATTATTTATGTACACACCCCTTGTTATGAATGGCCCTGTTGGGAGTTGTGATTGTGAGGATATTATTATCTAATTGTGCGTTTATTTATTTATATTATTTATGGATTATATTTAATTGGAGCATTTATTTATATTGCCCTTGATTTATTTAGTGCGGGGGCTTTGATTTATTATTTATTTATTATTGGTTATTTACATTATTATATTTCTCTTGTTACTATTTAAGTAATTAAATATTATAAATCCTGCCTACCCTATATTCCTAAGTGTTGAGATTTGGGGGTAAGTAAATAATTTTATATTTTATATTATTTTTCTTGAGCTAACATGTTCTATAGTTTTTGAATGAATTTTATTTATTGAGCTCTCTGAGCATTTTGTCGGGTTAGCCTTTCTGGAATTATTTTTCTATGCATTGGAGATTTGGGTTGCTTGGATTTGTATTTGGTTGAAGCTTATTGGATTGTGGATTTTCTCGTCTTCGATTGCATTGCCATCACTTCAATCTCCATGTCAGTAAATTTCTATCTTCTGCATTTTTGGTTTTCTGGAAAGATTGTCTGCCATTGTGTCTCTGAAAATACTATATACAGGGCTACCTAGAAATTATTGTGAATATTATGTTAATAAAAGTAATATTATAAAGTTGGGGGAGGATAATGTATTCATATGTATTTCATTTATTTGTTTGGATTACTTTCATGACAAGTTCTATGTATTTTTTGTGATTGCAATTAGCTTGTTGTGAGCTATTGTTGGTCTA
Organism: Cryptomeria japonica; assembly: GCF_030272615.1. Lineage (NCBI taxonomy): Eukaryota > Viridiplantae > Streptophyta > Pinopsida > Cupressales > Cupressaceae > Cryptomeria > Cryptomeria japonica. The sequence goes on from NC_081415.1 coordinate 412,698,176, forward strand.
GTAATGATGTAACCAATTTGTCATTTTGTTTTATGTATCTGGTATTTTGTGAACCTTGCAATCCTACGTGTTCTATCTTGAGGCTTTTGGTATTCTCGGTTAGTTTTTATAGTTATATCTTTGTACCAGAGGAAATTGATGTTATTTCTAAGATTTTCTAGCATTGCTTATAGTTCAGATTCGATTATTTGATGTGTTTATGGCTCCGACAAGATATATAGTGCCTTTTCATTGAGGTTGTCTTGTTGCTCTTCCAAGTTGATAAGCCTTGTTGTTGAGGAATGGTTTCAAGGTTAGCTCCAGGGAAAATGTTGTACCCCACTATTGAGGATATGTTCTTGTTCAAAAATGAGTAAGTGGATGTTTCCTTACACTTGTTCATTGTTATGATTGATACTTGTTGAGGCTCTTCCTTATGCTTTGGCATCTTGGCATTTCATTATCGTGCTCATTGCTTATGTGATATGGATACTTTCATGATGTTTCTTTTGAGCCTCCTTTTTATTTTATTATCGTTTACCCTAAGGTCTTAGAACATGATAGGAGGAGTGGGCTTTTATGTGATGACGAGAGTTGTGAGAGATAGGCTACCAAGAGGTTCCTAGTAAGGATGCTTGTGTTAGCATTTGGTATTATAACAGACAATGGGAGATTGTTGGCATTTCAATAAGGATATTGAGAAGGTTGATGATGATTATGGATATAACTGATTAAGGATGTTTACTGTCTTGATATTATTATTTTGTCATTGATGTCAAGAAATTGATTTTCTAATTCAGTATGATGTTGCCATATCTTGAGAAGTATGATTTGAAGAATATGAAGATGTCGGTAAAAGACACAGAAAGATTGTGATGAATAAGAGGATGAATAAGGTATTCACTAGGCAACTATTACCGAGTCAGACAATGATGAGATCATGATGTTTAGATTGTTTTTACATCATACATATGTTGTAATTTGTAAGGATAATACTATACTATGTTACCAAGCAAAGAACTTAGTCGGTAAACCCTAAGGTTATCGCTATCGATTAATGAAGGCAGAATGTCTACCGAGTGAAGTTTAGTATTTATCGAGTTGTTACCGAGTTGTAACCGAGCTGTAACATAATGTATTAAATATTTACATATGTTATTTAATGAAGGAAGCTAATGAGCTGCAACTGATTAAATGATTGGTATGCCATAAATGAAGTTTGTTAAGAATCTATGGCAATGGAAGATCTATAGTTCAGATTGAACCGCAATACCCTAGCACAAGTTCCAAGAAATATATGCAAGTTCCAAGGCGAGGTAAAACATTTTTCAGAATGAAAGATGCATTGAACCTGGCCAAGCATGAAGATCTGATGCCTATGATTGATCATGAGAAATGTGATCAAGGAGATTAAGCGGTTAGCTAATTGTTTATAAATAGGGAACTATTGATAAACAATGCAACCGGGCAAGTGTATGCGCAGGGATGCTACATAGTTATTTCCGAGCACAGAAGCTTGAAGACCTGTTTGAATAACAGAGTATAGAAGCCTAGTAGATGGACAAGATTATTTCTATGTCTAGATTGTATTGAGCAAATAAGAATCTGCTTTAGCATTTTAGATGTGAAGTTGCAGATAGATTTTTATTACTGTTATTTTGTGAAAGTGATAGAAAATATCTTAACCGAGTGGACTTAACAGTCTTATTTGTAGAACCCTCTAGCAAGGTGACATTCTGATTGAGTGTTTGAAATCCTTTAACAAGGTCACTTCTAACAAGGTGAAGATCCTAATAGATCTGAGGGAAATCCCTTAACCGAGTCACATCTAGCAATGTGTTTGTAATCTTTAATAGGATTTGCTTTTAACTGAGCATACTCTAGAAGAGTATATTTCTTAGTGGGTCCGAAATCCCACAATGGTTTTTCCCTATTTGGGTTTCCACGTTAAATCTGGTGTTATCAGGTTTATGATGTTTATATGCTTTTGAGTTTGTATGTTTAGTAGTTTTGGTTATATTACTGAAGTATATGTTATCGAGGTTGAATCTAATGTTTTTATGGAAGATTAAGTTTGTATGATTCACCCCCCCCCCCTCTCATCTTGTTGGCTATTGGATTTGTACTTATATTAACTATCAGAACTATTAATTGGTATTAGAGCTTTGGACTCTAGTGGAAAAGTTTAAAGGCACTTGAGTTAAAGATCCAAAGATGTATAAGAGGGATGCACCGAAGCTGAACAAGTCAAGTTTCTCTACATGGAAGAAAAGGATGAAGATGCACCTATCAGGAGTTGGAGAATATGCTGTATATTATGTAGAGAATGATTTCATCACACCGAGCACCTATCCATTGACAATGGAAGAGATAAAGGCAAAGCAAGAACATATCCAAGCAATGATTGAAATAACATTTGCATTGACTGACTCAGAGTTTAATGACCTAGAAGGCTGCAATGATGCAAAGGCAATGTGGAATAAGCTCATATCAGTATATGGAGGAGATGAACATGTTCAAAGAGAAAAAGTAGATAGTCTAAGAGGACAACTTGAATCCATGAGGATGAGTGAAGGTGAGAACATAACTTAGTACAGTACAAGACTAAAGGAGATTGTCAATCAAATCAAAGGAGCAAGTGGAACTATTGAAGAAAAGGATATAACAAGTAAGTTGTTAAGAACCCTTTTACCAGCTTATGTAATCTGAGTCTCTACAATCAATCAATTGAGGTCTATACCTAATATGATAATTTATTTAGATGCTACTATTGGTAAGCTACATGCATTTGAGTTAAGTAACTTTGATAACAGTGGATCTTCGGTAAATAAAGTTGAATCTGCATTTAGTTCTTTTCATCTTGATGAATCTAATGATTACAATGAAAGAAAGTATAAGTACTCTGAAGGAGATCACAATGGAGCAAGTGAAAGATTTCATAAGAACATGGAAGAAGTACACAAACTGTATGAGGAAATCAGAAAGAAGAAGAGTTTGAAGCATTATTAGCTAGAAGGTTACCGAGAGGCAAAGGTAAGTATAAAGGAAAACTACCTTTGAAATGTTTCAATTGTGATAAAATAGGACATATAGCTTCTATTTGTCCTGACAAAGATTCTACTGAAAAGAGAGATTACCGAGATGATATATAGAAAGATAATCATTACAGAGGACACCGAGACTTCAGAAGAAGAGATAGAAAGACATGCTTAATAGCTAATAAGGAATCCAATGATGATAAATCAGATGAAACTGATACAAAGGAAGTAGTTTATGTGGCTATCAAAGATGGATTAGATGAAGAAAGGTATGAAGAAAAAGCCCTAATATCTCACATAAATACTAATGATTCTTGGATCATAGATAGTGGATGCTCACAACATATGACAGAAGATAAACACAAATTTGTTATATTAGAAGATTATGATGGAGGCTATGTAAGATTTGGTAATGAAGCACCATGTCTGGTGAAAGATAAAGGATCTATAACACTTCTTGACAATGCAAGATGCAATGATGTTTATTGGGTTGAAAGTTTGAAATACAATTTGTTGAGTGTAGCACAGCTAAACAACACAGGTTACCGAATAGAATTTCAGAAAGGAATTGTCAAAGTTCATGACAAGAATGGAAAGTTAGCTGCTACTGGGACACAAACAAAAGGTAACACATTTCACCTTTACTCAACTCAGAACAAGTGTTTGTATGCAAAGATAGATGATACCTAGTTATGGCATAAAAGGTTTTGTCATGTAAATTTTGATAATCTAGTCAAAATAAGCAAAAAGCACTCAGTAAGAGATCCACCAAGTAAGAGGTCTACCGAGTCTTGAAAAACTTGAGAATGCTATGTACCAAGGATGCCAGATGGGTAAGATGACAAGATCAAGCTTTACAAGTAAGTCTTACACTTCTAAGGAAATTTTAGATCTTGTGCACATTGATCTTTGTGGTCCTATGAAAGTTCAAAGTTATTATGGTGATAAATATTTCATATTATTTGTGGATGACTATTCAAGGATGATGTCGGTAATGTTTTTAAAAGATAAATTAGAAGCTTTTCAAATGTTTAAATGGTACAAGGAAAGAGTTGAAAATGAAATAGGAAGACAACTGAAATGTCTTAGATCAGATAGAGGAGGAGAGTTCACATCTGATGAGTTCCAATTATTCTGCAATGATCATGGTATTAAAAGACAAGTCTCTGCGATCAGAACTCCACAGGAGAATGGAATAGCTAAGAGAAGAAACAGATCTATTGTGGATTGTGCTAGAACACTGATGATTGAAAAGAAAGTGCCAAAAACATTTTGGAGAGAAGCAATAAGCACAACAGTTTACACCTTGAACCGAGTACAATTGAAGAAAGGTACTTTGAAGAAATCATATGAAATCTGGTATGATAAGAAACCTAATGTAAGTTATTTTAAAATCTTTGGAAGTAGATGCTATGTTCATAAAGATGATAGAAATGGCAAGTTTGATCAGAAGAGTGAAGAAGAAACATTTCTAGGTTATTCTTCTAGAAGAAAATTATTTAAATGTCTGATCAAATCATCTAACAAAATAGTACAAAGTGCAAATGTGAAAATTGATGAATTTGCAGAAAGAAATGATAAAGGAAATTCCAAGGAACCAGAAGACTATGATGAATTTGTCTATGTTCAATCGACAAGTCCTACCAAGAAGACTGTTGAAGAAAATGAAGAGAATATCCAGTTACCGAGTGATGAAGAAGATCATACAGAGCCTACCAAGCCTGTATTAGCCAAGTATGTCAGAAGACATTATGCACCAAGTCAAATTATAGGAGATAAGGATGATCCAGTGATGACAAGGAACAAACTAAGATAGAACACATGTTTGATATCTGAATTTGAACCGACAATAGTGAAAGAGGCATTTAATAGTGAAGATTGGATAAATGCTATGATAGAAGAAATTGATCAAATCAAGAAGAGTGACACATGGACACTAATCCCAAGACCAAAGGATAAAAATGTAATCGATACAAAGTGAATTTTCAGAAACAAGCTAAATGGAAAAGGAGAGGTCATTCGAAACAAAGCAAGACTAGTTTGCAAAGGTTATGCTCAAGAAGAAGGAATTGATTACGGTGAAACTTTTGGACCTGTTGCTAGACTTGAAGGAGTAAGAACATTGTTGGCATATGTTGCTTTCAAAAACTTCAAGATATATCAAATGGATATCAAATCTACAATTATGAATGGAATATTAGAAGAAGAAGTTTTTATTGAACAACCTGAAGGATTTGTTGAAGACAATAATAAAGATCAGGTATGTAAATTCAACAAAGCTTTATATGGTTTGAAACAAGCACCTAGAGCATGGTATGAAAGATTGCACTCTTATTTGATTAAGATTTGTTTTATAAGGACAAGTGAGAACAACAATGTGTACATGAAGAATGATGAAAATGGAATACTGATCTCAGCCATATTTGTTGATGATATTATATTTTGTGGAAATGACTCTCTATGCAAGAACTTTGGAAATGAAATGAGCAAAGAATTTGAGATGTCATTAATCAGTGAGATAAAGTATTTTATAGGTTTACAGATACTACAAATGAAAAATGAGATTTTCATTACTCAATCCAAGTACATAAAGGAAATCTTGAAGAAGTTTGGAATGGAGGATTCAAAACCATTAAGTACTCCTATGACTACCAACTGTAAATTAACAAAGAATGATGAATCTGCATTTGTTGATGAGACACTTTACCAATCCATGATTGGAAAGCTACAATATGTTGTTCACAGTAGACCAGGCATAGCACATGCAGTAGGTATAGTTGCAAGATTCTCTGCAAATCCTAAGGAAACACACCTGACAACAATCAAAAGAATTTTTAGATACTTGAAAGGCACTGAAGATTATGGCTTAGTATATCAGAAAGGAAATGATTTTGATTTAAAAGTCTATACTAATGGTTATTGGGCAAGCAACATTGATGACATAAAAAGCACAAGTGGAGGAGCTTTCTTTTTAGGAGAAAGACTAGTGAGTTGGCTTAACAAGAAACAAGGATGTGTTTCATAGTCAACAGCAGAAGCTGAATACATTGTTGTAGCATTGAATTGTACTAACATAACATGGATCAAACAACTGTTGGAAGGTATAAATGAGAAAGTTATTGAGCCAATAACTATATTCTATGACAATACTAGTGCCATTAAAATTTCAAAAAATCATGTTATGCACTCTAAGACAAAACACATCTCTATCAAATATCATTATCTTAGGGAAGAAGCTCAAGAGAAGAAAGTGGTGTTGGAGTATCTTAGCACAAAGGAACAAATAGCAGATATCTTCACCAAACCACTACCAAGGGAGATTTTTGAATATCTCAGAAGTAAGTTAGGTGTCCTACCCCTATCTTCTACTCACTGACCGAGTTCAGTGAAAGCATCAATCCGATGACTCTATCGAATATCTTTTAGGAGTTGATGCTGACTTACACACTTTAGGATGTGTACAGGAAATATTACAGAAAACCATATAGGGAATAGGAATTGAAGACAAAATGCTCTGACTGAGAGTGAATTGACACATTATAGTAGGAATTCACTTCATACAGGAAGAAATTATGTTCTAGTTCTTTATTTTTTGGCATTGTTGTTAAAGGGGGAGAAAACTGAGAAAGGGGAGAAGATTGAAGATTGGAAAGAAGACCAAAAAAAGAGAAGTCTAATGTACGGGGGAGAAATCTGATAACAGTAAGAGAGCATTTCAGCATTTTAGAATCACAGCAATCCGAATCTTTTAAGGTCAAATCAATTGGTTTTGCCATCAATGCCAAAGGGGGAGATTGTTAGCATTTAGCATTATAACAAACAATGGGAGATTGTTGGCATTTCAATAAGGATATTGAGAAGGTTGTTGATGATTATGGATATAACTGATTAAGGATGTTTACTATCTTGATATTATTATTTTGTCATTGATGTCAAGAAATTGATTTTCTAATTCAGTATGATGTTGCCATATCTTGAGAAGTATGATTTGAAGAATATAAAGATGTCGGTAAAAGACATAGAAAGATTATGATGAATAAGAGGATGAATAAGGTATTCAATGAGAAACTATTACTGAGTCAGACAATGATGAGATCATGATGTTTAGATTGTTTTTACATCATACATATGTTGTAAATTGTAAGGTTAATTCTATACTATGTTACCAAGAAAAGAACTTAGTCGGTAAATCCTAAGGAACCTAGTCGGTAAACCCTAAGGTTATCACTATCAGTTAATGAAGGCAGAATGTCTACCAAGTGAAGTTTAGTATTTACTAAGTTGTTACCGAGTTGTAACTGAGCTATAATAGAATGCATTAAATGTTTACATATGTTATTTAATGAAGGAATTTGATGAGCTAGAACTGATTAAATGATTGGTATGTCGTAAATGAAGTTTGTTAAGAATCTATGGCAATGGAAGATCGGCAGGAAGATCTACAGTTCAGATTGAACTGCAATACCCTAGCACAAGTTCCAAGGTGAGGTAAAACATTTTTTAGATCGAAAGATGCATTGAAATTGGGCAAGCATGAAGATCTGATGGCTATGATTGATCATGAGAAATGTGATCAAGGAGATTAAGCGGTTAGCTAATTATTTATAAATAGGGAACTATTGATAAACAATGCAAGTGGGCAAGTGTATGCACAGGGATGCTACATAGTGATTACCAAGCACAGAAGCTTGAAGACCTATTTGAATAACAAAGTATAGAAGCCCAACAGATGGACAAGATTAGTTCTATGTCTAGATTGTATTGAGCAAATAAGAATCTGCTTTAGCATTTTAGATGTGAAGTTGCAGATAGATTTTTATTACTGTTATTTTGTTAAAGTGATAGAAAATATCTTAACCGAGTGGACTTAATAGTCTTATTTGTAAAACCCTCTAGCAAGGTGACATTCTAATTGAGTGTTTGAAATCCTTTAACAAGGTCACTTCTAACAAGGTGAAGATCCTAACAGATCTGAGGGAAATCCCTTAATTGGGTCACATCTAGCATTGTGTTTGTAATCTTTAACAGGATTTGCTTTTAACTGAGCATACTCTAGAAGAGTATATTTCTTAGTGGGTCCAAAATCCCATAGTGTTTTTTCCCTATTTGGGTTTCCACGTTAAATCCAGTGTTATGAGGTTTATGATGTTTATATGCTTTTGAGTTTGTATGTTTAGCATTTTTTGCTATATTACTGAAGTATATGTTACTGAGGTTGAATCTGATGTTTTTATGGAAGATTAAGTTTGTATGATTCACCCCCCCCTCTCATCTTGTTGGCTATTGGATCTGTACTTATATTAAGTATCAGAACTATCAGCTTCAAGTCTAGACTACAAAGGAAAATTGAAAGTTTTCCTTGTTTAAATAAGTGATAACATTAATTATTAATCAAATGGGTTGGGTAATTACGATTCATCTAAAAAAGGATAATAATGGTTGGATGTGAGCCCCAAGAATTTTTCCTAGGGAGGATGTTTTAGGATAAGCTTGGGAAGGCCATTATGATGGAAAACCTAACCCCCTTGATATCTCATAGGTTGAGATGGTTCCACATGTCTATTAGGGTTGATATTCTTCTTCTTTGTGAGGATAGCATGCAATGACATGTCTATCAAGGTGCAAATTTTCCTCTCTATTTGAGGATAGAATGTGATGACACTCCACTGCTACATGTGTCCTTGTTCCTTATTCCATGGTTGTTGGCACACCTCTTGGAGTTTATATGATTTATGTTTAGCCTTGTAATGTGGTTGGATTATTGGTTATGTGTTACTACTTTATTGTGGTTCTTGAGTTGTTGAGTTCTCTTTGGTTGTTAGGTGTCATCCTAGGTCTCGAGTGTGTGTGGGACCTTGTGTCATATCATAGCACGGGGGGTGGTTCCTTTGGTTCCACATGGTCAGGTGGTTTGATGTCTTATTTCATTGGGATGTTCTTTGTTGGATACTTTTATGTGTGGATGTGGATTCTTATCTCTTCACCTTATGGTTGAGTATTGTAGTAGATCGATGTACATGATTTATGTGGCGTTGTATTGTAGATTTCTTGAGATCATAATAATTATAGTTCAGATCTAATATCCTTAATGTAAATGTAATGATAGATGATGTATTAGGGTATGATAATGACTCCATTAGTAGGAAATATTGATGTGTCATGTTGTATCTTGAATACTGAATTGTTAGTAAGAATAATGTGTTTGATTCTATTGATGTACACTTAGTATCATATGGATTATTTTTGTGTTTTAAGAGATGGATTAGTAATGTGGTAGATCATATCGGAACTGGATCAATGCTACTTAGATTATTATTAAGTAATTGGGGTGAGGAACATTTGGATTGGTGTTTTAAAATGAACCTTAAGGACTTAGTTAATGGTATTTCTATCATTAGTGATTTGCATCCATGATAGATAAATTAGAAAACAATCATATGTTTATGCAAGAAAAGAGTAGATGATAATTATGTTAGATTGCATTGGATTATAGTAGTGATCATGATGATATTTATTATGGTGATGTTGTAAGTAATGACATTGAGATACCCTAGGGAAGATAGTTAGATATTGAGTTGTGTTTATTCCTGCTTGTGTTATGAGATTATATGATTATGCTTTTATGCTTATGTTAATGTGTATATCATGTGTATGGATGTTATATGCATATGAGTAAATAGATATATGTATTGTATTAGATTATGTTTTTAAAAAAAATTATCTTTATTTTATGTTAGCTTAATTTTTCTAGGGTATTTTGGCGGGCATTACATGTTGATAGTAGGTTGGCAGTATGTGTTTTCATTGATATCAATACTGATCTTTGACAATATGAGTTATCACTAAGCTAAATAGATGGAATATATGTCATGAACATTGGTTGAGCAGATGTATGTTGGAGATAGAAGAGATAAGTTGTGCCATTTTAGAATGGTCATTGATGCAAAAAGAAGTCCAAACATTAATTAGATGATTGTATATTAGTCCAGGTATGTATCACTTGGTTTATATGATGAGCTCACCATAGTAAATATATGAATTCTTGAATGATGATTTGGTTTGTGTTCCACTATTGGGAGTTTGAGTAAAATGTATAAGTGCTGTGATAATGAGTTTTTCCTATCTCTACGAGTTAGTGTTTTTCTTCACTTTTACCACATTACATCTTCAGGTCGTGTAGTTCTAAATTTGGTGCAGGAGCACCCAAAGACACAAATGAAGCCTAAAGAGTCTGATATCAGCCATGAGGTGAAAATATAATGACCTTGTCACATTGACATCATATGTTGTAGTTTGATAGGTTTGTGAGTAAATAAGACCCAATTGATGTAAGGAATTGTCATTGTTGCATTTTATAAAATAGCATGGACAAATGACCATTGTTTGCTTCACCAATAGGAACAATAACTATAGCTAAAGTCTCAACTTGAAGTTTGGACATTCACTCTATGAAGCTATTATCTCCATAACTGAATTTCATTTGTTTATCAACCCATGGATGTATTACTCAAAATGGGTATGCACTATATATGCACTAAGTTCCTGCAATAGCTATTCTGCATTATTGCAGCAACTAAACCTATTTGAAATAAGTAAGCAAGAATTGTAACAACTGAATGGCTACAAGAAAACTCCACATTAACATAAAACCCAATTAAATAACTATTAACTAAGTCCAAAGCTGACAAACAGAAATTACTCTATTTGCATTGGTTGCAGGAATAGTCAATTGCCTGAACGAATATTGTAGCAGAAAGGAAAACTAAGTTAACAAGTGCACATCAATACTCACCAAGTGGGCCCCCTTGGATGAGTGTATCCAAACTTCCAAAGATAACTCTAAATACTTAGAATAGCATCACTTTATTCATTGTCTTTCAAAGGTTGATACAACATATAGAATGAAAGAAAGCTAAAAATACTCTACAACTTTATTTCTAAATCTTTTGTCTCTCTTCCCCTTCTCTTTCTCTCTAAACTCGAAGAAGAGGTGGAAAATCTTATTTAAAAGAAAACTACAACAACTCCCTACAATATAGGTCACGTTGATGAAACAAGGTGGCGAATATTTATGACACGGAACAAACGGAGTTAAGCTACTGAAAATGTGGATTACTACTAAACTGCAACCAAGAATATAGCATGGCGGTGTTACAAGATTTAATGTTTACTGAAGATGGACATAAATGAGTCTTGTGTGTCCTTCTATTCCTTTTCTTCTCCTTACGCCCATTATTCTCTTTGTTGTTTTGAAATTTTAACCTCCCCTTGAATATCTCTAACTGCCTTCATGACACGACACAAAAACTGCCACTACAACATCTTATTTATTCCTGCAATTAAAAAGATAGAACATACAATCATCCACATATATATTTTAATTAATCAAAACACTTATACATTTCACATATATATATATATGGCAACAAGACTAACTGGTATGGTAACATGAATAATTGGTATGGCAACAAGAATAATTGGTCAAGACAAAACAAGATTTAATGAGTTCAGTTAACATCTGTAAAATATATAGTCAAACTCTAGTACATCATTACTATCCCATTATACAAATTAAAACATGGTAAAAACTTATGAGTTTTAAGAATAAAAGGAGCTAATATATCATCTCATCATGCCCCCCAACTTAGTGTCTTGTTGATCCTCCAACAAGAGGAAAATTTCTGATTCGGACACTTACTCACAAGTCATCAATAGTTCCTTGTCATGTCCCTCCTATAGCCAAATTCCAATAAAATCCCTTCATTTTTTCTAGTATAGCCCATCTGGCTTCTTTGATGGCCTCCTCATATGGCTTATCTGCAACCTTGCATCCCATTAATGGCCACATAAGGATAGATAGCTCAAATATCAAGGGTAGCCAGTTATTGCACTTCACCCTAGCCAAATGGATGTATTTAGGGGCTCTTTGTATAGCTGCATGAAAATTAGGTAGTGAATGAGGTTCGCCCTGTTTTATGAAAATTAGGCAGTGAAGGAGCCGTGGATTCTTGGCTTCAGCTCTGAGTGGTAATGGACAGTCAAATTCCAAATTTCTCTATGTTTTGGCCTGAGTCCCCATACTGATTTCATTTTGCACCAATGACATTAATGCTTTCATGTGAATGTCACCAATGTATAATAAGGGATTCCACTCACTATCAGAAGTTACAACATAGTTATGCAAATAGAATTCACATAACAAATTCTTACAAGCTATTGGAGAGGTTTTATAAACACAATAAAATTCTTCTGGGGTATTTAAAGGACTAAGGTCTCTAACAATGCGGTTTAGCTTAAAAATTAAATACTTCTCTTTTAGATGCAAAGCATAAACTCTTGGAGGATCCCTACATTGTATCAACTCAGGAACCATACTAGCAATTCTGTCAACTTTAGTTTTTAATTCCTCAATCTGATTATCCCTCTTTTCAATTTCTTTCTGTTGTTTATCAATAATCCCATGTAACCTAGCCCTCTCTATCTCCCACTGCCTATAAAATGCAAGTGCAATAGACAAACTAGTGAGAGATGAAGGAGGTCTATTAGTTGTTACCTAAGGGCATGAGGTTTCTTCAATAGGTTCTCCAAATTGTTCTACTACTTGTGCCAGATTTGAAAGTCTATTGGAACCATGTTCTTCCTATGATTTAATCTTTGTTTGACTCTCATGCCCTTCCTCTGATGTTTCTACTGAAATGGTTTCCACTACATCCCCTACTGCTCAAACTTTTTGTTTACTCTGTCGAGTCCTTCTTGCATACATTTTCGAAGTGGCTGCAAGAATAGTTCTTACAAGAGGCATTGTTGCAGGAGAACTTCCTTTTAGCCTACACTTTTTGGTTGTAGGAGAAACCTGCACTGCTTGAGGCTACACTACGGTTTCTCTCTCTACGTCAATTCTCTTTACTTATTTCCCTTTTCCTTTAGAAGATGTCACTCCACTTTGAAAACTAGAGAGCTTCTCAATATTTGTTTCCATCACTAATTCTTTTGCAACAGGAGCATTTTCCTCCCTAAATTGAAGTATATCTTTGAATACCCCCATGCCATTTGAGAAACATCCCTAAGAGAACATTCTACTAACAATTTTATCAGGCCATGCTGACTGACAAAATGATTTCCTCATTTTCGTGTTTCTTTTGTACTTATGGAAATAAGGTGATATAGAAAATTGGGAACATTTACCCTTTGGCCATGTCGTAAATGACTAAGTAGTTTAAAATGGACTAAATGCAAATTTGAGTACCTTCCATCGTAGGTAATGTATTTCATTACATACAATGCCACCTGGGGCCATTCCACTGGAAGAGATATCCGTCGAGTTCCCTGTTTGTCCACCCTTATGGGTCCATCTGTTGGGTGTGTAAATTTTGCCCTAGCGCTTCTCGCATCCTTATATTCTAGAAACAACTCCCCTTCCTGCAGCAACTAGGTAACTTCAGCTATTTGTTGCTCTGTGACAATAACTCTCAATATCTTGACAGAGGCCTCTCCTTCATTGAATGTACACATGAATTCGGAAGCAATTTCTTCATTGTAATCTGTTATTTTATGAAAATATTCAATCAACCTATGCATACAGAAATAATGCTCACATAGGACATCATGTACCAACATGTCATGAATTATAGGTTCATGGCATATAGGATCTCCACCCATGACTATTTCGGTTCTCAAAATAATTTCCATAGTAGAGAGTGGGGAACTAAAATAACTTGCAAAATTGAAAAAAAAAATTGCTCAAAAATACCTTACTTACTTCTAGTTTCTTTCAATGATTTTGGTGACAGGATGAACTAATCACTCATGGCAAAGAATATCTTATTCAAAAATGATATTAGACAAATCAAAGAAAATTACTGACAAGGACGGATAATTAATCGACTTGGAAATCGGACCATAAAACACCCCCCAACTTATGATAGCACGTGTCCACACATGCAGAAATGATAGAGGGAAGGGTAGGCGGATTTAAAATAGGCAATAATCATAGCAAAATACTAAATGCATAATTAATAAAAAATAAACAATGTGCATACCTGCAGTCATACCAATAAATGTTGCATGAAATAATTAGCTAAAAAAAAGGGTGAAATGAGATGATGTGACATGAATGAATTGATAGATAAAGAGATTAAATGGGATGATGTGGAAGGAAAAAAATTATTATCGGAGAATAATATTTCCATAAGACATGGAAATATTTTTATGAAAGCATTCTTGAAGAATTTATTGAATGCTAAGAATGTTCCCTACACAAGCTACAGGAACTATGCCCTTAATGTCTTCTCCAGCTGCTGCAAGAACTTCTTCAATTGTTGCAGGAACTGATGTTTTTTCTTGGCTGGTGAATTGTTGCAGGAACTGTTCTTTAGTTGCAGGCTTATGATACAGGCATAGTCGATAACCATTGACTAGAAGCTTGAATATGACTGGATCTATAGTGGTCAAGCAGATTGCTTCATTTGTAAAAACTTCATCTATTTCATATGGGCCTAACCATCTTGTATGCAGCTTCCCCATAGTATCTTTATATCTTGAATCATACAGTAGTGCCTAATCACCTGTTTTAAATTCTCTCCTTTATGTACTTATCATGCCACTTAGCTCTTTGATTTTGAATAAGTTTTGTATGTTGGATGACCATCTTCCTCAACTCATCCAAAACATTTAATTGCGGAATGTGGTATGTTTGTGCTTCAGAGAGAGTCATATTCAATTGTAGATTTTTTCTAAGAGTTTTGTGCTCAAAATCAATGGGCGTCATTGTTGTTTTTTCATACACCATTTCAAAAGGTGTAAAACCAATTGGTGTCTTCTGTGTTGTTTTGTATGCCCAAATGGCTTCAAGAAGTCTATGTGACCAATCTTTCTTATGAAGAGTTATTGTCTTAGTAAGAATGGCTTCTAAATCCCTATTGGTGACTTCTACTTGACCATTTTCTTGTGGATGATATGGGGTAGACTTCCTATGCCTGATATTGTATTCATTAACCAATGCTACAATCAATGTGGAAGTAAACTATGGTCCTTGGCTTGAAACAATCTCTCTTGGAATTCCACACATGGTAAATATTTCTTCATAGAGAAATTCAAAATATTTATTATCTCTTGCATGTGTCATAGCTCATGCTTCCACCCATTTGGTGACATAATCAATGCATACTAGAATATAAGATTTCCCATTTGAAGGAGGATCAATTTGCCCAAAAAAATCTAATCCCCATTTATCAAATGATGCAACTAATATATGGGGATATAATGGCATTTGATCAGATCTGGTAGGTCTACCCATGCATTGGCATCTATCACATTTTCTAGTATATTGTGTTGCATCCTTATATAATGTTGGCCAATAACATCATGTGCTAAGTATTTTAAGTGTTGTTCTTTTAGTAGCAAAATGTCTTCTACATGGTTCATCATGACATGCATGAAGGATATCATATGTTTCATCTTCTCTTACACATCTTCTCATGACTTGGTCAGGTCCAGTATAAAATAAACAATCCGATAACTCAATGATGAATGGATAGTACCAAACTGGTACTGAGAGGGGGGGGGTGAATCAGTATAAGCAAAACCCAATCCTAAACTGGTTTGTTAGCAAACATTGTGCTTTGACAGACAAACAGTAACACTGGTCTTAAACAGAGTACAACCGGCAAAACCCAGAATAACTGAGACAAGCATAAACCTATTGACACTTATCTTTTCATACAATCTAATACTTCATTTCTATTTCACCCTAGTGCATGAATAGGTAATCTACCATCAAAGATATATAAATAGTTAGATTAACATGATTCACCGCTTGATAGAAAAAAACATAGCATCACATGAAGAAGACATCGCACATGACACACATATTTTTCATGTGGAAACCCAACTGGGAAAAACCACGATGGGGATGAATACCCACAAGCTATTTTTGAACTCTTTAGAAGTCCACTCTGTTAGCAGCCTTATCCGGTTAAAGACTGATACAATAGGTTCTATTAGGAACTGATTCTATTAGGGATCACCTGGTTAAGGGATGGCTAGAATACCCTGTTAAGGGTTAAACCCTGTTAAAGGTTACCTTATTAGAGGATTTCAAGAACTCAATGGTTTTGAGTCACCCTGTTAAAGGATTTATAGCAAGCCGATTAAAGCTACCCTATTAAGGGATTTCCCAACTATTGAAGTGGTTAGAGATCAACAGGTATTACAATGATCTAGTAACAACACTCAATGCCAATGCAGATCTACTTTAGCTCCTCTTCACCTTCTGCACTTACAGTCTCCAGGTATCACTTCTCGCTTCTAGTCTGGCAAGAATCACGTATCTCTTCTCTTGGATACACACACACAACTTTTGCCAACAACCTTAGAAAGAAACACAACATCAACCTTATAGGAAAGAGATAGGTCGGTAGCATAAACCCTAAACCCTAAACCTGTTAGGTTAAGAAATTCAAATGGTTCAATCCTAATCGTTGAGCACATTTCATTAAATACAACAGTCTTGAGCCAATCTCAAAATGTTCTCCATCGTTCATTTTCCACTGATTTCATGGCGGTTGATAACCCATCACATGTTATCACCATTTACAGACTTCACACATTCTTGAGGTAGATAGAAACAATCTCCTTCATGCAAGATCCTTCACGTGCACAAGGCTAACATGGCAACACAATCTATTCTTTGTTACAATGCTAACTCATCACACAAAGTCACCAATTGAGTCACACAGGCTTGAGGCACTTCAACCGAAAACCCTGAAGTTGAGACTACCAACCGGTAGTCATACAAAGCTTCCATATGTCGGTTCCCATAAAAACATGCCAGTTCACAGTGTTATACCGGTTCTCACATATATTGGTTCTTGGTAACATACCGGTTCTCACATATACCAGTTCTCTCCTCTTTAGCATATTGACATCAATGACAACATACAATGTCATCATGTCCTCATACTGGTTCACATAATGCCAACAATCTCCCCCTTTGGAATTGATGGCAATATACAAAGATTTCTCTCCACTTCACATCTTCTCCCCCAATTTATCCAGATATCTTCTCTGGTTCACTTCTTCTCCCCCTTTGTTAACAATGCCAAAGTGGAGGCACAAGCTTCCCTGTTCCATTATGCTGCTCCCCTGAGGAGTAGTATCCTTCAACACATCAATCCTAAAGAAAAATTTGACTATGCAATACTTGACTGATGTGGAGCATATACCTTTAGTTCACCTCCTAAAGGGGCAGCACCCCTAATTCACCTCTTAAGTACATAAATGTAGCCTTTGGGAGAGGCTTGGTGAATATGTCTGCTAACTGCTCCTTACTCGAAACATGTTCCAGTGCAATCTCTTTGTTCTGAACCTTTTCCCTCAAGAAATGATACTTAAGCTCAAAGTGCTTGGTTCTAGAATGTAAAACCGGATTCTTGGAGATGTTAATTGCACTAGTATTGTCACAAAATATACTTACCAGTTCAGATACAGGAACTTTGTAGCCATTTAATACATGCTTCATCCAAATTGTCTGAGTGCAGTTCATGAAAGCTGCAACATACTCTGCTTCCGCTGTAGACTAAGAGATACAACTCTGCTTCTTACTCATCCATGAGACCAGTCTACCACTGAGAAAGAATGCACCACCAATTGTTCTCTTTCGGTCATCCACATTACCTGCCCAATCAGCATCTATGAATACTTTCAAGTTTAAATCCTTGTTGTATGGATACCATAATCCATAGTCAATACTTCCCTTCAGATACCTAAGAATCTACTTGACTGCAATCAAGTGGGATTCTCTTGGGATTTTCTAGAACCTTGTAGTAATGCCAATTGCATGTGCAATATCTGGTTTGCTATGCACTACATAATGCAACTTACCAGTCATTGATCGGTATTCCTTCTCTTCAACCAATGCTGAGTCATCCTCTTTGGATAGTTTACAACCGGTCACCATCGGTGTACCAACCAGTTTGCTATCTTCCATGCCAAAGGTCTTCAACACCTCTTTGACATACTTGGACTGAGTGATAAAGATTCCATCTTTCATCTACTAGATCTACAGTCCAATGAAGAACTTAATCTCCCCTATGAGTGACATCTCAAACTCTTTCTTCATCCCATCTGCAAACTCATGATTCATCTTGTCATCTATGTGTGTGTGAAAAGTGGACTAAGAATCTGTATCTGCAAGACACAACACTTCAATCAAGTCATTACATGCATGGTTAATTAGATATAATCAATGAATAATAAACCATAACAAATCGACCCATTGCCTTCTAAAAGATGCGAGTATAAGATTGCTCTCAAATTATATAGCAATACCAATGACAAGACAACATCAAGATGAAGGATTTAATCTATATGAGCATGATGAATGCTAGATGGATGCAATATTGATCTAACAAGATTTAAGCAATATTAAGCTAAATGATTTAATCAATATGAAATAATTAACATGCAATATATCAATGAGTCTAGAATAAATATAGTATAATAACAATATATTCTCCAGCCTCTCTTGAATGAGAGATGAGCCTGAATTTATAGAAAATTCAGAAAAGAAACCAACGGCTGAGATCAACTGATGATGAGTGGTCAAGATTTTCCAAGAGGAAGCATAGTCCAGGTGAATTGATGTGATTGGATGCTTTTCTCAGTTTTAAAGGAAATTGAACTAAAAATAAGATTAAATAAAAAAAAACTGATTTATTCTCTATTTCATTCAATTTTAATATTTAATTGTTTTAATTGCTTTCTCTGAGATTATTTATCAATTTTTAATTTGTTTTTCAAGATTATCTCCAATTGATTTCTTTTCTCAATTTTTAATTCTTTTTTGGTTGATTAATTCCTTTTTTGATTTATTTCCTTTTTTTTGAAGATTTGTGGCAAATTAATTTAATTAATTCCTCAAAATGATTTAATGGCAAATTGATTTATTTAATTAAATATGCAAAAGATATTTAATTAAAATAAATAAGATAATTGTTTAAAATGATTTACTTGGGATGATCAATTAATTAAATAAATATTTAATTAATATTGATTGATTAATTTGCCATGTGACATTTAATGTTTAAAGAATTAATTGTGTGCTCAAGATTTATTTAATTGCCTTTAGTTAGGACCTTGGTGATGTTGTCGAGATTAGGGGCCCATGGTTTAGATGACCATTTTTAGGGTATTACATTTGCCCCTCTTTGAATTAATGTGCGAGCAGTGCGTTGGTTCAAAGAAAATTTGATGTCTAGGAGATACCAGTTCTGAACTTGATTGATCATGAACTAGATGAAAAGTGAGGTGTTTAGCTTGATTCGAAGCGACAAAGCTGAATGAAGTCTGATTAAAGTGATACCGATCCCAAACTTGATTGAACTTAGGAACGATAAAAAACAAAAGATATTGAACTTGAACTTGATTGATCAAGAAGTGGATCTTACTAATCTAGAACTTGATTGAACTAGACACAGTGAGTGATGATAAAACTCGATCTTGAACTTGATTGATCAAGATACGATGAAGATAAATTGTCAAGCTTGATCAAGAAACGAAGACAGAACACCTACTTAGATTGAGTGTGATCAAAGAAACTCTTTAAACCCTTGATTGAGTTTAAATGAATAATCAGGTTGATGAAAAGCGATGAAACTGATTAATGTTAAGAGATTGATTCAGATAAAAGACAAATATCAGCTTGATATGAAGCGATGAAACTGATATGCCCCTAGCGATTGATTTGATTCAGGTGATTGAGAAATCTCAACTTGATATAAAGTGATGAATTTGAGATGCCCCTAGTGATGAGGTCTTATTTGATTTTCTTTAGTTGAAAAGATTTTTTTTTGCTCGACTTTTGATGAATATTTTTGAAAGTTTTCTCAACATTTGAAGATGTGAGGTCATAAGGTCACAAGTATGCCCCCTCGGGAGTGAAATCGAAAGATAGCAAGGGTACATTATTATAAGCAATTTATTTAGCGATGATAAATTGTTTGAGCACAAATTGAGTTAGAGAAATTTTTGAAAATTTAGCGAGAAATTGAGCACAAAGTTGATTTGTAGAAATTAAATTGAGATTCAGCATTGAAATTGAGTGCAAAGTTAAAGAAAGACAAAGCTTTTGATGAAAAGAGCACTAAGTTGTCCAAATTATGAAATTGACTAGCAAAATGATCTCAAATTTTGATTTCGATCCCGAAAATGGAATCAGGATGGTCAAATTAGCTAAGGGTACAATTTTTGTGTCCATCAGAGCAAGTTGAAAAATTAGGTTTTTGGCTATATATGGGACAAAAATGTCATTTTCAATTCATTTTGACCCTCCAAGTTTGAAAATTCAAAAAGCCTTCTATGAAGAAAATGGTGGTCCCTACTCATCAGCATCGATTCGAGCACCAGAGGAGACATAATCAACCCTAAAACTATGGGCCAGCGGTAAGTGATCGATCTTAAGCCCTTTTGTGTTTCCAATTTTGAATTTTTTTATGCATTTTTCAAGTTTTCCACGTGTTTTGGGTTGAGTATCTCAGTTTGTCATGCGAGACAGGATCCTATCTCATACAAGAAACTAGTAAAAAATCTTTTGTCATTTGAGCCCATTAGTTTTGTCATTCTAGGGCCACCCAAGTGTCGTACAACAGGTCTATAAAAAGACCATTTTGTCATGCGGGGTCTAAACTTTTGTCATTTGGGGTTGTTTTGTTGTACGACACCTATTCTTGACTCATATGAGATTTTGCTTCTCTGTGTTTTTTCGTACGAAAGACTAAGCATTTTTGAGGGTGTAAATGCGAAAATTTGACTTGGCATTTGACTTAGTTGGATTTGCGTGATGTTTTGCTTCTCGTGTAGGCTCATTTGGAATGTTTTTTGATGCTTCATTGTTGGATTTTTGTAGGTGCTCTTACCTCTTGTGCTCTTTAGATGCGTGTATCCTCCCACTATGGCATTAGTTCAAGATTTATCTGAGGTTGAGTAGGCTTATGTTGATATGTGTAGCTTGACTCATCTACTAAGGTTACCTGATATCCGTGTGAACCACGGGATGCTCACAGCATTGGTAGAGTGATTTCATTCAGAGCATAATACATTTCATTTGCTAGTTGGGCAGTTGACTATCACTCCTGAGGATGTGTATAGGATCCTTCGTATCCCTTTTGTTGGGGATAAGGTGGATTATGATACCGCATTTTTACCTGGACTGCAGGCATTGAGGCATGTCTTCAGTGATCCTAACATTTTGACTCGTTCCATGAGTTGGGACATACTTATGTGTAGATACAGTGAGGAGTATCCCCTAGCATGTGTTCTAGCAGGTTTCATCGGGTGCTTTTTGATGTCGGACAAGGGGCAGCAGGGTTTCCAGAGCGGATGGGGTAGGATGCTAGAGAGGTTGATAGAGACCCCTCAGAGGCTTGGCTGGGGCTCTTTTTTATTGGCCCACATGTATCGAGAGATGCATGAGATTGTATACAGAGGTGGGTAGAGCATGGCCATGGATGTGTACATTTTATAGGTGTGCGCTTGGGAGCACCTTCCTGTTTGTTAGCCCATAGTAGCAGACAGCAGAGAGCTTGGGCAGCCGATCATTTACTGGTATGCTGGATATATCACATAGCCCCATCTGGGCAAGACAAACTTTTGGAGATGGTAGCTCGATGACCTGATAGCCATCGTATGGAGACCATACAGAGGTTTGGAGCCGTGGGATGACTAGTTGCTAGTTCGCAAGGACCTATTTGTTACACACCCACTGATTGGGAGGTCATAGATTGTTGTAGAGTGATTCATCATTTTGTGAGTGATGAGGCAATATGGCTGGCCCCAAGGGATCTCATAGGAGTATACAGCGTATGCTCGATATGTAGATGAGGAGAGACAGGGATGGTCTTTGTGGTTATCATACGTGCTGGTGATGTAGGAGTTGACAGGGTTACACCGCCTAAGGTGGGATTACCTGGATGATGTAGCAGATGTGGGGGTATTGCCCCAGTACAGAGATCATTTTCAGCAACATCTATTCCCATGTTTTACAGATCCAGGTGAGCAGGATCCTTATATTGAGGATGTTGAGGATGATGCCCCCACACTAGCACAGGGATAGGGCCAGAGACAGGGTCAAGCATAGAGAGCTCAGGCTCTGCGATAAGGTAGTGGTGATCTAGGTGCTAGCAATAGTAGGGTACCAGTTGAGGGTGGGCAGCAGAGGGGTGAGGATGGATCACTAGGGCGACTGGGTGTGATACTAGGTGGGACTGAGGAGGAGCGAGCAGCTCCTAGATAGGTGCGACAATAGAGAGAGGAGTAGAGTGCAGGTGGCGGTGGATGTGGAGATGGGGGTGGAGATGGGTGTGGAGATGGGGGGCCAGTGAGAGAGCAGGGGATAGATACTGGATGGTTGATGAGGGCACGTCTTGCAGAGTTGCAGTCACAGTTGACAGTGGCGTAGACTCAGCTGGCGGAGTGAGACCGATAGCTAGCTGAGGTGAGGGCCGAGCGTTATTGCCAGATCACAGCATTGATAGTAGAGTCAAGAGTAGAGATAGAGTCTCTACGATAGGAGGTCCTTCTCTAGAGTAGTAGGGTAGTGTATAGTGTTGTAGTTCCTGTTGCACAGCAGGTGCAACCCTATTCGCAGTATATGGCCCGATCCGAGGGAGCTCAGGCACCTCGACAGGATCCCAGGAATAAGGCTCCTCCTCCTCCACTAGGCGATGAGGGAGAGGGTGCGAGCTAGATTATTCTTTTTTGTGTAGCTCAGATAATTTTTTGTAGACACACCCATTTTTTGTAGCCTATAAGATTCTTGCTCTGATGGGAGTTTGTATATGTTAGTTGACATCACTTTGTACTCTTATACTTGACATGATATATATACGAGATCTAATTTCACTTCATCATACTTGTGTTGATCCGCTTATGAGATGTCTTTTATATGCTTTATTCTATATGTATGCATTTCTTTTCAGCATAAATGTATGAATGCAAATGGAATATGAATGTCTATTTTTCTTTCCTTTCATATGCAAATAAATGATGATGTAAATGAGTGAGCAATGCAATTTTTCTTCATTTTTCTATGCAATAAGATGAATGCAAATGAATGATAGTGGATGATGCAATGTTTTCATTTTTCTATGCAATAATATGGATGCAAATGAATGATAATGAATTTATGAATCTATATAAATGCTCATGTATCCAGCTAACATCTCAAAACACAAGTACTTGATCAGACAAATGATGAAAAGAGACAACTTAGCAAAGAAATGATGACACTCCTATTGGCATATGCATACTCCAATGAGACATTGTATGTGATTGAAGGTTTTTTCATTGATGGCAACCTTACAATCTGATGGCACCGACAAAGGCATTATACCGGCATCAGTAGATCACACTCTACACCGGCACTTAGGACACCAACACCGGCACAAAGAAAAGAAGTATACCGACACAAAAGCTAACAAGATTTTGTTATATTATATTTTGTTTATTATTGTAAGAAATTTGTAAGCCGACTTGGAAAATTGTAAAATGACTCTTATATATAAAAGAGATCATTGTAGACATTTAAAAAGAAGTGAAGAAGCAAAAGGAAAATATTAGGCAGACCTATTATGTGAAATATAGGCTAAGGGTTTATGTAAGAAGCAGAGCAGCAATCGGTACTGGATCAAGCATTATAGATGCTATTGTAAAGCAGTACAAGATATTGGATTTGTATAATCCTCATTGTAAGTTAGTGAGACTTCCCATTGAGCAGTGAGCTCTAGGCAGTTGGCCTTTCTGCATGTGCAGGCCCCTATTGTAAGTAATATTCTCTTATTGGCCAGTGAGTGAATATTGTGGGTTACAAATCCCACTGAGGTTTTTCCCACACCAGGTTTCCTCTTTAAAACCTTGTGTTATGGTGTGCTTTTCATGTGGATGTTCTTAATTCTATTTATTTCATTATTTCTTGCATACCGATACACTATTATAATATGTTCTGCATGTTTTAATTCAAGAAATTCTACTCACCGGTTAGATACTGATTCACCCCCCCTTCTCAGTATCTGTGGGATTCCTAACAATTGGTATCAGAGCCTGGTCCTCTATTTTCAGAAGCCTAACAAATTGAGGAAGATCTTGACACCGGTAAAGATGGAGAATCTGATGAAGCAACTTGAAGGAGCTCATTTAGACTATGATACAAAGAAATTGAAAAATATCAAACTAGAAGATGATTTAAGGGTAGCTCAAGATATCGTTCAGGCACTTCAAGAAAATCTTATTGTTGCAAGAAATAAGAGAAGAGAACTTTGTGAAAAATTGCAAAATGAGAATGATGAAAAGGAATCACTTAATGATATGACAAGCAAGTTGAAACAAGAGAACATGACAACAAAGAATGAGATGCAGGATATGACTATGATATTTTGCAAAGAGATTGAGGATAGGAAGAAGAATGAAGAAGAATTGACCAGAAGACTAAGTGATGCAGCAAATGAGAACACAAGACTTAGCTATGAAAATGACATGTTGAAGATAGATATGATGCATACTCAGAATGACTGAAATGAACTGATGAGACAAAAATAAGTCTTAGAAAGAGAACTAAAAACTACAAATCAACATAAAGAAAAATTCAAGAAAAGCTCAAAGGAACTTGGCACCTTGTTGAAGAATCAAAAACCTAAAGGTGACACTTCTGGAATTGGCTTTGAAGTTGGTGAAAGCTCTGGTACTGCAAATACTCAAGATCACAACAAACTGGTAAGACAACCTAATGCTTATAAATTCAATGGAAAATGCTTTAACTGTAATAAGTATGGTCATAGAGCAAATGAATGTCAATCTAGAAATTATCAGAATATCAACACACCCACCGGTCAATGTTCTAAATGCAACAAAGTTGGTCACAACTCTAAAAACTACAGAATGAATGTGAAATGTTATGTTTGTGGAAGATTTGGACATTTATCTAATCAATGCAAAACACAAACCGGCATAGGTTATGGGAAAGCTATTCAGAAGAATAATGTAACTTGTTATGCATGTAACAAGATTGGGCATATTGCAAAATTCCATAGAAGTAAAGGAACACCGGTAGACAACAAAAGTTCTAGCTTGAAAGGTAAAGAAAAAGTTGAAGAGGTTAAGCAAGAATTCTCAAAACAATGGATTAGAAAAGCTGATCTAAATATTGGGAATACTCCTCCATCGGTAGAACAAATCAATGCTTCACTGACAGGATAGAGTGATGCTTCACCGGCAAGATAGAGTAGTGCTCCACTGACAGAAAGCTCTTCATCTGGACATTCTCTGGACATTCTCTTTTGATACACTCTGAGATGATCAAACGCCACTTGTCGACGCTCATCTAGCAATTCAAGCTCTTGCAATCTAGATATTCTATAGTCTTCATCAGTAACAAGACCTTGCAAGGAAACTCTTAGAGATGGTATTTCTACTTCAATAGGTAGTACTGTCTCAGACCCATACACCAATGAAAAAGGTGTAGCCCTAGTAGGTGTTCTAATACTTGTTCTATAAGCCCACAGTGTAGGATTGAGCTGCAGATGCCAATCCTTCTCGGATTTGTTCACTATTTTGTGCAAGATAGTCAATAGGTTTTTGTTAGATGCCTCTGCTTGTCCATTACCTTGAGGGTAATATACTGAAGACCGGTGTTGTTTGATTTTAAAATTCTCACAGAGGTCATCCAGATCTCTGTTCTTGAATTGTCCTCCATTGTCTATTATAATTGATGAAGGTATACCATATCTACAGATGATATAGTTAAGAATAAATAGAGCTACTTGTTTTCTAGTTGCTTTGATGAGCAGAATTGCTTCTACCCACTTAGTGAAGTATTCAGTGGCAGTGATAATGAATTTGTGACCGTTAGATGATGTAGGATATATTTAACCAATTAGATCAAACGCCCACTGCTGAAAGGTCCAATGTGTCACAAAGGGTATGAGATCCCTTGCTAGAGAATGAATAAGGTGGCCATGTAGTTGGCACTTTACACAAGTTTTAGCAAATTTTGTAACATCTTTCTCCATATCTGGCCAATAGTAGCCAGCCCTTAATAGTTTGCATGCTAAAGTCAAGCCATTCGAATGAGATCCACAAACACCTTCATGAACTTCGGATAATGCGCATTGAGACTCCTCAGTTTCTAGACATCTAAGCAAAGTATTATCTATACCTCACCTAAATAGGGCATTAGAAATGATGACGTACTGTGATGCATTTTGGATTAGGTTCCTTTTTTCATTTCAAGAAAGATTAGCAGGGACGACATGGTCACGCAGGTAAGAGAAAATGTGGCTATAACGAGATGAGTCATGTCCAATAATACAACAGACTACTTGGGACTCGGGAGAATCATAGGCAGTGTAATGTAACTCTTCCACCAAAAATTCAAAGTGAAAATTAGACTCTTGTAGTTGTGGTATAGATGCCAGAGTGGCCATTGCATCTGCTACTTTATTTGTTGTTCTGGGGATCTACTGAAATGATACAGAAGTAAAGTATTTCTTGAGATCATCCACCATCCTCTTGTAAGGAATCAGTTTCTCATCTTTCATCTGATATAGGTCATTAATCTGGTTGATAATGAGTTGATAATCTCCATAGATGTGTAATTCCATGATCTTCCACTCGATGGCCAGCTTGATCCCATTTACCAAAGCTTCATATTCTGCAATGTTGTTTGTGCAAGGGAAGAGAAGTTTGTAAGCTTTTGGAATTGAGTATTTCTAGGGAGTA
Source organism: Cryptomeria japonica (assembly GCF_030272615.1). NCBI lineage: Eukaryota > Viridiplantae > Streptophyta > Pinopsida > Cupressales > Cupressaceae > Cryptomeria > Cryptomeria japonica. The sequence goes on from NC_081415.1 coordinate 412,724,959, forward strand.
ATAAATAGTATCCCAGCACCAGAACCATGTTGAGTGAAGGACCCATCAAAGAACATCTTCCATGATTGTTCAGTCACGTGCATGATTGATTCATCTAGAAATTCTATATGCAGAGGTTGATCATCTTCAACTGGAGCTTCAGCAAGTTGGTCTACAATAACCTGTCCTTTCATGGCTATATGTTCCACATATTCAATGTCAAATTCTGTAAGGACCATGACCCATTTGGCCAGTCTTCCTATAAGCATTACTTACTGAGAAGATACTTGAGTGGATCAATCTTGGCTACCAGCTTAATAGAGTGTGCCAACATATAATGCCTTAATTTTTGTGATGCAAAGACCAAAGCTAAGAATTCTTTCTCTATTATAGTATAATTCATTTCATATGACACCAATGTTTTGTTGATGTAATAGATAGCTCGTTCCCTTTTATCATCATCCTGTTGTGCCTGAAGTGCCCCCAGTGAAGTATCTATAGCTGAGATGTACAGGATCAATGGCTTACCTTGAATCGGTGGCATTAATATGGGTGGATTAGAGAGATATTCTTTGATCTATTGTAAGTTTCATTCACAATCTTTATCCCAGTTGTATTGAATCCCTTTCCTTAATACCTTTGTGAATGGTTAAGCCTTGTTAGCTAGCTGAGATATAAAATGCCTTATGGACTAAAGACGACCTTGTAGACTTCTCATCTGGCTGATATTCTTGGGTGGAGGCATGTCCATTATAGCTTGGACCTTTTCAGGGTCAACCTCAATTCCTTTTCTGGATATTATGTACCCAAGCAATTTTCCTGTTGTTACCCCAAATGCACACTTTTTAGGATTTAATCGGAGCTTGAATCTTTCCATTCTATCTAGTATGAGGTTGAGTTCCTAAATATGTGTAGATATCTTCATAGTCTCTATTAGGGTGTCATCAATATAATCTTCCATGTTTTTATGCATCATATCATGGAAGATAGTGGTTACTTCTCTTTGGTAAGTTGCTCCCGTGTTCTTTAGACCAAACGGCATAACATTCCAGCAGAAGGTTCCCCATGCACATGTGAAAGCTATCTTCTCTTGATCTTAAGGTGCTATCTTGATTTGATTGTATCCAGAGAATCCATCCATTAATGAATACATCTTATATCCAGCAGTCATATCTACTATCATGTCAATGTTGGGCAATGGAAAATCATCTTTCAGACACACCTTGTTGAGATCCCTAAAATCTAATAGATTTGTCTTCTTTTGATATAGGTACTATATTTGATATCCATTATGCGTAATCTATATAGCTCTGATAAACCCAACTTTTAGAAACTTCTCTAATTCAGCCTTGACTAGTAGTGCCACATGGGGATGCATCTTTTAGAGTTTTTGCTTGACTGGTTTAAATCCTAGTGTAATAGAGAGATAATGCATGATGAGATCAGGATTGAGTCCTGGCATATCTGAGTATGTCCATGCGAAGTTGATCTTCTTTTCTAGAAAAAGGTTGCTGAAATATTTTAATTCTTCTATCGAGAGTGATTGGGCTAAATGAATGATATGTGGTGTCTCTTGACTCCCAATGTTCACTAGCTAAGTTGGTTTGATCAATATGGAAGATCTCTCCTAGAAGTGACTCGGTAGTATATCAAGTATCTCACCTTCAAGTGCCTCATAGAGGTTTTCACCTTTAGGTGTGTCCTTTATTTTCTCTTTTTTAGAGTCTGACACCGCCACAATATGGTTTTTGCCATCATATCTTTTATTCTTATTTTTCTTGTTTTTGCAACTAAAATACTTGATATTTGCTTCAGTCATGTTCTCATTATGTTCACTAGTGGAAGAGCACGTGGGTCCAACTGCATTGAGATAGTAGGCTAATGTATATTCATTGGCAAAGGTAGGGACATTCAAGGGTTGGTTATAAAGAGTACAATCAATCAGTTTTGGATGTATTAAAGATAAGGTTGGAACAGGCTCAAGGGAGTGCACGGTACTATCATCATGACTTCAAACCGACCAGTCGAGTTCTAGAAGACTACCTTGCATATATGTCTCGAGACCAGGAAGAGTTATGACATGATTATTAAAATTTATGTTAGTATTTATTGGACCTAACCCAACCGACCTACTTCTAGCATCGTCACTTACTTCAAACTGGACTACATACCGTGGTGTGATAGTAGACAGTATCTCATCATTCATGACAGAGTAGTTATAATGCATTGTTGAATAGTTGTTATAAATAGAGCTCTTGTCTGAGTCATCAGAGTCATAGGATGAAGTTTCTGACTCATCTTCAATCGGCTTAGTAAAGGTATATATATTATCAAAACCCACATATTTGATGTTGCAAGTCCCTTCGTGATTTGGTTCATTGATTGCTTGTATTTGACACACTTGTGAACATAGCTTTGATGGTTTTGTTAATCCCTATGGTCTGTTCCATTCAACTTCTTCTAGATTGATGACTAGTTCTATTGTTGTAGCCTCTAGTTCTTCTTGTGTAGTTCCATACTTGACTTGTCTTATTTCATTAGAAGGGTTGGTAGGTGAAGGAATTTCTTGTGTCTAATCTTTCTCCAGCTATCGTTCATAGTCTTCTTGTCTCCTTAGTCTGGTTTCTTCTATCTCCTTTTGCATTTTTAGGTGTATCAGCTCTTGTGCGTCATCTGTGATATCATTAGATTCTTCAAGGGTTTCTGTAGTAGATATATCTGAACTATGGTCTAGACCCCACTCATACTTATTTGAATCGGTTTCTGAATCCTCTGTTAGTTGTCTACCAGTATATGTGACTGGAACTTTTAGTGGTGCAAACAAATCTATGATCCTATATACTTAGTCTCTCATATCCGGTGGGATTTCTACTTCTTGTGGTATTATAGTTGATACAACTAGATCTTGACTATCATCTATTTCCTCTTTCTGGGTGGGAAATCGTCTTTGTTCATTGTCACACTCTTCCTGAGTTTGTTGAGTATTGATCTCTTGTATTGTTAAAGGTAGTACCCTTTTCTTTCACTTACGCTGATGGTGAGGTGTGTCCTTTTGATCTAATTGCCTTCTTGGATCATATCCCAATCCAGCTTTATCATTGACAAACTTAGTTTGTAACTGAATGGGTTCAACAATACCTTGTTGACATTTGCCTAGAGGATTTGTACCTAAATATCCCATGCATTGAAGCATCTTGTATCCTGGACCATATTGTGTTGGAGAAATCTCACAATGTCGTATTTCTTTGCTTGCATTGTCTTCTTTGAAGAGTGATTTGAGAACATCATCCTCTTCTATTTCACCTGCAAGAGAAGTAGAGGACTGTATAAAGGTGCCATCATAAATGACTTTTGGAGCTGAATTTTGTGGCTTCATAACCTCTTATGGTTTTCCCAACTGTCTTGGTGATGGAGGAAGAGATGTTAGTGAGAGTATAGGCTCTATCTTGTAGCCATCCATGCCAGTGTTTGTGATTTTTAACTTCTTTTCTAAATCTCTCAGCAAAGATTCTGAACTTTCAGTTGCAGAAGCTACTCTATTGTTAGGAACAAAAGCATCAGCACCCTGCATTAACGCATTGCAAGTATAGCTTGCATCGGCCAAAATACTGACTTCAACTCCATTATGAGGAAATTTTAGGCATTGATGATACGTAGATGGTACTTCTTTCATGTCATGAATCCATGGCCTACCTAGTAAGATGTAGGTACAAATATTCAACCTAGTGCCTCCATCTATCAAAACATGTTTAACATGGTGCTTATGGATCATGGCTTCAATGTGTAATGGTTGGTTATGTGGATGACTCAGTGAGTTATCATCTTCTTCAGAGAATGTGAGATAATGGGGCAAGGTTAGGTGACCCACCATAGATTGAAACCGATCTACGTCTAAATCTTTGGGGACACTAGTGGCAAGAGGAAGATCCAAGACCTAAAAAATGACATCTCTTTCCACAGGTCCTACTCTAATTGGTAATAGTACCAGACCCTTAGAAGTTCTTTCTTCTTCATCATAAGCCTTGCTTGTTATCTTCTTTGTTGGATCAATAACATTTTCAAAGAGTCCTGACCGTGTTAATAAATTGTAGGTACAAATATTCAACCCAGCACCTCCATCTATCAAAACACGTTTGACATGGTACTTATGGATCATGGCTTCAATGTGTAATGGCTGGTTATGTGGATGACGCAATGAGTTATCATCTTCTTCAGAGAATGTGAGATAATGGGGTGAGGTTAGGTGACCCACCATAGATTGAAACCGATCTACGTCTAAATATTTGGGGACACTGGTGGTAAGTAGAGCCTTGTCCAGGACCTCTTAATGAGTAGAAGAGATCTTAAGCAATTCTAAAATAGAGATTTGAGCATTGGTTCTCTTCAATTGTTTGACAATACTATAACCGGGGGAAGACGATGAATTTGGTTGTGTCGATTTGGCCATGATTGTGTCTGTTTGTCTATTTGGCAGTTTTGATGTTGTTTGATCAAACGTTGAGGAATTAGCTCCTGGGAGAGAAATCTTCCTTTGAGCGCGAGTCACAACATTAGTAGTTTGTGCTTGATTTTGGTGATCTGGGACTATGATCACATTGCAATATTCAGTGTGAATAGATTCAATCATGTTGATCATGTTATCGTTGCTACTATAGGTATAATTGACTCTAGCTCCTCCTTTGGATTTTGAGGAATCTCCTTGTTCATACGTTGGTAAGGGATCTTTAAAGGCCTTATGATCAGCATTTGTCACCTGATTTCCAACAACAATCTTTCCTGCATCAATGAGATCTTGGATTTCATGTCGGAGTTTCATGTAGTGGTTTATGTTATGTCCCTTGTTCCGATGGTAGTCATAGTATTCGTTTTCTCTCCACCATTTGGGTCTAATTTCTAGGTCATATGGTCTAGAATTGTTTGGTAATGTTATCAGATTATTTGCCAATAAAGTTTTAAAAGTCGATTCATATGACTCATTTAGAGGATTAAACTCACGCTTAGGCTTTGAGACCCAAGGTTTGTCTTTAAATCACTCTCTTGTTTTCTTTGGGGGATTCTCTATTGTAGTTTCAGCTGCCTTGAGTGCTTGTGTGCCACTGGCCAAGTTAAATATTGTGGATTTTGTTTTTGCTTGGACAGTATCTACCACTTCATCACTAACAACGTTCTTGTTGTTGTCTTTGCCATATTTCCAGTATTTACTCTTTTCTTTAGAGCTAGAACCTTGCGATGTTTCATTCCAAAGTGAGATATCTCCCTTTTTGATAAGCACGTCTTCCATTCTGAGGGCATTATCTACCATTTTGTTGAATGAGGAGTGTACTTGCATCTGGACACTATACTTCAATTCAGGGACTAAGTTGTTGACAAAGATATCCATTTTCTCAAGATCTGGGATAGTCTGTGAATATCTAGAGAACATCGCTCTCCATCATTGGAGGAAAGTGAGAAAGGGTTCTCCTATCTTTTGTCTGGTATTGCAAAGCTCTATCATAGTGACTGGGTGACAAATGTTGTACGAGTATTGTTGTAAAAATAGTTGGATTAGCTCTTCAAACATTTTTATTCCTTTGTGTAGGCTTGTGAACCATTCCATTGCTTGACCCCCTAAACTTCTTGGGAAAAGATGCATGAGATACGTTTGATCATGCATGAACTCCATACAGGCAGCACAGAACTCTCTAACATGATCTTGAGAGTCTAAGGTACCATCATATTTGTCAAATTTTGGGATCTTGATGCGAGAAGGAAATGGAGATATGTAAAGGTTTTTGTCAAATGGGAATGGGCATATTGTGTCCAGAGAATATTGTTTTGGTGCTTTGTCTTTGTTTTCTATTCTTGTGACTGCAATTTGTAATGCTTGCATTTGTTTTCTCATTTTTCCCCATGGTGTCTCTTCCTCTTTAGCAATGAGGGCCTCCACATTATAACCAGTAGGGAGTTTGGCACCTTGTTTTGCTAATTCTAGGAAATAGTCTTCTTTTTCCCTAGCCATGATGACCTTCATCATTTTTCAAAATTCTTTATTATTCTAACATCTATGTACTTCATCTTCAGGAGGTTCAGGAAGCTCAGATTCAGTTGATGAATCATTGTCAGTGGCATGATTGCTGAAGTCATCGTGAGTATTTTGTTTATTAGCTTCTCTTTCTTGTCTTTCCCCAGACATGGTGGGAGATAGGGGCTAACCAGAGATTGGTATGTCATAAACTGGTATCTGTGACGAGGACGGTTTATTGTAAAAGGGGTTTTCCACAAAGAATGGATTGTCTTTTGACACAAAGGGTGTTTCTTTTTCTTTGTCCTTTTTTTTGCAAGAACTTCTAGTTTGAATAGACATTTCTAACCGATAGGACTGAGAGCAAGATGTGTTGCAGAAGTCAAGATCAAATTGTAGCTAGTATTTTGTTTAACGTAGTAATTAAGAGAAGTAACTTAAGATCTGGTCTAGTTTCAAGAATGATCTATCATGTGTAAGACGTTATCCAAGTTGACTTAGGTTGGTAAAATGTTTGTTTGAACTAGCTGAGAAATGATCGACAAAATCATGCAACGCAACTGTAGAGGTACACTATCAAGGTTGTTTTATGCTCAGGAAGATGATAACCAGTTTTGGGCTCACTATAAAAACTGTTTTGGACAGGTTTTGATTATTCTTGACTGACAGAATCAGAGACTCGTACGACTGTATTTCTAAAACCATATGACAATATAATAGGTTTAGGATGACAACAGTTTTGTTTCATACGAGTTGCTGCCTAGTACTGTACGACAAATGGGTAGGTCCCGAATGACAAATGATTTTGTTCAGTTCTGTCTCGTACGACATAGGATATGGCTCTGGATGATAGACTACTGGGCCTCATACGATAGAGGATTGGAATCAGGATGACAATATAGTATACTCATACGACACAGGATTTGGTGCAGGACGACAATTTAGCAGACTCGTACGACTGTTCACAGATCAAAGACTAGAAATTCTAGGTTTTTCAATGACTGGATAAGGCAGCTGAACATGACCAATTCAGAGGTGGACTGATTCTAACCAGGATAGACTAGTTTATGACACAAACAGAGTTTTGATCATTGAGTTCGTTGATTTGTGTTCTTCATTTTTAGTATTCCAGTTTTAGTTTGGGGGATGAAAACACAGATTACATGTAGTATGAAAAGTAACTCCAATCACAACATGCAAACCCTATGGAAGTTGGCTTAGAGAAGCAAATCTTTCCTTGCTGACTTAGGTACACACCCAATAGCTAATCAGAATACAGCCATTGAGTCTCATGCAATGGATTCTCAACTTCGTATTAGCCGACTTCAAACACTAATGGGGGCACGATATGGCAAGTGTCTTGGGAGAGTTACTATCTCTCTTGCACAAAGATTATCAACCTTTCGGGGGTGAATCGGGTAGCTTCTATTTTAATCGGATCTAGTAAGGGTTCCATTTGGCGTGTCAAGGTATAAACTCAATTAAGAGGTCTCCCAGCCTTGAAAACCAAGGTTTAATATACCTGAAGGTACTGAGGAGAGCTATTCCTGAGCACTATTGTTGACTTGATTTTCATCAAGTCACATTTATTTTATAGTGGGTTGGAGTACTTGGCGTTTAGCCATTCCCACTTAGGTCATTCCCCTCTCACCGACCATAAAGGCTATAGAGTTATTAGCTCCTCGGGAGGGTAGGCCTGCTAAAGATGTACAAATCTCAAACAAAGAAAAAGCCTCAAGGGCCTAGATTTTTTATTGCCTTAGAAAGACAAGAGCATACTCTCCTACCTCTCAGAATTTTTCAAAAAGACACGAAAGACAAATTTGTTCATTTACCCAGATAGCAAGTTAAGTGCCTAGAAAAATTAAGGAATACACAATGTTTGATTGATTTCTCCTTAGGCAACCTACAAAAACAACGCATTAGTAGTCATGTTGTTTTTATTCTTTGATAGGCGTATGTTTGATTGATAAATTCTTTGACAAGCATCCTACAAGAAACTAGTTAGGCTGTGAAAATATCAGGCAGACAGAAAACAGTTCAAGGTTAGCGTTAGCATAATCAAAATTTTATCCAAAAAATCTTGAAAGGTAGTCTGTTTTTAATCTATCAAAAAAATCATATGACAATCTTCATAAAGTAGAATGACAGAAATCTTTTATCGTACGAGTTATAAATCAGCACAAAATGACAAAAGATAAAATGAGTAGTATGTCGTACGAGTTAGGAATTAGCACAGAACAACAGAGTAGAAAAGAATCAGTATGTCATACGAATGACAATCCTGATTCGTATTACAATTTAAAGGATATGATCTTGTTTCGTACAATAAACTGTAGGTGTCAATATAATGTCGTATGATGCAGTGAAACTGCTCGTATGATATTTCGCAGAGGCTGTACGGACAAAACCTATAGGATTAAAAAAATGATGATTTTGAGGCTGAAAAAGTAGTTTTCTGCCCCATGGTGGGCGCCAGAAATGTGTGTGTGAAAAGTGGACTAAGAATTTGTATCTGCAAGACACAACACTTAATCAAGTCATTACATGCATGGTAAATCAGATATAATCAATGAATAATAAACCATAACAAATCGACCCATTGCCTTCTAAAAGATGCGAGTATAAGATTGCTCTCAGATTATTTAGTAGTACCAGTGACTAGACAACATCAAGACGAAGGATTTAATCTATATGAGCATGATGAATGCTAGATGGATGCAATATTGATCTAACAAGATTAAAGCAATATTAAGCTAAATGATTTAATCAATATGAAATAATTAACATGCAATATATTAATGAGTTTAGAGCAAAAACAGTATAATAACAATATATTCTCCAGCCTCTCTTGAATGAGAGATGAGCCTGAATTTATAGAAAATTCAGAAAAGAAACCAACAACTGAGATCAACTCATGATGAGCGGTCAAGATTTTCCAATAGGAAGCACAATCCAGGTGAATTGATGTGATTGGATGCTTTTCTCAGTTTTAAAGGAAATTGAACTAAAAATAAGATTAAATTAGAAAAAATTGATTTATTCTCTATTTCATTCAATTTTAATATTTAATTGTTTTAATTGCTTTCTCTGAGATTATTTATCAATTTTTTAATTTGTTTTTTAAGATTATCTCCAATTGATTTCTTTTCTCAATTTTTAATTCTTTTTTGGTCAGTTAATTCCTTTTTTGATTTATTTCCTTTTTTTTGAAGATTTGTGGCAAATTGATTTAATTAATTCCTCAAAATGATTTAATGGAAAATTGATTTATTTAATTAAATATCCAAAAGATATTTAATTACAATAAATAAGATAATTGTTTAAAATGATTTACTTGGGATGATCAATTAATTAAATAAATATTTAATTAATATTGATTGATTAATTTGCCATGTGCCATTTAATGTTTAAAGAATTAATTGTGTGCTCAAGATTTATTTAATTTCCTTTGGTTAGGACCTTGGTGATGTTGTCGAGATTAGGGACCCATGGTTTAGATGACCATTTTTAGGGTATTACAATCTCCACCAAAGATAATGTCATCAACAAATACCTCACAGATCAGCATCTGATCTCCTTCAAACTTCAAGTAGATATTGCTATCTTTGTTTATTCTCTCAAATCCAATCTTCACAAGATGGGAATGCAGGCATTCATACCATGCTCTAGGTGCCTGCTTTAGACCATATAAGGCTTTATGTAGCCTAAAGACCATGTCACTGTCTTCAGATAGGGAAAACCCATTTGGTTGCTCTATATACACTTCCTCTTCAAGTACACCATTTAGGAATGCAGATTTTACATCCATTTGATATACTTTGAATCCTTTAAAAGCTGCATATGCAAGAAGCATACGAACTCCTTCCAATCTGGCTACAGGAGCAAAGGTTTCTCCATAGTATTCTCCTTCTTCTTGGGCATATCCTTTGCACACCAGTTTGGTTTTGTTTCTAATCACTATGCCATCCTCATTCAGTTTATTTCTAAAAACCCATTTGATACTAGTGACATTTTTATGCTCCGGCCTGGGTACCACAGACCATGTACCATTTTTCTCTATCTGGTCAAGTTCCTCTTCCATTGCCTTGATCCAATGTTCATCTTTATGTGCCTCTTTGAATGATTTAGGCTCAAATTCAGAGATCATACATGAGTTTTCTCTGACCTTTCTTCTTGTAAGAATTCCTGCATCCTTATCTCCTATGATCTTCTTTTGATCATGATTCAGCTTGACATACCGAGGAATGGTCTTGATAGATTCCTCTTTCTTTTCTTCTTCATCTTCATCTCCATCAATATTAGCATCTACATCTACTGGTGTAGGAACACTATTATTGGTACTTGGTTGACTGAGAATCGGTTCCCAGAAGGTTACAACCGGTTCATTTACCACTTGCTCATTGTCGGTTTCCTTAGTTTTCTCAGAGGTTTCATCAACTCTTACATTGATGCTTTCCATAATTCTCTAAGTCCTATTATTGAAACACTTGAGAGCTTTGCTCTTGGTGGAATTGTTAAATTCTATGAGAAGCAAGAATTGAGCCAGGATCTGATGTCGGTCATAGATCACATGCAACCCCAAGCAATGGATGATCAAAGATCAAAATAGCTGAATGAAGATAAATCTGATATGAGAGAAAAATAGAGATAAAGAAGAGAATTTAGAGAAGACTCTCACCGAGCTATCACTTCTCTTGTGAAGGTGAGAGTATATTGCTTATTATATAGAAAAATAATAGCATATACAACCAAGAGGTGCATTAACTCCCACCTCCATAAAAATTTGGAGGTTTTACCTACTACCCCATAAAAGGTGGGAGGTTTTTACCTACTTGGTAAATGTCAAAATATGTGGCATAACCTCCTTACATGAAAACAAAAAGGGAGTTATAAGAGGTGGCACATAAGGCCAAAAGAGGGTGAGAAACCCAACTACCCCATAACCCACTTAGGAAATGACAAAATAGTGGTTATGAGAGGTGGCACAACAAGCCAAAAGAGGGTGTGTAACTCAACTACCCATGTGAGGTGGAGAGTTACACATGTAGCTAATGTATTCCGCCACGTGTCCTCATATTAACCACACCTAATAACCTAAGCAAGCTTAATAATATATGTGTAGGAAAAATAAATACCCCCTAACATAAGGAAAATAAAAAAACCTACACTAACACCCCCCCTTAAGCGTAGCTTAGGTGGGTGAAAAGATGGGTCCCGGCAAATGAGGCCATTTTAGGTACCCATGTACATAAATATCCCCCCCAAAAGAAGAAGCCCCCCATAAGAGGAATAGACCCCCCCAAAATAGAGAGAGAAAGAATGAAGGACTAAGAAGCCCCTCCTGAAGTAGACACCTTTTGCATCCCAAGCAAAGATCGCAAATGAAGGAACTTGCTTTCAGTGAAAGGTTTGGTGAAGATGTCCACAGTTTGCTCCGATGTAGAACAATACTTAAGATCAATGATGCCTTCCTGAATGAGCTCCCGAATATAGTGCATATGTATCTCAATGTGTTTCATCCTCTGATGATGAACTGGATTTCTTGAGATCTGTATAGCACTCTGATTATCACAAAAGATGATGGTAGGCTTTCTGACTGGAATACCAAACTCAATAAGAATATTTTGAAGCCAAATAGCCTCAGTGGTGGCATTGACTGCCCCCCGATACTCGGCCTCTGTCGATGAAAGAGCAATTGCAGACTGCTTCTTGCTCGACCAACAAACTGGACCAGAACCAATTGAGAAGCAATACCCAAAAGTAGACTTGCGATCCTAAGAATCACCTGCCCAATCTGAATCCGTATATCCTACCAAGTCAATATCCACACCTGCTACATACTGAAATCCATAATTGTGAGTACCCTGAATGTAGTGGAGGATTCGCTTAGCTACTTTCCAATGCAACTCATGTGGCTCCTGCATGAATCTAGAGACCATGCCCACAGCATAAGAAATGTCGGGTCTTGTATGAGTCAAATAAATGAGGCTTCCAACAAGCTATCGATATAAAGTGCCATCAACCAAGGGTGAAGAGCACCTAGCCTCAAGTTTGACTCCTGACAAAAATGGAGTAGGTGCAGGCTTACAATCAGCCATGTGAAATCTAGAGAGCATATCAAGTGCATACTTGGGTTGTCTAAGGAAGATTCCTGAAGATGATTGAGTGATCTCAATTCCCAAGAAGTAATGTAGAAGACCCAAGTCTGACATCAAAAATCTATCATGTAGAGCAATTTTCACTGCTTTGATGGTGGATGAGTGACTCCCTGTGAGTAACAAGTCATCAACATAGAGAACCAAAAATGTGAGAGTTTCATCCTGTTGCAGAATGTATACGTTCGGATCAGAATGGCACCGAGTGAAACCAACTGTCAGAAGGAATGAGTCCATCTTGGCATACCAAGCTCGAGGAGCCTGTTTAAGGCCATAGAGAGACTTTCGAAGTCGACACACAAGTGAAGGATCTTGAACAAACCCCTGTGGTTGCTCCATGTAGATTTCCTCCTGGAGGTCACCATGAAGAAATGCACTCTTCACATCCATCTGATGAACTTCCCAACAATGGGCTGCAGCTATAGCAAGAACAAGTTGGATGGAATTCATCTTAGCAACTGGAGCAAAAGTCTCAAAGTAATCAACCCCTGGAACTTGGGAAAAACCTTTTGCTACCAAGCGAGCCTTATACTTATCAACCGACCCATCCGCTACAAATTTTGTTTGATAGATCCACTTGCATCCAACAAGTTTCCTTCCCTTAGGAAGAGGAACTAAATCCCATGTGTGATTCCTTTCCAAGGAATTGAACTCTTCTTGCATTGCAGCATCCCACTCAGGAACACCTGAAGCTTCTCGAAAGGACTGTGGATCAGAAGCTGAAGCAATGAGGAGATGTGGAGCTTGCTGAAATTGTGACCTTGTTCTTCTAGTATCTAATGGATCACCAAGCCAATCTCCTGCTGACTCAAAAGTTTGTCGAGCCCAAAGAGGCACTGAGGCTAGAGAGTCTGGGGGAGAATCATTAGCCTCTGAATGATGACTATGAGAGGAATGTGAATCCTCATCATCACTATCACCATCTAAAGTAGAGGAAGAAGACTCCTCATCAAGATTAGGAGGATTAAGATCCTCTGAAGAACTGTCATCATAATGCAATTTCTCCAATGTGATAGTGGATGGAGAAGTGGTATGAGAAGAACTAGAAGAACTCTCCTCAAAATGAACACTCCTCTCAATGAACAACTCATGAGTAGTGGGATGGAGAAGCCTATACCCTTTGACATCATCTGGATATCCAACAAATATGCAAGGCTTACTCTGTGGATCCATAGCCTTGCGTTTTTCAGCTGGAATGTGGGCCCATGCAAGAGAACCAAACACTCTAAAGTGTTTAACTGTGGGTTTTCGACCAGTCCAAGCTTGAAAGGGAGTTACCCCTTTCACAGCTTTATGAGGAACTCAATTCTAGATGTAACATGCACAGTTGATGGCCTCTGCCCAATACTGAGGTGCCAAAGACTTGGAGTGAATCATACAATTAGCCATCTCCTTCAAGGACCTATTTTTTCGTTCTGCTACACCATTTTGTTGAGGACTGTATGGAACTGTGTGCTGCATGTTGATACCTTCTGAAGCACAAAACTGTTCAAACTGATTATTAATATATTCACCCCCATTATCTGTACGCAGAATCTTGATGAACTTCCCAGATTGTTTCTCTGCAAAAGCTTTGAAATCTAGAAAATTTTCAAAGACTTCAGACTTTTGTTTGAGAAAGTAAACCCATGTATATTTAGAAAAGTCATCAATAAATGTCAAGACATATCTAGCCTTGCTGAAAGATGGTTGTGGAAATGGTCCTGCCAAGTCACTATGTACCAACTCCAATAGTTGTGTAGCTCTCCAAGCTTTACCTTTATCATACTTCTCCTCTGGATGCTTACCAAGAATGCACCCCTGGCAAACTCCATCAGAAAATCGAATAGAAGGCAACCCTGAAACCATTTCTTATTGACTGAGTTGTTGCAAGTAACGGTAGTTCAAGTGGCCAAACCGTTGATGCCACAAACAACTCACCTCATCTGCATGAGTGAGTAAAACTGTCGAAGGAGAATCAGGAACAAAGTGAGAAAACTGATATAATCTAGAATGATGATCTGCTTTTCCCACAGCAATAGTAGACCCATTATGCATTTCGCTGATTACCACTGCATGTGATGTGAACTCAACTCGCTTGCCAGAACCAGTGTGAGTGATCTGATAAACAGATAGGAGATTAGTTGATAAAGATGGAACACAAAGGACATCTTGAAATGTTCCTTCACCCACATCAACAGACCCTCTCCCATGCACTTCAACAGGAGTGTCATCACCCATTAGGATGGAAGGCATAGAACATGGCTCTAAAGATGTGAAATCATCTTCTGAAGAAGCCATGTGGTGTGAAGCACCTGAGTCAATTATCCAAGAATTTGGTTGTGAAGCAATAGCAACTAGGGCCTTACCCTTTCCTTTCCCCTTACTCTTATCTATGTCCTTAGAAGATCCTTCCGATGAACTTTGTTTGACTGAATCAGGAACCTTGATATTATTCTTTTCAAGAAGATTTGAAAGGTGATCAATTTGTTTCTTTAAACACTTATGTTCATCATGACCAGGCCTCTTACAATAAGAACACTTGACCTTCTCCTTCTTAGGTTGTTCACCTTTTGATGAAGAGGTCTCATTGTCTGCTTTTGAAGTAGCAGATTTCTGATCTTTCTTCTTCTCTCCTTGGTTCTTTTGTTTCTTATCTTGCTTACTAGACCCTTTATGTTCTTTTGTGCCTTGATTTACAACTAAGGCATGTGACTTAGAGGGCTTTATTGTACCCATTTGAACCAATTTGTCCTGCTCCCTAGTGAGTTCTGCAGCAAAATCATCTAAAGAAGGCATTTTGAATGTGGTACCTAGGGCACATTTGGTAGCATAGAATGTAGAAACAAACACTGAATAATTAGGACCAAGCTTAGAAAGAATACTCAAGATCAGTTGCTTATCATCTTTCTTAGTTCCACACTGTTCCAACTGCAATCTTATAGACTTAAGTTTAGTGAAGAAGTCTTGTATAGTATCAAAATTGGTTGGATTCAACCCTATGAGTTCATTCTCCAATTGATGACCTCTTAGTTCATCTTGCTTACCAAAGAGGTTTCCCAAAGTAGTCCATACTGCATTTGGTGTAGTAGCAGATTCAATGTGAAAAAGAAGGTCAGGAGAGACTGACATGCACAATGTACCAAAAGCTTCATCACATTTATTAAACCATTTAATCTTTTCTGCAACATCTTGAGGTTCAGTTTCAAGTCCCATAGTAACACGATGATATCCATGTCTTTTCAGATATATTATCATCTTAGATTTCCATTCAAAGTAATTATATGGTGTTAAAAGTGGAATTGTAGATGCATCCATGATAGCAGAAAAGAAGATTGCAAAGAGTCAAGAAGAGTGCAAGAAAGAAGACACAAGAGACACCCCCCCCTTTTCACTAGTCTTTGAAATCACCCCCCCCAAATATTACAAGGTTGGCACTTTATAATTAGTGCATTTACAAGGCTTTTATCAGATTACAATGCTTTCTAAGGCTTTAATGGCCAAAATAGAAAGTTTAAATACATATAAATTTAACACAAAATCTGAAAAAATTAGCCTTATAGCTGCTCAATGTATCTTAATACCTTTCCAACAACTATTCATTTTTGTAAAATAGAGTTGTGAGAAGAAAGATATGATCTATAGAAAGGGAAAAAAAAACATGCAGCTGATTCAACCTGCAATATCTAACAAAGAAGGGTAGAATATTTCAATAAGACCTACAATTATGAAGAGTGCTCATTTCCAGCTTTCCGTCAAGTACTCTGATTTTTTTTTACTATGTTCTCCAAACTCTGAATTTGGTGAAATAAAAGTCACTTATGATTTTCACAAGCCTTCTGGACACTCTGGAAATGCTAAAGAAGCCTCCAATATTACCAAAAATGCTGCAATCACCCAGATCTCAAAGAACACATATATAAAACCAGATTTAACTAGAAGCTTATTTTCCTTTAAACTGTTCTGATTCTCCAGATCACATGAAAATGCAGGAGAAGAGCATACTTGGTTTTTAAGAAAAATATTAGCTATCTAACAATTTCAAATCTCTCAAATAAATCAGAAAAGCAATGAGCTATACTAGACAACATGGCTCTGATACCATGTTAAATTCTGTGAGAAGCAAGAATTGAGCCAGGATCTGATGTCGATCATAGATCACATGCAACTCCAAGCAATGGATGATCAAAGATCAAAATAGCTAAATGAAGATAAATCTGATATGAGAGAAAAATAGAGATAAAGAAGAGAATTTAGAGAAGACTCTCACCAAGCTATCACTTCTCTTGTGAAGGTGAGAGTATATTGCTTATTATATAGAAAAATAATAGCATATACAACCAAGAGGTGCATTAACTCCCACCTCCATAAAAATTTGGAGGTTTTACCTACTACCCCATAAAAGGTGGGAGGTTTTTACCTACTTGGTAAATGTCAAAATATGTGGCATAACCTCCTTACATGAAAACAAAAAGGGAGTTATAAGAGGTGGCACATAAGGCCAAAAGAGGGTGAGAAACCCAACTACCCCATAACCCACTTAGGAAATGACAAAATAGTGGTTATGAGAGGTGGCACAACAAGCCAAAAGAGGGTGTGTAACTCAACTACCCATGTGAGGTGGAGAGTTACACATGTAGCTAATGTATTCTGCCACGTGTCCTCATATTAACCACACCTAATAACCTAAGCAAGCTTAATAATAAATGTGTAGGAAAAATAAATACCCCCTAACATAAGGAAAATAAAAAAACCTACACTAACAGGAATACCCTAGGAATATTCTCTCATCACATTTTGCATCAAATTTGCTCTGGTGTTCGCTACTCTTGATGTAACATTTGCTACCAAACACTCTAAAGTAGCTAACCATAGGTGTCTTAACAGTCCAATACTCATAAGGAGTTTTATCCTTACCTTTCTTGATGAGTACTCGGTTCATTGTGTAGACTGCAGTGGTCACCGCTTCTCTCCAAAAGGTGTGAACGACCTTTCCTTGAATCAACATAGTTATAGCTACTTCAACCACAGTCCAGTTATTCCTCTCTGCTAGGCCATTCTACTATGGAGTCCGGGGGGTAGACAGTTGCCTCTTGATGCCATGTTCTTCACAGTACTTGTTGAATTCACCGGAAGTGAATTCCCCTCCTTGATCAGTTCTCAGGCACTTGATTCTTTTATCACTTTCCTTCTCCACTAATTCTCTGAAAGCTTTGAACTTTGCAAAGGCTTCAGACTTATCATTTAAGAATGTGACCCACATCATTCTTGAGTAGTCATCAGTGAGAATCATGAAGTACCTATCACCCTGCACACTCCTAGTTTTCATAGGACCACACAAATCAGTATGCACAAGATCAAGCAAATTGTCAGTGGTGAAAGGTTTTCCTTTAAAGGTTGAGGAAGACATTTTCCCTAGTTGACACTCTTTGCACAAGGTATTTTCTAGTTTTCTCAGCACCGGCAACCCTCTGACTACCTTGATCTTACTGGCCTTCACAATGTTATCAAAGTTTACATGGCAGAGTCTCCTATGCCATATCCAGCTATCATCAAATTTAGCCATAAGACATGTACTTATATTTGTGTTCAGCTGAAATAGGTTACCTTTGGTCAGTGGCCACCAATTCACCATTCTTTCCTTTGATTCTACACACTCCATTCTTGAATTCTAGAGTGAGACCCCTATCATTCAGCTGGGCAACACTTAGAAGGTTGTGTCTTAGACCATCAACCTAATACACATTGTCAGCACTACTATTTTGATTCAGAGAGATGGACCCTCTGCCTTTGACCATACATGGTGCATCATTACCAAAGCAAACCACACCACCATCATACTCTTCCAAGGATAGAAACTTGCTCCGGTCACTAGTCATATGGTGAGGACAGCCACTATCAATAATCCACTCATTGGAATTATCAAAGCAAGAGACAAGAGCCTTTTTGTCTGACACATCCTCCTTGACAGCAACAAACACAATATCTTCATTTTCTTCATCTTCAAACTCCTCATCTGTGACACCTTCATCGACTGCCACAAAATAGTTTCTCTTGTTTCCTCCTTTGAATTTCTTGAACCTTTCCGGTTTGTCCTTATTGTCACCATTAGGATAGTTTACAGCAATATGTCCTATCTAGTTATAAGAAAAGCAATTCAAAGGGAGCTTACCTCTGTATTTGTTGGTTCCTTTAGGATGTTTCTTGGCAAGAAGAGCTTCAAATGCCATCAGAATCTCCTCATCATCCATTTCTCTACTTTGTCTTGGCTCACCACTAGTTTTAGCTTCTTTTCCTTTTCTGGATGGTACAATAGAAGCTTTAAAAGCTGATTCGGTCTTTTGAACACTACCATCAAAACTATTTAGCTCATAGGCTGTCAACTTTGCAATGATGGAGTCTAGGGATACCTTAGTCTTGTCTATTGATCTCAACTCCTGAATAGCAACAACCCTTATTACATAGACCAGTAGTAAGGATCTCAGGACTTTGCTTACCATAGTGGAATCTTCCATTTTGCCACATATACTCTTGATATCTCCAACAACAATTTTGATTCTTATTCCATACTGTTGAATGGTCTCACCTTCAACCATCTGCATGTCTTCAAACTTCCCTCTAAGGCTTTCTTCCTTAGCTTGTTTTACATGCTCATAGATATTTTCAAGAGTATCCCATACCTCTTTCGGATTTACCTTATCATGGACATCAATAAAATCAATGTCAGATAAACTACTAATTAGGGCTTCCATGACTTGCCCATTCTCCTACATCTCTCTCTTTTGGTCATCGGTGAGAGTACCGGTAGGGGCAACATAGGCATTCTCAACATAGCTCCAGTGTTGAGCACCTATGCTTTTGATGTATATCTTCATTATGTCTTTCCATATACTAAAATTTTCTCTATTGAACTTTGGACCTTCCCTCTTCATCATTAGACTAGGATCTTTACCTCAAGCGATTAAGCTTATAACATAGAGGACCTGGAGGACACTCTAATACCAATTGATAACTCAATGATGAACGGATAGTACCAAATCGGTACTGAGAAGGGGGGTGAATTAGTACAGGCAAAACCCAATCCTAAACTGGTTTGTCAGTAGACACTGTGCTTTGATAGACAAACAGTAACACTGGTCTTAAACAGAGTACAACTGGCAAAACCTAGAATAACTGAGACAAGCATAAAGCGGTTGACACCTATCTTTTCATACAATCTAATACTTCATTTCCATTTCACCATGGTGCATGAACAAGTAATCTATCATCAAAGATATATAAACATCTAGATTAACATGATTTACCTTCAGACACAAATCACTTAAACCATTATATGAATAACACCACACATGACACATGGATTTTTCACGTGGAAACCCAAGTGGGAAAAACCACAGTGGGGATGAATACCTACAAGCTATTTTTGAACTCTTTATAAGTTCACTCTATTAGGAGCCTTGTTCGGTTAAAGACTGATACAATAGGTTTTGTTAGGAACTAATCCTATTAGGAATCACCTAGTTAAGGGATGGCTAGAATACCCGGGTAAGGGTTAAACCCTGTTAAAGGTTACCTTCTTTGAGGATTTCAAGAACTTAATGGTTTTGAGTCACCCTGTTAAAGGATTTACAGCAAGCTAGTTAAAGCTACCCTGTTAAGGGATTTCCCAATTGTTGAAGTGGTTAGAGATCAACAGGTATTACAATGATCTGGTAACAACACTCAATGCCAATGTAGATCCACTTTAGCTCCTCTTCACCTTCTACACTTACACTCTATAGGTATCACTTCTCTCTTCTGGTCTGGCAAGAATCATGCATCTCTTCTCTTGGATACACACACACAAATTTTTCCAACAACCTCAGAAAGAAACACAACATTGACCTTATAGGAAACACATAGGTCGGTAGCATAAACCCTAAACCCTAAACTTGTTAGGTTAAGCAATTCAAATGGTTCAATCCTGACCGTTGAGCACATTTCATTAAATGCAATAGTCTTGAACCAATCTCAAGAAGTTCTCCATTGTTCATTTTCCACTGATTTCATGGCGGTTGATAACCCATCACATGTTATCACCATTTATATACTTCGCACATTCCTGAGGTAGATAGGAACAATCTCCTTCATGCAAGATCCTTCATGCGCACAAGGTTGACATGGCAACATGATCTATTCTTTGTTACAATGCTAACTCATCACACAAAGTCACTGATTGAGTCACACGGGCTTGAGGCACTTCAACCAGTAGTCATACAAAGCTTCCATATGTCAGTTCCCATAACCACATGTCGGTTCATAGTGTTATACTGATTCTCACATATACTGGTTCTTGGTAACATACCAGTTCTCACATATACCGATTCTCTCCTCTTCAGCATATTGACATCAATGACAACATACAATGTCATCATGTCCTCATACCGGTTCACATAATGGCAACACAATCAACGATCCATGAGAAATTAAAGATTTTATCAACTAATAGTCTTCTTTCTTTAGCAGAAAAAAGAATTAGCATCTTATTAGCAGCTAAATAATTTGCAATATTAGCATACCAGGGTGAGTGTGCTTTTATAAGGAACAAATGTTCATCTAGAAAAGCATTGTCTATGGCTGCAGGGTCATCCTGCAATTGAAGACTAGAAAGATAATCAGCAACTACATTGGATTTACCTAGTTTATCAACAACTGTAATGTAAAATTGTTGCATCAATAGTAACTAGCAAGCCAATCTTCTTGTAATTGAAGGTTTGTTCATGAGATATCTGATTGTTGTATGATCAATGTGCACAAATATTGGATATCCTATTATATAATTCCTGAATTTGTTGAGTGCATGTATAATTGCTAACATCTCCTTTTTAGTGACAATGTAATTCAGCTCAGGCCCCTGCATGTTCTTGCTGATAAAATAAACTGCATTCTCCAAATTATCAATCTTATGTCCCAAAACTGCTCCTATGGCATAATATGATGCATCTGTATGAATATGAAAAGGTAAGGACCAATTCGAACCCTTGAGCACTAGTTCTTGATTCAATGCATATTTAAGCTTCAAGAAAGCTTCATTGCATGATGAAGTCCAATTAAATTCCATATCCTTGGTCAAAAGGAAATATTAAGGGCCTGCGATTTTGCTGAAATCTTTAATAAACCTCCTATAATATCCAGCATGACCAAGGAAACTTTTGACATCCTTTTTCTTTACAGGTGCAAGAAGGTTTTGAATGACTTCTATTTTTGCTGGGTCAACTTGTATTCCTTTGATAGAGATATGATGACCAAGAACTATACCTTCCTGCATCATCATCAAGCACTTTTCACCATTTAATAATAAATTGTAGTCTTCACACCGCTGCAAAATTTTCTTCAGATTCTTCAATGCCTCTTCAAATTTTGAACCATAGGTGGTAAAATCATCCATATAGATCTCCATGTTGTCCTGAGAGATATCTCAAAATATGCTTATCACTGCTCTTTGAAAAGTAGCTAGAGCATTACATAATCCAAAAGGAAGAACAAAATATGCATATGTTCCCCAAGGATAAGTAAATGTAGTCTTTTCCTGATCCTTGGGAGCAATTTGAATCTGTTTGTAGCCATTGAATCCATCAAGGAATGAGAAGTATCATTTCCTTGCCAAGGAGTCTAATACCTGATCCACAAATGGTAATGGGAAATGATCTTTCCCGATTGCTAAATTCAAAGCTCTATGGTGCAAGAGCACCTAAGGGTGAGCAAAGACCCTTTCAAATTTTGGCAATTTTGGCATAAGGACTTGTGTTTGTCCATTAGGTTGTCTATTTGGAGCTTGGGGTGCATTTTAATTTTTTTTTGAAAATTTCATGTATCAGCTTACCTATCCCGATAACGCGATGAGGTGCCATCAACTATCGGCGGGACTATTTTCTACCTACCCTGATAGGCCGATGAAGTCACAAGCGGAGTGGAGCGAGAGGAGTGAGTCCATTGTGGAGCCATCGGGTATCAACAAGACATGTTCTAGGCTAACCTGATGAGCCGATGGGAAAGCATGCGGTTTGGAGCACACCATCGGCCATCGGCAGAACATGTTTTGGGCTATACTGACAACCCGATAAGGAAGCTTTTTTATGAGGAGCGCACCATTAGCCATCAAAAAGACAGTCTCGATGCTGACCTAATGGAAACCAATGTGGAAGTGTGCAATGTGTGAAATGCCATTGGACATCGGAGTAAGTGTTTTGTGACTACTCCAATGACCCGATAGGAAAACATGCGAGCTGTAAACCGCCATGGGACGTCCTGATTAGTGTTGTAGTGCAAACCCGATGACCCAATGGAGGTTGAAACATAGTTAAAATGGGAAACCGATTGTGTCAAGTTTGATCTCATCTATTAGGGATGTTCTCATGACATGTCGCAGAGGATATAAAAGACCCAATGGGCATTCTGTAAGGGGTTGGATTTGGGATTTTGGATGCAATAGTTCCACAAAATGAACATCTTTTGAATAACAATTTGTAGACCATTTTTTGTTTCCCTTCTTAGAGTTCTATAAATAATGGCTTAATTTGTAAATGTCTATGTGATAGAGTAGATGTTTCTTTTTTGCGTTCTATGAGTTCTAATTCTGTGTTTGTGCCAAGATCAGTTTTGTAAATAAGTTGTCATTTTGTTTCTTGTTTTCTGTTGATGTCAAGCAGTCATAAACATGGCTCTATCTTGACTCTCCATCATGAAATCCACACAACCATTGGAGGTTGTCAAGAAGAGACAACCATGTACAATAGAGTTCCATTTGTAGTAGACCAGCGAATGGTATCATTTGTTTCAGCAAACTGGCCCTAGGCGAGCTTGATGATAGCCCAACTAGGTATCAGTGACCAAAAGGAAATCACTTGTAGGGTAGATCGGAGTCTAGGCTATCAGCCTCAGACCAGAGGAAGATGGGATCGAATGGAGAGAAGGTCCTAGCATGAGGAGAAAATAACTTAGGAGAAGTTGTAGGCATAATCCATGGTAGAGAAAACCCTGAAAGGTGTCTGGTTAGATTCAATGGGTTAGTGAGTTGGTGGGTTTATGAAAGTGAATTTATAAGGAGCAGAGTAACAACCCTTGGTAGTGAGGACCTAGGGCGGATTAGGGGAATAGAGAGAAGTATTCCTAGGTTAGGCTAGGAAGAAAGCCTTAGAGTGAATCAAGTTGACTCAAGCAACTAGGATCCTCCCTATCAGATTGGTATCAGAGCAAGTCAATGACTTGGGGTGAAGAGTGTAAGACTGATCTAGTATCAGAAGAAGGAGTAAAGAAGGTGACCAATGCAGAATTGGCTAAGCACATCGCTGACCAAGAAGATGAAAACCGATTTCTCAAGGAAAGGTTGGAGTAGTTGGAGCAGAAACTGTGTGTGATGGAATTCAAAATAGCAGAAGTGAGTGGGAAGATAGATGAGAAGGGTAAAATGTTGGAAATAGAGGATGAAATCCCTATACCAGACCCTGTAACTGATCAAGAACCATTCTTGAAGGCTTTGAAGGAAATGAGTGGAAAATATTTGGAAGGAGTACCACTGTTTAGTGGCAAGATGGAAGTAGATTCAGTAATGGAATGGATAGAAGGAATGGAAAACCATTTTGAGTGTGACAGTGTGACTGAGGCCCAGAAGGTTAAGGTGGCTAAGTCAAGAATGAGAGGTGTTGCCATAACTTGGTGGAAGTTTATACAAAATGAGAGAGAGAGAGAAGGTAAGAGCCCCATCTCTACTTGGAAAGGGATGGCAAGCAAAATCACAGAGACTTATCTTCTTGGGGATTATGAAGTGCAGTTGCATAGGAAAAGACAAAACCTAAGGAAAAAGGAGTTAGATGTAAGTACCTACATTGAAGAGTTCCAGAAGTTGTGTCTAAGGTCAAAAGTGATGGAGGATGAGAGCATCAGAGTAGCAAGATACTTTAATGGTTTGAGATGCAACATAAAAGAAGAATTAAGTTTGTTGAGTCCAAATACCATTCACAAATGTTACCAGTTGGCCCTGAAGGTAGAAGAAAGGAATAAGAGGAAACATGAAAGAACTAGTAGAGGTAGAGGTAGAGGCCGAGATTCAAGAGGTTCTAGAGGAAACTATGGAGGCAGAGGAAGTGAAACAAGATCACAAGGAGAGTCGGAATTGACTGAGCAGTCCAATGAATCCAGTGGAAGAGGAAGTTATGGTAGAGGAAGAGGTCCTAACAGCAACAAGAGAGGTAGATCTGGAAGTTCTGGTGGAGGTTCATACTTTGCATACATGAACTATTACCATTGCAGTAAGTTTGGTCATTCGGCCTATAGGTATCTGGAGAAGGCAACCTCATCATATAAAGAGAAAAGAATTAATTATGTGCAAGAGGATTCTAGTAGTGTGAAGTTTCCTAAAGTAAACCTTGACCCAGACAGTGGTGATAATCTAATGATTAGAAGGGTGTTAATCAGGGAACCGGTTAAAGAAGAACCAAAATAGAGGAGGTCTCTTTTTCAGAATAAAGTTCAAGATACTTGGTAAGGTCTATAAAGTAATCATTAACTCAGGATCAACTGACAATATCATCTCTGAAGAAGTAGTATGTAAACTTGGGTTGAGTAGCATGGCACATAGTCATCCTTACAAGGTCACATGGCTGAATAAAGGACAACATGTGTTAGTAAATGAACAAGTATGGGTTGAGTTTGCAATTGGGAAGTATTCTAATAGAATTTTATGTAATTTTCTACCCATGGATACTTGTCATTTGTTGCTAGGTAGACCATGGCAATTTGACAGAAAAGCTATCCATGATGGAGAGAAGAACTCTTATGGATTCACAAAGGAAGGGGTGACATATAGGATTCAATCTTTGGTAGAGGACAAAGGAACCAAGCTTAGTGGTCCTAATGTGTTGTTGGCTGGAGGAAAAGAATTTTTGAGAGATCTCAAGAAAGGAGATGGAGAACATTATACTCTCTTAGTGAAACCTAGTCAAGAAGAAAATATTAAACAAGAAAGTTTACCTAAAGAGGTTCAATAGTTGTTAGAACAATTTAAGAACATTGTGAGTGATGGAACACCCGCAATGCTACCTCCTCCTAGAACAGTAAGTCACCAGATGGACTTTATACCTAGAGCATCACTACCTAATAAGGCTGCATATAAGATGAATCCTAAACAAAACAAGGAAGTGGTGAGACAAGTACAAGAGCTGCTTGACCAAAGTCTAATCAAGAAAAGTATAAGTCCATGTGTTGTACCAGTGGTGTTAGCAACCAAGAAAGGAGGCAAATGGAGATTATGTACTAACTCTAGGGCAATAAACATAATCACCATAGGATACAGGTTTCCTATCCTAAAATTGAGGATTTAATGGATTGTCTTGGAGAAGCAAAGCATTTTACTAAGTTTGATTTAAAGAGTGGATATCACCAGATCTGGATTAAAGAAGGGGATGAATGGAAAATAACTTTTAAGACTACAGAAGGGTTATATGAGTGGTTAGTTATACCATTTGGGCTTACTAATGCCCCTAGTACCTTCATGAGGTTGATGAATGAGGTGTTGAAGGACTACATAGGTATATTTGTAGTGGTATACCTTGATGATATCCTCATATTCAATGAAACAGAGAAAGAGCATCTTGAATACCTGCATATTGTATTAAGGAAACTGCATGAAGAATAGTTGGCAATCAACCTTGAAAATGTGAATTTATGAAACACGACCTCATTTATCTAGGTTTTGTAGTGTCACAAGGCACGTTTAAAATGGATCCTAGCAAGGTGGAAGCAATACAGAGCTGGCCTACACCGAGAACTACTACTAAGGTAAGAAGTTTCCATGGGCTTGCCCAATTTTATATAAAGTTCATTCGAGGTTTTAGTGAAATTTGTGCTCCTATTCTTGATAAAATTAAGGGTGGGTTGAAAACTAAGTTTAGGTGGACTAAAAGAGCTGACCAGGGTTTTGAATTACTCAAAAAGAGGATAGCTACCCAACCCATCCTAGTTTTATTAAGATTTGATAATTTATTTACCCTAGAATGTGATGCTAGTCATATAACAGTAGGAACTGTTTTGAACCAAGAGGGAAGACCAGTAGCATTCTATAGTGAGAAATTGAATAAAGCCAAGCATAAATACTCATCCTATGACTTAGAATTTTATGCCTTAGTGCAAGCTCTTAGGAAGTGGAGGCATTATCTATTACCCAAAGAATTTGTAGTGTTTACAGATAACCAAGCCTATAGATAACCAAGCCTTGAGTTTTATTAATTCACAAGAAAAGTTGAGCAATAGACACATCAAATGGATAGAATACATGCAGGCATACACTTTCACTATCAAGCACAAAAATGGACAGCTGAACAAGGTAGCATATGCCTTAAGTAGAAGACTTCTCACTATCCAAGAAGTGACTTTGCAGAGCATAGGTGTGGAAAGTTTCAAGGAACTTTACAGGGAAGTTGAAGATTTTTCTGAGGTATACAAGGTATGCAGCGAGTTTAGTAATCATTTCAACAGCCAGTATGCAGATTACACATTGCAGAGTGGTCTTTTATTTAAGGGATGCCAGTTATGTGTGCCAAGAGGATCTATGAGGGAAAATCTCATATAGGAAAAACATAATGGCAGTCTTAGTGGATATTTTGGTCTAAACAAAACATGTGAGTTGGTGCAAAGATTTTATTATTGGCCGAAAATGCATAAAGATATCAGGAAGTATGTTGAGTAGTGTATTGTGTGTTAGAAAGCTAAGGGTGCCAGTTCAAATGTTGGACTATATCAACCTTTACCAATTCCCAATAGAACATAGGAGTGCATCAGTATGGATTTCATTGTGGGATTACCAAAGACCAAGACTGGTCTAGATAGTATTTTTGTCATTGTTAACCGGTTTAGTAAAATGAGTCATTTTGTTCCATGCAAGACTACGCATGATGCTAGTTACATTGCACATTTATTTTTCAAAGAGGTGGTGAGAATTCATGGGCTACCTCTTAGTATAGTTTCAGACAGGGATGTGAAGTTTATGGGACACTTTTAGAAAACTTTGTGGACAAGACTGGGAACTAACCTTTCTTTTGGTTTTGTGTATCATCCACAGACAGATGGTCAGACTGAGGTCATCAACCAAGTATTGGGTAATCTTTTGAGGTGTCTAATGAAAGAATGTGGACCAATATGGGATCAAGTGCTACCATGGGTAGAATTTGCATATAATGACAAAGTAAACAAAACTACAGGTAAGAGTCCTTTTGAGATTGTTTATGGACTCCACCCATAAAGTATTGGTGAACTTTGAGATTTAGGAAATCTGGAAGGAAGAAGTGGACATGCAGAGGATTTCACTCAGTTTATTAAAGAGGTGCATGAACAAGTGCAAAAAACATTGATCAACGCTATGCAGAGGATTAAGGCTAAAGCAGATGAGAGGAGAAAGGAAATTAGATTTGTAGTTGGAGATATGGTGATGGTACATCTGAACAAGGAAAGATTGCAGAAGGGAGTCCCTAGTAAGTTTCAGATGTGGTGAATAGGTCCTTGCAAAATCTTGGCTAAGTATGGCTCAAATGCCTATAAGATAGATTTGCCAGTAGATTTGGCATTATCCCCTATGTTTAATGTGCAAGACTTGGTTTCATTTAAAGGTCCCATAGCAATGGCAGATGGACCGCACCCAGAAGGGGAGACTACTCTCCATGATATTCTAGTACCACCCATGTCTAAACCATAGGTGGAATAGGTTTTAGATTCCCAGGTGCAGAAGCAAATGAGGTATGGTGTGTATATGGAACACTTAATCAAGTGGCATAACTTACTTGAAACCAAAGACACTTGGATTGCAAAATCTGATTTCAAACGACTGGGCATTGATGTCGCCTTGCCACCCCCAGGGGGGACTTGATTTTTTGTGTGGGGAGTATGGTGCAAGAGCACCTAAGGGTGAGCAAAGACACTTTCAAATTTTGGAAATTTTGGCATAAGGACTGGTGTTTGTCCATTAGGTTGTCTGTTTGGAGCTTGGAGTGCATTTTGACTTTTTTTTTTAAATTTCATGTATCACCTTACCTATCCCAATAACCCGATGAGGTGCCATCGGCGAGACTATTTTCTACCTACCCTGATAGGTTGATGAAGTCGCAAGCGGAGTAGAGCAAGAGGAATGAGTCTATTGTGGAGCCATCAGGTATCGACAAGACATGTTTTGGGCTAACCCGATGACCCGATGGGAAAGCATGCGGTTTGGAGCGCACCATCGGCCATCGACAGAACATGTTTTGGGCTATACCGACAACCCGATAAGGAAAATTTTTGTGGGGAGCACACCATCGGCCAATAAAAAGATTGTCTTGATGCTAACCTAATGACCTGATGGAAACCAATGTGGAAGTGTGCAATGTGCGAAATGCCATTGAACATCGAAGTAAGTGTTTTGCAACTCTCTGATGA
Source organism: Cryptomeria japonica (assembly GCF_030272615.1). Taxonomy (NCBI): domain Eukaryota; kingdom Viridiplantae; phylum Streptophyta; class Pinopsida; order Cupressales; family Cupressaceae; genus Cryptomeria; species Cryptomeria japonica. Next base: position 412,753,516 of record NC_081415.1, read on the forward strand.
CCCAATAGGAAAACATGTGAGTTGTAAACCACCATGGGACGTATCGATTAGTGTTGCGATGCGAACCCAATGACCCGATGGAGGTTGAAAGACAATTACAATGGGAAACTGATTGTGTTGAGTTTGATCTCGTCTGTTAGAGATGTTCTCATGACATGTCACAGAGGATATAAAAGATGCAATGGGCATTCTATAAGGGGTTGGATTTGGGATTGTTGGATGTGATAGTTCCACAAAATGAACATCTTTTGAATAACAATTTGTAGACCATTTTTTGTTTCCCTTCTTAGAGTTCTGTAAATAATGGCTTAATTTGTAAATGCCCATGTGATAGAGTAGATGTTTCTTTTTCGCATTCTATGAGTTCCAATTATGTGTTCGTGCCAAGCTCAGTTTTATAAATAAGTTGTCATTTTGTTTCTTGTTTTCTGTTGGTGTCAAGCAGTCATAAACATGGCTTTGTCTTGACTCTCCCTCATGGGATCCACATGACCATTGGAGGCTGTCAAGAAGAGCCAATCATGTACAATAGAGTTCCATTTGTAGTAGACCAGGGAATGGCATAGGCCATTTCAGAAAACTAGCCCTATGCGAGCTTGATGATAGCCCGGCTAGGTATCAGTGACCAATAGGAAATCATTTGCATAGTAGACCAAAGTCTAGGCTATCAGCCTCAAACCAGAGGAAGATGGGATCAAATGGAGAGAAGGTCCTAGCATGAGGAGAAAACAACTTAGGAGAAGTTGTAGGCATAATCTATGGTAGAGAAAACCCTACAAGGTGTCTGGTTATATTCAATGGGTTAGTGGGTTGGTGGATCTATGAAAGTGAATTCACAAGGAGCAGAGTAACAACCCTTGGTAGTGAGGACCTAGAGAAGATTAGGGGAATAGAGATAAGTATTCCTGGGTTAGGCTAGGAAGAAAGCCTTGGAGTGAGTCAAGCTGACCCAAGCAACTAGGATCCTCCCTATCACTCTATAATCCACACATGCCCACCATTTACCTCCTTTCTTTGTAACTATCACTAGAGGTGGCACCCATTGACTATTCGAGATAGGATAGATAAATCCAACATTTAATAATTTCTACAATTCTTCTTTAACTATTTCTCTTAATGCAGGATTAATCCTTCTCTGTGGTTGTCTAAGTGGTCTACATTCCTATTTTATATAGATACGATGGGTACAAACTATAGGATCAATGACATGCATGTCTTTGTAATCCCATGCAAAAGCATGTTGATGAGATTTAAGCAAGTCAACCAGTGTTATTCTTTGAATCCATGTGAGTTGATTGTTGATGTTCAAATATTTGTTTAGATCAACTTCCACTTTGATAGTAAGATCAACCTGAGATGCCTTAGAAAGATGAGAAGTGAAGACTTCCTGAGGCAACAAGGTATGCAAAATATTAGTGGTTGTAGGAAAATCTGATGTTGGAATATTTGATACTAACTCCTGCGACTGTTGCCCTTGTCTTAACTGATTTGTTAGAATTTTATAGATAATTGAATCATCATCATGAAGTTGTATGAATGGTTCTCTATTGATCATCATAAGATGAATGGTAGAGTCAACTTCTTCCTCAAATTCTTCTCCCACGTTAGGCCAAACAGCTTGTTGTTGATCAAGTTGGGGCTGAGTAGGAGAATACAGAGCCAAATTTTTGGTTGTATTTCCATTTGAAATAGTTATATCTCCTGAATGACATCCAATATATGCATCAGATGTAGCAAGCCAAGGTCTTCCCAAGATAACTGGATATCCTCCCAATGTAGCTTTAGGAGACAAGATCATAAAATCTGCAGGATATTCCCAAGAATCCAAAGTAATAACCACATCTTCAATCATACCATCAGGCCAAACTGTAGAACTATCAGCAAGCTATAGGAGTGTAGGTGTAGGTCTAAGACTGGTTATGTCAAGTTTCTACATAGCATCTCTTGTCATAACGTTGATGGTTGCTCCCAAATCTATTAAAGCATTCTTTATCTAAGTGCCATTGATGACTATTTTCACAACAGGGCTACCAAGATCAGTATATTTAGGAATTGAAACCTTTCCTAACATGATATCAGCCAATTGACCCATTACATGCATTGTTTACAAATCCTTTTTCTTTCTACTAGGCTTCTTCAAACATGCCTCATTAAGTTCCTTACCATAAATAGGGACATACTTAATAGCTTGTAACAATGGAATTTTAAAAAATACGTGTTTCAGTTGGTCTATGATATCAAAACTTATTTCCTCTTCCTATAGAATCTCTTTAGCTTGCAACCTCTGAGGAAATGGGGGTATTTGCTAATTTTGAGGTATTTGAGCTAGTGGACTAGAGATTTCTTGTTCCTTTTGTATCTCAATTATAACTAGTGGAGATGGACTGGGTAAAGTTGTCCCAAACCTAAGCTGAATATCACTTATAGAAAGAGAATAAGTTGGGTATTGATTAGGATCAGTTGAATAAACTTGTTGTTGTTGCTGAGGCTTGTTATTAGGATTTGGCATTGGTTGAGTGGGCAGTTGTGTAGGTTTAGATGGAACAATATTGGTTGTAGGAGGAGGCATTATTGTAGGTGGTTGTGGCTATGACATAGGTTGTTGATAACCATATGACTAATTTTCCTATGGCTGACCTCCTCTCTATTGAGGAGTAGGTTGCCAATTTTCTTGGAATTGTTGCCATGGTCCCTGAGGTTGGGACCAATTTCCTTGTGGTTGTTGCCACTATGGAGTTTGATTGGCAAAATTTTGCCCTTGGCCTTGAGGATTATACCAATTTTGATAATTTCCAAATTTTTGAGCATATGGAGATTGCCATTGATTATTTTGTGCATAGGAATTTCCACTATATCCAGAAAACAAAGTGGATCAGGAGGCATACCTTGTCTTGGAAAATTTGGCCTTCTCTAAGCAACATAGAAAACTTGTTCATAATCACCTTGTATTGTCTTGAAATTAGGAACTTCAAGATTTGCAATCATTTTACATCTGCAGTCTCTTTTCCTCTGTTTACAATGTGGGCAGAATTATGCAAGAACTACATTAGCTTCCTCACGTTTCTTCTTAGCTGAAAGTGTGTCCAATTGAGTAGCCATATCGTTTATGATATCCTCCTTAAAATCCTTCAGCATATGGCTAAGCTCCATTCATGAAACTCCATTACTGGATGTTGATGAAGAAACCTCCGACTTGAAATGCCTACTTTTCTTAGAAGAAGATTTGGAATACTTCTAACAAATTTTTCTAATGTCATTCCATGTTGATTGTGTTATGTCACCTCCTCCCATAAGATTCAAAGCATCAGTGCATTCATCATTGATTCCTCTTAAAAATATTAACTTAAGAGATTCTTCATTTAGAGTACTATGTTTGGACTTTTTGACACTGAATAGAAATCTCTCCAGGTAATCCTCTAGACTCTCATCTTCTTTCTGTGTCATTCTAAAAATATCATCCCCATGGTGGCCAAACCCTCTATAATAATCCTTGTATTTCACAAGAAAAAACTATTTCATCTCATCCCATGTAGTGATTGTGGTACTCCCTAGACTCATAAACCATCTCAAAGCCGACTCTTTCAAAGTGGCAAGGAATATTTTGAGTCTATGGGCAGCTATAGTATAATCAAAACTTCTATAGAGGACATCAAACTCAAACAAGAATGTGTTGGGGTCTTCTGTCACTAATCCATAGAATTTAGGAAGGGAAGAAGCTAGAATGTTCTTGATTAGAATTATCATGCTGATCAAAAATAGAAAACTCAAACGTTGGAGTCACAGGTGGAGATGGGTTATTCCCACCAAGGGGTGGATTTCCTTGCATTGGGATTTGAGAAGGAGTTACTAAATGAAGTTCCTCTTTAGGAGGTCCAAAGAGGAAATGGAGGTTGTTCTCCAGAAGTTCAAATTCAAGAGGGTTCAAATTATCTTGAGTTTGGTATAGTACAACAAAAGGATTTACATCTGGGGGGTCATATGGATTGAGTCTTATATGGTTAGGATAGCTGGGAAGGAATCTACCTTGAGCATCTCTTCTTCATCTATGCATGTAGATTCATGAGAATTAATTTAAACAAACTGATTTATCAAAAACAACTATACTGAAAGCTAAAAATTAATAACCATAATAGGTTCTTAGCTTGACACCATCCCCGGAAATGATGCCAAAAATGTTTGCTTCACCAATATGAACAATAACTATAGCTAAAATCTCAACGTGAAGTTTAGGCATTCACTCTATGAAGTTATTATCTCCATAACTAAATTTCATTTTGTTATCAACCCAGGGACGTATTACTTGAAATGGGTCTACACTATATATGCACTAAGTTCCTACAATAGCTATTTTGCATTACTGCAGCAACTAAACCTATTTGAAATAAGTAGGCAAGAATTGTAACAACTGAATGGCTACAGGAAAACTTTGCATTAACATAAAACCCTATTAAAGAACTATTATCTAAGTCCAAAGCTAACAAATAGGATTTACTATGTTTGCTTTGGATGCAGGAACAGTCACAAGATCTATTTCTAGTGGTTGCAGGAATAGTCAATTGCTAGAATGACTACTGCAGTCAAAAGGGAAACTAACTTAGCAAATGCATAGGAATACTCACCAAGTGGCCCCCCTTGGATGAGTGTATCCAAGCTTCCAAAGATAACTATAAATACTTAGAATAGCATCACCTTATTCATTGTCTTTCAAAGGTCAATACAACATACAGAATGAAAGAAAGCTAAAAATACTCTGCAACTTTATTTCTAAGTGTTTTGTCTCACTTCCCCTTCTCTTTCTCTCTAACCTCAGAGAAGAGGCACAAACTCTTATTTAAAAGAAAACTACAACAACTCCCTACAATCTAGGTCATGTCGATGAAACAAGGTGGAGAATATTTATGACAAAGAACAAACGGAGTTAAGCCACTGAAAACAAGGATCACTACTAAACCCTAACCAAGAATATAGCATGGCAGTATTACAAGATTTAATGTTTACTAAAGACAGACATAAATGAGTCTTGTGTGCCCTGTTATTCCTTTGTCACTCCTTACGCCCATTATTCTCTTTGTTGTTTTGAACTTTTAACCCCCCCTTGAATATCTCTAACTTCCTTCATGACATGACACAAAAACCGCCACTACAACATCTTATTTGTTCCTGCAATTAAAAAGATAGAACATACAAGCATACACATTGTATACACATAAAAATGGCTATGAGCGATTAAATAAATATTTTATATTTATTTAATAATTATTCTTCTATTAAATAGTTAATTTTAAAAGATTAATTTATTTAATTCATTTCATGGCTTTCTATTAATTAATTTAATTAAAATATTTTATTAATTAATTTATCTATCCTATTCCTCTAAATAATTAAATATCTAATATTTAATTATCCTTCTAATCAAGTTAATTAAATATCTAAATATTTAATTATCTCCTTCAAACAATTAAATATCTAATAGTTAATGGTTATTCTCCTATCCTATAGTCTCAAATATTAAATTATTTATTAAATTATTTAATCCCTCTTATCCAACTCACCCTCCATCTCCACTTCATCTTCCCTTTGCCAACTCATCAATCATGTGGCTAAGGAAATTAATATTTCTTAAATATTAATTCATCACTTATCTTCAACCTCCAAATTTAATGAAATATTGTGTATGTACACATATTTCATAACCTCCTTCTATATTCTCTCCAACACCCCCTACATATTAGGAAGGACTTGAGTCCACTTGTCCCCTCATGCCTAAATCTTCTCCAACCATCCCTAGATTCCCTCAATCAGCAACCTAGTCAAGGTGAGATAAGTGACACTTGTCTTCTCCTTCCCCCTTTCTCTCAACCTTCACCTTTTCTCACAGCCATCCAAATCTGCAGATCTGATCATGACCGTTGATCTAGGCCACATCATCTTATCCTCTCAAGGTCTATAAAATCAAGAGTTTCAGTTGAGAGAGAGTTAGTCTTCAAGTTTCTTTTCAAGGCTAATCATTTGTAAAACTTATGCATCTGTGAGTTTTAATCTTGAAGCAAATAACAATTAGCATTTTAGCATAATCATGTAGTATTGCATATCATAGCATTTGTGAAATATTAGTTATCAGTCCATTCTTCATATGCCATCTTGGAAGCTAGCAGTTCTTGTCTGAGAGCACACCATCTGCAACCAGGAATAGTGGAGTTAGGACACAATGAGACATAAACCATGAAGGTAATATTAGTATTTTTATTTCATATGTATTTCATGTAGTTTAATTGGTTGAGTTTGGATTTCTTGTAGCATTTCCATTGGTATTTTGTGAAACTAACTTGTTGCAAGTAGCATTCTGAGGATGAAACTCAAGTCTTTGCACATTGAATTTCCTGATGCAGATATTTTGACAGTAAGAACAAACTTTTGGGAATTGTACTTTGATGGTTCTTATGCACAATATGGATCACATGTAGCAATATTTTTCATCACACTTTAGGGACACACAATTCTGAAATCATATAGACTGTGGTTTCCATGCACCAACAATACTGCAGAATATGAAGCATTGGCTATTGGACTCAAGATGGCCATTGAATGGAATGTCAAAGAACTACATGTCTATGGTGATTCATAGCTTATCATCAACCAAAGAAATGATGATTATCAAACTAAAGATGATAAGCTCATGCCATACAAATAGCTGGTAGAGGAGTTTAAAGAACACTTTAAAGAAATATCATTTACCCAGATTCCAAGAAATGAGAATAAAGCAGTAGATGCAATGGCTACAATAGAATCTCTCTTACAAAATAAGGAGAATCAACATCATTACAAATTTCTCGTTGAAGATATCTTAACCCCTACCATTCAATCCCAACATATCTACTAAATTTGCCATATATCAGGAACCAGTCAATCCTTATACGGTCAAACTTATTAGTATTTAAAAGAAAATATCCTTCCTCTTGACTTATTCCACAATCAGAGAAGGAATTTTATCCACCAGTCCTCTCTATATACTATTATTGCAGATATCCTATATAGGTGTGGTCTAGATGGTACTTTGTTGAGATGTCTTGAACAAGAAATATCTGAGAAAGTTCTTAACGAAGTTCATGCAGGTATTTGTGGCACACACTCAAGTGGTTTAACATTGGCTAAGAAACTTCTTTGTATGGGTTACTATTGGCCTACTATGGAGAGAGATTCATTCACATATGCTAGGAAATGCAAGCAATGTCAGATCCATGGGAATCTCATTCATGCACCAGCACAAGAGTTATATCCTATGACAGGATCATGGCCATTTTCTCAATGGGGCCTTGATTTGGTAGGAAAGATAAATCCCTCATCTTCCAATGGACATAAGTTTATTATGATTGCTACTGAATATTTGACTAAAAGGATTGAAGCGGTGTCTTTAACAACAATGACATGAAAACAAATATTATCATTCATTTTGAATTATATAATCTGTCGCTATGGAGTTCCTATGACCATTATCACTGATAATGGAAGACCATTCAAAAATCAAGATGTGAAGGAGCTATGTGAATAATTTCATATCCAACATAGATTTTCTACTCCATATATTCCACAAGGAAATGGTCAAGCTAAGGCATCAAACAAAACTATCTTAAAATTTTTAAAGAAAATAGTCAATGAAGCTGGAAAAGATTGGCACATTTAGCTAAATCCTTCTCTTTGGGCATCCTGAACTAGCATCCGCACTCCAACGGGGGAAACTCCATATTGTTTGGTCTATGGATCAGAAGCCATATTACCTATAGAAGTAGAGATACCTTCTCTATGAGTATCCTTGAAAGGTCTTATACTAGAAGAAGAAGAACGAGTCTCTCAACTCCAGGAACTTGAACTGATTCAAGAACGTCGCCAAAACACAATAGATCATTTGAAATTATATCAAAAAAGAATGGAAAGAAGTTATAACCATAGAATCAAGCCACACATTTTTCAAATTGGAGATATAGTTCTAAGGGAGAATCCAAGAAATCAGCAAGACTGAGACAAGAAGGGAAAATTTGAACCAAATTGGCTAGGACCTTTTGTCATAGTAGCAGCATATGGATCAAGAGCATACAAGTTATCTACCCTTGAAGGTGATTGGTTTGATGAACCTATCAATTTTTTTCATCTCAAGAAATTATATGCTTGAGATATAAAGTCCTAGAAAAAATCAATAAAAAGCATATAAAGTCCTGAAGAAATCAGTAAAAATCAAAAAAGTAGAAAATCCCAAAAAAAACAACATAAATAGTTTTAAAAACAAAAAAAAGAGAAAAAAGAGAGAAAAATGCAATAAATTTAGATGGTGAAAACCTGGTAAACATGCGCTATCTACAAAGTAAGTTCCTACATCTATGAGATCGCTTTGCGCACCTATTCACTCCATCATATCCAGACTATCACTTCCATCTATCTTAGCTTATCCATTCCATCTTTAACATCCATTGCTTTGAACCATTTAACAGAAAATATGCATCTTACCAACAATTATCAATCTTTGACATACTTGTCATAGTCACTGTCTTAGATTTTATTAGAATCAATCAATCTGCATTTGTATCCCGCAATGGTTTGGATCTTGATCAATTCACATATCCATAATAAATAAATAAATCTGCTAGGGGCAAAATCCTAATTCCTTTTGTTAAGGTGATCTTTTGAATCTTTGAAAATCCAAAACATTCAGAAAACTTAGAAAAACCAAAAACACCTAGGGTTTTGAAACAGATAATGAGCAACAAAGCAAAAAAAATCAAGGCATTTCATCAACAACTGAATCATGAAACTCAGAAAATGAAGAATCAACCAGCAAGTAATAAAAGATTATCAAAGATCATTCATCAAAATTATTATAGCAGTTAATGACCATAAGAACATGTGAATGGCATACAAGATTCAATGTTTATATCTTGATTTGATTGCTAATCATGTACTCTATGAGACTCAAGGATGGCCATGACTAGAGAATCTATGATAGGGCATGATTATTTTGTTTGATTGCTATCTGTGGTTTATCTCTTATTAAGGTATGAACTTGTCTCAAGATATGATCGGCAAAAGATTAAGGAGGATGTTCCAAGTCATGCATGAAAGGAGATAATCCTTGTATGTTATGCAAGCAATACTCAGGTCAACTTGATCCATTATATCAAGTTGCTTGTATTAACTTGCTATATCAAAATCCATGTAAGAAATACTCAGGTCATCTTGAATCTTTACGTCAAGTTGGTTGTATTTTCTTACAGCATTTTAAAGCTCAATGATGAAATCAAGCACTGTTACAAGATAGCATATGAAGAATGGCAGTATCATTTTTAGTTAGATCATTTTAGATTAGCTCATTATTCATCTGTATTTTACGCATTCATTGTTACTTGCATTATAAGCATATCATTTCATTCACTAATCAACGGTCATAAATTAAGATTGAGTATGCTTGGACAAAAAAAAGCAATTTTAATTTGATCATCATAGGTGCATTCATCTTTAGAATCATTTCAAATCATTTAGTTGCATTTCAAAAATTGCATTAATTTGCATTCATCATAAGTGCATTTCATTAATCATGTAGTGTATCATCATTATTATTTGCATTATCATTAAAGTTCATTAAAGATCATTTAGTTTCATCTTTGCACTTAGATTCATAATCATTTTATGCATAAACATTAAAGCAATCAATCATTGCATTTGCATTTTCACATCATTTTCAATTGCATCGAAAAACAAAAACATTTGAGTAGCACAGTGCATAATCATTCATTTGCATTTCCATATAGATCATTACATTTGCATCATTTAAGTTAGTAATCATTTTCATTTGCATCCAAGGTCATCAAAATCAAAAAAACATTTATCATTGCATCATGTAGATCATTATCATAAAGCAAGGAAAGACAATCATCATCATATCATCATCCATCTAATCACTGCATCCATATAATCAATGCATATAGACATCATAAAATAGAGTAACATGCATAATAAAGATCATCATCATATAGAGTCCATGTCTACATATAGATCATCATAAAACAATAAAAGTCCAAGTATACAATGATATTAGATCAAAAGTACAAGTGCCTCAAAGTCAAGTCATGACTATCCTGCACCACTACCACCTAACTCTATCCGTCTCTATGGTTGTGGGAGAGAAGATCCTCTAGATGCATGTCTCCCATGATCCTCTGGATCCTCATCATCTCCACCATGAGCTACAATAACCCTAGGGTTTGGCTGAATCTGACCAAAATCAATGTCTCTCCCGCAACCCCCATCCAGTCCAGTCATCCTACCTCCTCCTATCAATGGAAACCCTCTTGGTGATCTCATCCCTACCCTGCCAGTATCCCTCCCAATCTATCTAATATCTCTCCCACCCATAGGACATGGTCTCCCAATCCTTCCAACTGGTCCAAATGGTCCTCCACAGACTCTCAATTGACCTCCTCTCTGTCCCGGTCTCCTACCACCCCCACCACCATACCCACCCTCATCTCCATCTCCCTCGGCCTCTTGAGCAGCTCTAAGATCTCATCTCCATCTTCATCTCCTGGCACTTGGATCAACTAAATCAACATCCTCATCTCCTGAGCTGGGAGGAGGATCTGTTGGATCAGTAATATGAGGACATGGATGTGTTAGTATTTATTGAGCATACTTTGCAATAACACTAGGGTCAAGAATGTGCAATCTCATATCATAATCCACTCTCAGAGTAGCAAGAAACTCTACACAAGCAATCTCAAATGACAAAGAAGGTCCCCAATCTCACCTATCTTTGTTCCGCTAAGCATACATTGTCACACCAGTAGGCATAGGTTGAATGATACCAAACTGTCTAAGAATGAAACTAATCAACTGTCACTCAATAAGTAAGGAATCTGACCAATGAGATATCTACTTTGCATAATAAAGAGTAATGTTTGTGCATCATCCATCCATGGGTCACAATCAACATATGGTCTCCAAGTGATACTATCCAATGAATCAAGTACCCAACACCAATACTCTATCTTACCTAGCTTATGCTGAGTAATGATACCTGCATACAGATAATTATATGGTTGCCTCTCTACATTCACTTTGTGATGGATAGGCCAAGTATTGCAATGTGCTCCCAGCACTAGATCTGCAATAGTGTTCATCCTGTAGACAAACTAGCACTCTCATCATACACCACCTGATGAAGATCATGATATAATGAGCCAGCATACAAACACCCCAAGCATATTGAGTCTGATGCTACATCATACTCTGAAGAATCTCACCCCATCCAACAGCAAAACCTCATGATTGTGTATCAAGACAAATGAATCCTCCAATGAAACCAACAAGAATCACAGGGAGAGTCTCATAATACATAACCATATCCTCCCATTGGATCTCTCCTCTAGAGATGCTCTCATCAGCAAAAATGGCTTCACAAGCCTCTGTCCCAACATGATCATGAACATCATACTGCACTAAGTCACCGATCATTGGGATGTGCAGAATCCTATAGACATCCTCGAGCATCACACTAATCTCACCTGTGGGCAGGTGGAAAGTGTTATGCTCATTGTACCATCTCTCAACTAACATCGTTAACAATCCTCTATTATGGGTAATCTCAGGCACATATAACAAATGGCATAAACCATAGGCATCTATATGTCTCACCTCTGCCTATGTCAGCTCTAGCACTAAATGATGTACCACCGGGAATTTCTCCCGACACTGGAGAACATCAAGTTTCTCCTATTTACTAAGAGAATTCGATCAATCATCACTTATCTATCTATCAAATCAAAGTGATCGCTAATCTATCAAATCAATCAAATCAAACTGAAGCAACTTAAGCTATCAAACCATTTTAAAACCTATCAATCATGGTTTTCTATCAATCACTGAGTTAAATCAAAACTCTGCTAAGCTCTTACATCAAAAACTAAATCAGTTTCTTAGAGCTAATCTATCAAAACAAATCAAATCAATCTATCAAATGACATCAATCAATCAATCAAGTCCCTATTCATCATACATGTGCATCAAACACATTCAATCTAATCAACAAAGTGATTTTTTTGGCTTTTTCATCTATCAAAAACATTCATTTAGAGAATATGCGCTATCCCATTAAACATAAGCACAAAACAAAGAATATGCACTAACCCCAAGCACAAATGCGTGAAACATGCAAAAGCGCTACCACACAATCCATATGCGCTAACAGACGGAACATAAGCGCTAACCGATACATATGTGCTAGCATCCTTATCATATGTGCTAACAAAATGAGCATAAGCGCTATCATGAGAAAAAGCATTAAACCTAATTGCATATGCACTAAATCTAAATGCAAAAGTGCTAACCTAATGCCAAAAATCGCAAAAAAAATCAAAAATGCACCTAAAAACATGAAAAGTTGCACAACAAGTTGAAAACAAAGCTATGGATCAGATACATATCGGCAACCCATACTTAGGAGGTCGCTGATATCGTCGAACGCGCTCAAACTGATGGTTCTCCATAGGAATCACCATTTCACCACCTCACCAACACAATTTTCATCACAAGCCGACAAGGATAACAATGAAATTAAAATTAACCTTGTTTAATTTTATATTTACTATTTGAAAGAGTAATTAATGCTATCCAATGGGGCAATTTAATTTGTTTTTCACAAATGAATTTAATTGACGGAATTTTTTATCAATTATCATGAGATCAATCGTTCAAACCAAAGTTTTCAACAATTTCATGATCAATCTCCTAAGGGGGCACAGAACCAGGATTTTTATCTTCATCAGGCGCAATATCGAGACTTGATTTAATCTTTGAAACAATGTTGTCTTGACATTATTTCAAAGAGGGGAAAAATGTATACACATAAAAATGGCTATGAGCAATTAAATAAATATTTTATATTTATTTAATAATTATTCTTCTATTACATAGTTAATTTGAAAAGATTAATTTATTTAATTCATTTCGTGTCTTTCTATTAATTTATTTAATTGAAATATTTAATTAATTAATTCATCTATCCTATTCCTCTAAATAATTAAATATCTAATATTTAATTATCCTTCTAATCAAGTTAATTAAATATCTAAATATTTAATTATCTCCTTCAAACAATTAAATATCTAATATTTAATGGTTATTCTCCTATCCTATACTCTCAAATATTAAATAATTTCTTAAATTATTTAATCCCTCTTATCCAACTCACCCTCCATCTCCACTTCATCTTCCCTTTGCCAACTCATAAATCATGTGGCTAAGAAAATTAATATTTCTTAGATATTAATTCATCACTTATCTTCAACCTCCAAATTTAATGAAATATTGTGTACGTACACATATTTCATAACCTCCTTTTATATTCTCTCCAACACCCCCTACATATTAGGAAGGACTTGAGTCACCAAATTTGAAAGTTGCAAGTTGACAACTTTTGTTGTCATTGCAAAACGTTGTAAAAAGGGGTAACTAATCCTCCAACAGTTCCAAAGTTTGAAAAGTGGTTGGAAACCATTAGGGAGGCTATATTAGGCCCACTTGGATAGATTTTAGGTTTTTTTTTTTAAATTTGGTTATGTTTTGGAGTTTTGGAGTAATACAACATACTTGGAGTTTCCTGAAAAATCTATGTGTTTGATGTTCATTTTTGGCCTGTAATGATTGGTGGATGCCTGGACCCAATTGGATGAGTTAGGGAAGTCTATTACCTTTCATTTGAATCAATTTTGAGGTCTTGAAACAATCGGGTTGTAGAGATCAACCAAAATCTATCCAAACTGATCACAAACCTTGCCAACACCTAGGGTTTCACTGAAAAAATGCCCTTAATCTGACATTTTCACCAGAGGACCAAGCAACTTATGAGAAAATCTAATAGGGGCAATTTTACCATAAATTTTTTGTGTTGGCTTGCAGGTAGGCTCCAAGCCCAAGGAGATTGAATTGACCCTAGGCGAGCATCTATATGTGACCGCTTGAACTGTAGAAGTGAAAATCACTTGCAGTAGGAAAAGGAGATGGGATCAAGTCCTACAACCTTAGATTTGGTGGTTTGACATATTACCCCACCTTGAAAAAGTATTTTTTTAGTCAGGGGACTAATACAAGGGGTACTTGCTTTGTAAATTAGGCCTAATTGGCTTAATTAAGTCTGTAAGGACAGAAAGGGTACAGACCTTAAAAATTGTGGTTAGAGTCTAAGCCTTTGGGGAATTGTGTAACTTGATAAAGGGTATCTAAATCTCCCCTTAGTTTGTCTTTTCCTTTGTAAGTTTATTAAGTTGTGTGGGGAAAACCCAACCGGTAGGGCTACTAGACAAATAGGAGAGTTGTGAGACAAGTACCCCCTAGCACATTTGACGGTCAGATCTAATGGATGTCTTGAGTTGGTTGGAACACCAATAGAAAAATTCTAATAGTTTTCAATCCCACCAGTATCAAAAGATAGTGTTAGATACAAATCCTTTATGGATTTGGTCACACAAATTGTTGTGTGAGTTGAGAACTTGGTAGGTGTGTTGTTTGACACCTTGAACAAACAAAACAACTTGGTTTGGAAATAGTAGTTTAAGGTGAGAGAAGGTTATCACCTAGTTTTTTGCCTAGCTTTGCATAAAAATTTAAGCTTGATAATGTCTTATGTACCCTCTATCAGGATTTTAGCTAATTAAATTGTCTACAGAAAAAGTTATACGTGTTTGATCTTTTAGTTCCAAATTGATAGAGAAATAGTTTTAGGATAGTCGAAATAATTCTTTGCATTCTCCCACATTAATAGATATGATCATGTAGATTTGAGGCTATGATAAGGATGGTGTTAAGGATCAGTGACATGAATTTTAGGTCTATTGGTGCATTGTCAGATAATTCCTTGCATCCTGTAGTTATACAATCTATTAGGTCTACACAACGATTACTAGTTCAGTAAGATATTTCCTTTGTATCAACAATTGGTGACTTTTCACTACAAGAGATGATTGGAGAATGGTTTCTATGGGCTACATGTCTTTTTTGGTGGTCAACATTATCTTTTGGATGTTAGGTTGTGTAAGGATCAGTCTTAGATAAGCAAGTTTAATGTTTGAAGTTGACTATGTGTATTTTGTTGATTGTGGTGGCTCTTTACTTATTCTACTTGTGTTGAAGAATTCTTGGAGATTTTTTATCATTTTTAAGGCCGACTATGACATTGGGTTGATCCAAAACCCATTTTATTGATGATATATCATGCTTGGGGCTCACTTGTGCATTGCCACACATTTCACCTATTTCATCCTATTGAGTCGACCTACTTAATATTTTAGGATGTTGCAAAGGGTATATATGAAGGACAAATCATTGTGAATAAGTTAGTGTGCATGAATATAGTTATGAATGTGTGTTTCTATCCTAGAGAGGTGAGAATTGATGTGAATTTTATGAAGTGTGCAAAGTCAATATGACAAATTCATGTATTTGTGATACAAATAAGATCACACTATCAATATTTGAGATGCTTCTTCTACAGTAGTTGACCTAATATAATTCATTGTAATAATGTGATATTGTATCATGCCCTAAATAAGTGACCTATAGTATATAAGTCTTTGTATCTTTCCCTAAGGCAGTGTGTCTTAGTTTGCAAGTATAGGTGGAAGTAAGACTCCTTGGAAATAAGCCTAAAATATAAATTGTAATACTTGTTTCATATATTGTGAGTTGATCCTCACTATGGTTTTTCCCTCATTGGGTTTTCCATGTAAAAATATTCGTGTCCTTGTGTGATGAATTCTCTATTATGTTTTTTTTTCGCATATTTGAATTTATTTTTTAGTAAGGATTAAAGAATGGATGTATTTTCATTTATGTTGATTCACCCCCCTCTCAGCATCTACTGTGTGATCAACAATTGGTATCAGAGCAAGGTTCCTAAAGCAATAGTCTAAAAATTGAGGTGGATCTTCCATTTGAACGCATGGGATCTAGAGAAAGTTTGAATTAAAATTTTGGTTTGGAAATAGATTTAATGATGCAAGAGCATCCAGGGTGTACGAGCAATCTTGCATCACCCAAAAGTATTGTTTAGTTTGTCAATAAGGACTAATAATGACAAGGTTACTATTTTTTAGTGAGTTGTCATTTCTACATGAAATATTACATAGAACTCCTAATTGGTGAAATGGATCAAATGGTGAAGGAAAAATCCCAATATCTTGTGGAATTTAAGAGATATTCAATTTTTGGGGAAACTTCTCCAACAAAACTTGCAAATGCATTTTTGAGGGTCCTAGAGGCTCCAAATTGGCTCAAAAATTGACCAAAGTGTGCTAATCTTTGTCACTATAGGTCTCCTCACAAGATATTATAACAATGTATGATGATTGAAGATCCAATAGTTAATTTAAAAGTTATGGCCCCTAGAGCTTCATGGGCCAAAAATTTAATAAAATATTTTCTTAAGGCCCTCTATCTCACAAAGATTGATGTTGAGCAAGAAAAGAAGAAGATGAAGGAACAATGGGTAAAGAAACCTGAAGGAAGTGATGAAAAGAAAGTGGAAAGTGAAAATTTTTGTGGATATGTAACCTAGGATGGTGCAGATACTTGTTTTGGACACTAATTAGAAAGAGTATTGTCTAAGGAGGAGTTGTAATTTTAGATTTATTAAACTCCCATGTGAAGCATTGAGACTAAAATATTTTGTATATTGATGAAAATAACTATGGGCATAGTGATCTGACAAAGTAGAGACCGTTGATGTGATTTTCAAAGCAATTGGTTTTCTTGTGAAGGATTTTGAATTCCTTCAAGGAGCAATAAGCTTCCTTGGGTAGTGAACCCTAAAATAAATTGTAATATTATTTATATAGTGTGAGTTAACTCTCACTGTATTTTTTCCCTTCTTGGGTTTTCCACATAAATTTGGTGTTCTCTTGTGCATGTGTGTTCATTGGTGTAGCTATGATACCTTGTGAGGGGTAGGATGAGCTATCATTTTTAACTCCAACTTATCTACCATCTCAATTGAGACCAAATTATTAGTGTTCCCATTATCTATTATGACATTGTAATATTTTCCACTTGCTTTACATACTATTCTAAATGAAAAATTTATTTGGATAGGTTCATCTTCTCTTTTGGTTGGCTTCAAGAATGTTCTTTTTATTATAGTTATTATCCTTTAATACATTCATTTGGTTGACTAATAGACCCCATGGATTTTGTATCTCATTTGGTTATATGTGCACTTGTAGCCTCTATCTTCCTTGATCCTTATAGCCTATGTTGTGGGTATTCATAAAATCTATGGCTTGATAATCCACATGTAACTTGGAAACCTCTATCTTTGCCTCTTCCATATCGACCTCTACCTCACATAGGGTATATTCTTTCTCTCATTTAATCTTCCTCAGAATTTTTTTAATGGTTGTCTTTCTTATCATTATTATATCTTTTCTATTGGTTTCCTTTACCTCTATCAAATTCACCTCTATCTTTGGTTGCTCCTTGTTTTCTTGTCAATTTCTCCTCTTCCTTTAGGTAATATTGGTATGCATCTTTTACATTCACAAAATCACCATACTCAACTCATCTTGAATTTTTAGCCTTATTAAATTAACATTTCTAGCCACATTTTCATAGTTCAATTCATTATTCTTCGTTCTCATTGAAATTTAATAAAACTCCTCTACATAAGATTTTATACTTAACTCTCTTTGCCTTACATTTTATAGTTTCTTGATAAGTTCAAGTTGATAATCACCATGTGGAATTTCAGCCTTCATCTTACTTTACATTGAATCCCATCAAGTGATCTTATCTCCACTATTTCTCCTTATCTCAACTTGCACCTCCTTCCACTAAAGTATAACATGACCTTTCAACTTTGTTTGGAAAATCTTCAGTCTTTGTGTCCTCCACTTCATCATTTTGAAAGTATTTCTCCATTTTTGTTATCTAATATATTAGCTCATATGGCTCTTGATTTCTTGAGAATCTTGGTAAATACACCCTTCTTCATTTTTTGATGTTAGAGATAGCCCCTTATTAGCCTTATTTACCTACATCAATATCTACATTTTCACCTCCTTGCCTTTATATATCTACTCCTTCATCTTCATAGTTAGTATTTTCATGTGCCCTACCGCTTCTTATTCTACCTATTTCATCCATCCCCTCTTGCATATCTCTTAGCACCTCTACAACATTATCTATCATTATTCTTGTTACTGTAGCTACTATGTTTTCCATGTAGTCCTAAATATCTTTTCTCTCTTCATTCCTCTTATTGTAGTCCTTCTGGCTAAAATATCCCTTGTTGTAGGGATACACCCATAGTCAGTACCTTTAGGGATTCCTTCAACCCAAATTAAAACTTGTTATATTCCTTCCCAAACTCATAATTGGGATTTGATACCATGTTGATGGGCCCTACTCCACTATAGGTGCCAAAGCTCTTCCTAAGTTAGAGCTATCATGTGTTGGAGAGGCCTGAAACTATTGCTACAAGGCTAATCTTTAGAAATCAGATGTATAGGTAAGGGATGTGGTAGATAACCATCTATAGTGGAATATGATTAGGATAACTAATTTAACTTGTCAGAGATTTATCACAATGTCATTAAATTTTTCCCCCAAGATAAAAGTTTAGATAAGGTGATTTATGTGATGACATCAAATTTAGATGGTATGTGAGTAAAAGAAATAACCATGTCAATATTTTCTCAAAATCATGTTTTATAGTGTTTTCCCCTAATTTTTGTTAAGGTCAAAATAGATAGGAAAGATGTATGTTAATTGTATAGGTTGGGTGGATAGTGATGTTAGGACAAATAATGTGATAGGAGATACAATATTCTCCTATTTGGAATAGTACTGTAGCGTCCTAAATTGCAACACTTGCAATTTTGACTGCATTTGGGTCTTCACGATGGCGGCACAATGTTGAACCTAAATGGAGACCCCGAAACCTGTTTACGACACCAAAAACTTCATTTTTCTGCACCCTGGCCTGATCCCTCCTTGCACCCTGCTGTCCCGGGAGGTGGGACCATGGCGCCCAGCACCCTGGTCCTTCAGGACTAGGGCACCCAGCGCCCTGGTCCCTGGCCCTATTTTGGGCCCGGTCTCTTATGGGGCTTCGGGTCTTTAAGTTTGCAAATTGGAAAATAATGTTTCCTGGTCGGCCTAAGGTCGAGAAAATCAGTCTATCAACCCTAATTGACAAGTATATAAACTGCATTTCCTCTCCCATTCGGGGAGGTTGAAAAAAGGAAATAAGCAAGAGCAAGACGCGGAAGCAATATTCAAACATTCAAGCATTCAAGCATTCAAGCATTCCTTCAAGCAATTGAGTATTCTAAGTCTCCATTCAAGGCTAGGTGTTGCATTCAAGACAAGGATTCAACCATTGAAGAGGAGATCACATACAACATACAACATACTACATACATTACACCTTCGCATGTAAGAATACAAACATTCTTACAACAAGGTATCAGTACTTGTTTACATTACAAACATTTACATTTACAGCATTCTCATTTCTTGGTTAATTCCAAAACTGGGGTTTGACCTAAAGGTAAACCCCTCATCCCTAACCCCCCAATCATCCTCTCTTTTCTATATGTAGGTTGCAGGTATGCGGCTGTAATTGAAGATCTGGAATCCTTGTGCAGAGATGAATAGATCCCCCTTCGTTTCGTAGATTTTTCGGAGGATCGTGTGCATGCCGGGTGCCATCGTCCCATCAACTTTTGCTCAAATTTACAGAACAGCACCGTCTCGACATTTTACTGCTAATTCCAGGTCCGCAGCTTCATCCCATATCCCTATCTCTGTTTATAAGTGAATCTTTCCTACTTTACATGCAATCCTAGTTCAATCTTTCTATCTACATTCTTTACAAAAGAGGGTATCCTTGATGTCTTAACCCTTGAAACTCATAAAGAATCCAATCTTACATTGTGTGGAATTGGATCTTGTGGGTTTCAACCCCTCTTTTGAATGTAAAGTCTCCCCTAAGTGAAAACCATCAACCCTAGTGACTCCCCCTTCTCTCTCCTTGGAGTTGGGGAGGGGAGAACGACTAGGGTTCGATTTTTCCGCTTTACATTTTGGTGAACCCAACGTGAACATCCTCATTCTGATTATTAATGGTTAGATCTGAAAATTTTGTTGCCGTAATTACATTTCCATGTTTGATCTTTTGCAAATTTTAGAGGCTAATGGCATAAAAACCCTAAAATTTTCTTTTTAAGTAATTAAACTTGTGAAATGTTTAATTGTTAATGCTTGTTTCAGATCTACCCTTCTATTGCAAATTGTCAATTCATATTTGTGCTTTAATTCTGAAAATTAAGTGGTTAAATGTCAAAACCCTAATTTTTAAGACCTTCTTGATTCAACCTTTGACTAATAATTTCACTAATCAAAACACTTCCAAATCGGCTATAACTTTGGATTCCGCAATAAAATCACAATATCTTTCATCCCTAAAAATTTGGAAAAAATTTGCGAGGACCGTGTGCACCCCGAGCGCCCTCGTTCCCGACATTTTTTCCGAAATTTCAGGAGCTAGATCTTACTGTATTTTTCTGCAAAAATCCAGAATTTTGGCTGATTTTATCAATTTTAACACTTTCAAAATTAAAGTCAAAGTTGGTCTAGTGATTGCTCGGATAAAGGCTTATAATCATTCAAAAATTGTTGAAATTGAAATTCATATCAAAATTGTGTTTCTTACAGTCCTAAATCTGAAAAGTGTGTTAGCATTCATTCGAAATTTCAGTACTTTATTCAAATCTTTACAATTTGTGACTTTTGAAATTAAGTGTTTAATTGCAACAACTCTAATTTCCACTTTCAAATTCGAATTTTGCATGAAATCGAGTCAACTTTTAAATTTCAAAACTTGCATTTCTTTTAGTATTCCCTCTAAAATCATAAAATTCAAAATTTCAGTTTCCCCCTCTTTTTCAAGATTCAAAATTTACATTTTTCAACAATCTTGGTAGGGTTCAATTTTGAGATTGCAACTTTAATTTGGCCTATCTACAGATCATAAAATCACTCAATTTTTTCAGATTAGCTTTAAAATCATCATAACTTTCATCTCTGAAAATTTCAAAAAAAGTTGCGAGGACCGTGTGCACTCCGTTCCCCATGGTCCCGAACATTTTTTCTGAAATTTCGGGAGATTGTCCTGATTGCATTTAACAGCTTAAATCTAGGAGATTGGCTGATTTTATTGAAATTTGTTACCTCTAAAATTCAAAATCTTCTCTCTTTCTTTAGTGCATGAGTTTTACAACAATAAGCCCTACTTACACTATTCCCGTTAGACAAAGCCTTAGAATTAAGTCTTTTCGAGGTTTAATTACTGAGGAGATGGAACCTAATTTGAATGGCCTTTTTAACGAGGACATGGGTAATTCCTCTAATCCTCTTAATGATGAAGAAGCTCTCCATGAGGTTTCTGTAGAACAACTTTCGAAATTGGATAACCAATTTGATGATTTTCGACAATGGATGTCTCAAGAATACCCCGATAGTCAAGCTCTTTCATTAATTGAGGGTCTAAAATGTATGGTTCAAAGTGATAAGAATGGAATTGATATTTTGCATGGCATTGCACACATTGTGGATTCGAATGTGATGCCTATGAAAAGTTGTGCTGAAACCCTAGGTTATACACAACCTCCTACTCAAGTTAATCATTCTATTCCTTTGACAACTCCTATTGCTAGTATACCTACTTTTACATCAAACATAATGACTACTTCAATACAAGACATTCCTCCTATGATCACTAGTCATGGGGGCAATCCCTCTTCTTCAATCAACCCTCTTCCTTCATTCATTCCTTCAATGAGTGTTCCTATTATATCTCCACAAATAAACATGATGCAAGGGGGCAATTCATTTAACCCTTCCATTCCTCCTTGTAGTGTTCCTCCTTTCCAATAGTCTCCTATGACTAACTATCATAGTGTCCCACCACCTTACTCTCTACCTTCTTTCAATAACATAACACCTCCATCACAATCTAACATGTCTAATATGAACTCTTCGACTGAAGCGACCATTAACAATCTTGCACAAACTGTCTCTTCTTTACAGCAACAAATTGCCTCTATGAATCAATCTAAGTTTAGTGTGCCCACATTTGATGTTGTGAGCCCACTTTCTCTTGACATTGTTCGAGCTATCCCCCCTAAACATGTCGAAATTCCGCATTTGGAGCTTTATAATGGTAAGGGTGATCCTCTAACACATGTTAAGACCTTTCAAACAATATGTACTGATTTTCCTTATGACCAAAGGTTGCTTGCAAAACTGTTTACTAGAACATTAAGAGATAAAGCCCTACAATGGTATTGCTCATTGCCTTCTTATTCTATTACTTCTTTCGAACAACTTGCAAATGCTTTTATTCAACAATTTCAAAACAATATAAGTCCTAAAGTTACTTTGATTGATTTAATGCATTGTAAATAAGGTGTTAAAGAATAAGTGACTGATTTCATTGGTAGATATAAGCATTTGTATGCTCAAATTTCTTTTCCAGTACCTGACAATGACATTCAAAGAATCTTTATTTCTAATTTACAAAAAGACATTAGAGAAAAACTTCTATTTTCTGAGTTTACTTCTTTCCAACAGTTGTGCGCAACTCTTCACAATTATCAACTGACTATGAGTCAAATGGAACAAGCAAATCCTATGGCTCTGAGTGATAAGGGTGATAGTAGTCAACAACCATTTGGGAAGTTTAAACCGAATAGAGAGTCCATTAAATTCAATGAAAACATCATCAACAACAGTGTGAATGCGGCATCAGGTGTGCCTCCTATTTCTAAGTTTTTCAAGAAAGAAAGAATGTTTACTCCTTTGAATGAATCATTGCATAGTATTATGAATAAGTTATCAGAACAAAATGTGCTTACTCTTCCTCCTATAAGGCAAATAGACCCTGCAAAGATTAACTCACCCTATTTTGATAACAAATCTTTTCGTCAATTTCATCATCATCCTGGGCATGATACTGAAAAATGTTTTTCTTTAAAGGGTAAAATTCAAGATTTGATTGATAATAATACTATCTTTGTTTCTAGTGTGAATGATAAAGGCAACACATCTGTAGCTCCTCCTAGCCAAAATCTTCATATTTTTACTGATCCATTGCCTTCTCATACCTCTAATGCAATTGATACTAATGATTCCTCTGTCTCACCTGATGATCTTGTGTCCATGACTCCGAATGTGATTAACTTTGTAGAGCAGCAGAAAATCCCTAAAGAACTTTCCATCACCTTTGATTCTAGTGAAACTATCAGGGCACCTGATGGTCCTTTATATATAGTTGCAAAAGTCAAGAATACACCTTGCCGTGGAGTGCTTATTGATCCTTCTTGTATGGTTAATATCATTATTGAAGAATTCCTTTTTACTTTGCAATTGAATCAAGTGATCTATGATGAAACAAATGTGGTTGTGAAATTATTTGATGCATTTTCTTCTCCTGCAATTGGTTCTATTACATTACCTATTGAGGTCCATAACAAATCCCTTGATGTGGACTTTGCTATTATTCCATCATCCGAACAATTTTGTGTGAAGCTAGGCTATCCTTGGCTGTCTTCCATGAAAGCTATTGCTTCTCCTATTCATAAGTGTTTGAAATTTCCCTATAATGGTGAAGTTGTTACTGTCAATCATAATCTCTTTAAACCAGCTGAAAGAACTTCTAGCGTTCCTATTGATTACTTTTGGCCTAAACAATTCCAATCTCTTCCTCCGCGAAGTGACCATCTTTTCAAATCTTATCAAAAGTGGAAAAAAGATATGAACCTATCTCTAAGTGAACCTAGAACACCCAAACTTGACATTCCTATCATTCTTGAGAAGGAAGTTCTTCCTTTGAAAGATAAAACTAATGTCTTTCCTCAAGAAGATTCCCAACCCATTCTTATGAATGTGACTATGCCTATGACTAATAAACTTCCTAAAAGTAGACCTATACCTCCTCGTCATGATGGACTTGGTCTCCTTCCTAAACCAAATATTCCTCCTTTATATGGAGCAGTTCCTCCTCCTTCCTCTTATGGAGAGAAGAGACCTTCCTCTTCTCCTATTGTTCAACCTAAGAGACCACAACCTAAACACCCAAGTGATAGGGATGAAAACATTCCTCCTCCTCAATCTTTGCAACTTCCTACTAAGACTAGATGGAATCGTTCTGCACGTGAACGCCGATGAAAGCGTCATCTTAGAGCTCAGGTAGCTGCTTCTCAAACTTTGCAATCCCCAAAAACACCTTCAACTAATATTATTCCATTTTCTCCTCAGCTGACGATTGAGCCAAAATCTCCTGAACATAAGATGCATGATGGTCTTGATCCTGTGTGAGTTAAAGATCCTATTTTTATAAATCTTGATGATGATATAGATGAAAATGTTATTCATGATGAAAATGTTACTCCTGTTCATTTTGATAGTGAATATGAATATGTTGATGTTGATAACCATCTATCTAACAAATTTTCTAAAGCACTTATCCTAGCTCCTAGACAAGAAAACCGTGGCTTGGGATATGAACATAGCCCTTGTTTGGATCTTGTGATAGCTCCATCTCCTGTGTTGAATGTTCCTCCTCTAGCGTGTTTCCTACCTTCCCAAAATATTGATCAGCAAGATCGGGGGGTAGATGACATGCTAGACCAGTTCATTAGCATAGCAGATTCTCTCCTCCTCTCTTTTGTCACTTCTTCTATGTGTTATTCTCATTCTTCTATTCGTTGTCCTTAGTGTTGTCTACTTGAGGACGATGCAAAGCATTGAGATCTCTTTTGGTCTCTCTCATGTTGACTCAAAAGACACATGTGTTCCCTTCTTCTAGGTGACCTTCCTTGATTGGGGAATGAAGAACAATTATGCATACATACATGAATTATCATACAGCATACTGACCCCGAGGAAAGCGAAGTCACCTTGTGCTTTGTGTTTTGTGTCTATTATCCTTGGGCTTATCTCACACTTGGGGGCTAAATCCTTGTGATAACGTGCTCCTTTCTCATTTCTTATATGTATCACTACCTTAAAGCAATCACCCCCGGTGAGGCATGTGCGATCGCTTTAACGTAGGGGGGCATACATCCCGTCCATATCTTTTCAAGATACTTGAAAATTTCTTGACAAATTTAGCTTTGCCTTGAAAATTTTTGATATCTTTCTTGCATGACTCATAGTGAGGGAACCTTACTACTGACAGTCATGGTTCTCCCTCGTGATCTTCCCTTTTACTTTGTCAATCGAAGTCGTAAGATCCTTAGTCCACTAGGGGCTTGGTGTATCTTACCTCCTTGACGTGGTGAAAGTTTTTCAATGTTGTTTCCTTGTACTTTACCGGAAGTATGAGCATACGCTTATACTCCCGCTAAAGTGGGGGCTAAATGTAGCATCCTAAAATTGCAACACTTGCAATTTTGACTGCATTTGGGTCTTCACGAGGGCGGCGTAACGTTGAACCTGAATGGAGACCCCGAAACCTGTTTATGACACCAAAAACTGCATTTTTCTGCACCCTGGCCTGATCCCTCCTTGCACCCTACTGTCCCAGGAGGTGGGACCATGGTACCCAGCACCCTGGTCCTTCAGGACTAGGGTGCCAAGCGCCCTGGTCCCCCAGGACCATGGCACCTAGCGCCCTGGTCCCTGGCCCTATTTTGGGCCCGGTCTCTTATGGGGCTTCGGGTCTTTAAGTTTGCAAATTGGAAAATAATGTTTCCTGGTCGGCCTAAGGTTGGGAAAATCAGTCTATCAACCCTAATTGACAAGTATATAAACTGCATTTCCTCTCCCATTTGGGGAGGTCAAAAAAAGGAAATAAGCAAGAGCAAGACGCGGAAGCAATATTCAAACATTCAAGCATTCAAGCATTCAAGCATTCCTTCAAGCAATTGAGTATTCTAAGTCTCCATTCAAGGCTAGGTGTTGCATTCAAGACAAGGATTCAACCATTGAAGAGGAGATCACATACAACATACAACATACTACATACATTACACCTTCGCATGTAAGAATACAAACATTCTTACAACAAGGTATGAGTACTTGTTTACATTACAAACATTTACATTTACAACATTCTCATTTCTTGGTTAATTCCAAAATCGGGGTTTGACCTAAAGGCAAACCCCTCATCCCTAACCCCCCAATCGTCCTCTCTTTTCTGTGTGTAGGTTGCAGGTACGCGGCTGTAATTGAAGATCTGGAATCCTTGTGCAGAGATGAACAGATCCCCCTTCGTTTCGCGGATTTTTCGGAGGACCGTGTGCATGCCGGGTGCCATCGTCCCGTCAAATTTCGCTCAAATTTGTAGAACAGCACCGTCTCAACATTTTACTGCTAATTCCAGGTCCGTAGCTTCATCCCATATCCCTATCTCTGTTTATAAGTGAATCTTTCCTACTTTACATGCATTCCTAGTTCAATCTTTCTATCTACATTCTTTACAAAAGAGGGTATCCTTGATGTCTTAACCCTTGAAACTCATATAGAATCCAATCTTGCATTGCGTGGGATTGGATCTTGTGGGTTTCAACCCCTCTTTTGAATGTAAAGTCTCCCCTAAGTGAAAACCATCAACCCTAGTGACTCCCCCTTCTCTCTCCTTGGAGTTGGGGAGGGGAGAACGACTAGGGTTCGATTTTTCCGCTTTACAAGTACACATAGGTAATCAATTTGATGAATGATGCCAAAGAATAGGTTTTCATCTTGATACTTGTCTTTATTTCTATTTAATTTTTTCTCTCTTTTTTTTCTCTCTTTTTATTCTTTATTTTTTATTTTCAATGACCATCCATTGTGTTGTACCACCTAATGATGTTCATGTAGATGTTGTTTCCATGATATGCCAATAGAGACCTAGATTAAGGAGTTTCCTTCCCAATATCATAGTTATTGAATATAACCCATGGAAATTATTATGAACCTTGTTGACATAAGATTTGGACTTATCTAAATGTGCACACTATCATAAAGTGCCTTTAGAGTCCTTATGATAAAATCTTGCATCCTAGACACAATGAATGTGTGAGTTAGGTTTTTTGGATTTTAAGAAAGATGATAGATAGTGATGGGGGTTACAGGATACATGTAGATCATTTGGCATTTTAGAGGTAGGATGTTTAATTTTCCAAACTTGGGATGATGAGAAAGGGGTTGTGGATGTTAAATTGTGAGTGTGCTTGGGAAAACATTATATGCTTTGTGTGTTGTAGTTGAAGACCAATTTAAAGGAGGTGGACATATTTGATTGGTGGAAGGTTTTGTTTAATGTGGCTCTAAATGTTGATTTATTATTTGATTTTAGATATGTGATTTTATTAATCCAATCTTCTTTATGTGTCTCTACTTTAACTTTTGGATTCATTAGCTTCAAAAATTTAATTTGATCTTTTACTTTGTAAGACCTTTTCTTTTGTTGATCTCAAACAATGGGTTGAAGTATTTGGAAATGATGGCTTATGGTGTGGATTGGAGTGTCAATTAAAACCCTTTTGTAAAGACTATTCATGGCCCATATTTTGAATCTTACAGAAGTTTCCCCTATTATCATTGAGGTTCCACTAAAAAATTTAGATATCTTGATTCATGAATAATTGAGAATTGATATCTAGGACTATTAAAAAAAATGGGTGGCTCCAAAATACCTTGTTCATGTAGGGTAAATTATTTTACTTGATATGGCATGTTCTAATAAATTGTGTTTATAACAAGACATGTATTGTTTTATAAAAAACATGCTAACTCTTCTTTGTGCTCTTACGAATCATCAATAATGGATAACTTCTCATCACCAAGAAGGCCTACTTTGATAAAAGTAAGTGATCCAAGTTTATAAGGTAATGGTTATTTCTCCTTTTTTCATGCATTTTTCTACATCATTCTCTAGAATATTGTTTTGATCATTGTAGCTTGTTTATAAAAAAAAGTTCATGAGTTTTAGGACTAAGGAACTTGGTTCGTTACCAAAAATAGGTTGTCACATCAAGGTAAATGTGAAAACCCTTTTTATGGTCACTTCATGGGATAAAATCATGTATTCCTGTGAATTCATCTATAGATTCATCAATTTCAATATGTATAGAGAGAAGACTCTTATTGGTCCCAAGAAATAAGTGTAGACAACTAAAAATGTCTTATTGATCATGTACTAATTATTCCTCTAATTGATTAAATAATCTTTATTATTTAATTAATTTAATTAATCTATTTCTTCTAATTTCATATTTCCTCATCATCTTATTAATTATTCTATTTTCCTAGTCTATTATCTTTTAATCATTTTAATCATTTCCTAAATATTAATTAAATATTTATTATTTAATTAATTATGATTAATTTCCCAATTTAAATAATCTTTATTATTTAAATAAATTACTAATTATTCAATTTCTATCTCTAATCATCATTCAATCATTAACCCTTTTCTAAATATTAATTAAATATTTATTATTTAATTAATTGTGATTTTATCCTTTAATTTAAATAATCTTTATTATTTAATTAAATTCAATTTCTAAAATAGTTAAATAGTTTCTTTAAAATATTTAATTGGCTAATTAATTCTTCCATTTCCAAATCCCCAAATTCTAATTTCATTTAATTTCATATTCTTCTAATTTCTTCCAAATTCAATCACATGTGCATGATTTCAAAAACCAAATTGAAAATCAAAGTCAAGTTCTAAATATATTCAAATACTAAATTGAATTAATAAATTCAATTATTTGAATTAAAATCTCATGTAAAGATTAAATTGAAAATCTAAATCTAAATGCAAGCACATGCTAAATTAATTAATTCAATCAATTAATTAATTAAATCATTTATCTCTTCAACTTCTATTTCCATCTTTCAGTTAGCTTCTTCTAAATTAAGCTTTCTTTGTCATCCTCTTTATTTCCTCCAATCATTCTTTTTCTTCCTTCAGTCAGCTTTTTCTCAATTAGTTGACTCAATCAATCTATTCAATCTATTGAGTTCCACTCCCACAATCAGCAGTTCAAATATCAATTTTCATGTGAGCTCACCTCAGTTCCACCTCTTGATCAATCCTTTCCACCTCTCAATCAATCTTCTCCAATTTTCTATAAATTGAGCATCCAGTCTCCATTTTCAACAATCACGAACTTTGAATCTTTGTGTCACTTGCAGGTTACCAGTGCAATATCTGAGAGCCATCATACCATGAAGAGGAGAAGAGCAATGGAAGCAATATGCGATCTTGGGATAGGGAGTTTTGATTTGATTTGATTATTTTAATTCCTATTTGCTTGATTGTGTTATTCCACTGTCTTATTTGTTAAATTCTTTGTTTAGATAGGGATTCGTGATTTCCCTTTTGCTTCTAATTGATTACTTGTTTTTAAGATGAATTTTACACATAGACATTTTGGTGAACTCGACGTGAAATAACAACAATTTAACCTTCATTATTTTTCTATGTGATTTTTGCAGATTGTGCGGATTTTTCATTTTTTTGCAGGTTACACAAATTTTGAGAAAGGATTTTTCTGTCATGCAATCGAGCATTCATCGTCATGCAATCACATAGACAGCATCATGCATTCGACCCTTTGAGGTCACGCATTCATTCTAATAGGGTCACGCAATCGCCCTATCCAAATTGCGCAATCACCCTTTCTGCATCACGCATTCGTAGGAAGCTTTGCTATTTATTTTTTTCTTCCGTTTGTTATCTGTTCTGTTTAATTCTGTCTTAAATTTAGTTAATCTGAGATCAAATTGCTTTTACTTTTATGATTTGATTAATACAATTTATGGCTAGAAAATTTTGGTTCAAGATTTCAGGTGCAAGAAGGATGAAACAACAAAGGAGAGAAGCCAAACGCTATCAAAAGGTTCTCCAGGCAGAAAAATTGATACAGGATTCGGAAGAGAAACTGGCCTTAGATAGATATGATAGCCTAGTTCTTTCTTATACAGCTAAATATGATCTAATCAATATTGAATGGATGATGAGGGATTTGGCTAAGGCTTCACAATTGGTTTCGCAGGTTCCTGATCGGGTTTAGCTTTCTGTTATTTTTTAGTTTTTAATTTTCATTGTTGTCTGCCTTTTGTCATGCAATCAACCTGTTAGTGCTATGCAATAGTCCAGATATCATCACTCATTTGGTCTGTCAGATTTATGCATTCGCTTTGTCAGATTCATGCATTCAGTCTATAATTATCACACAAGCGCCTAGGTAAAATTATGCATTCGCCTCTGTCAAGTTTTGAGTTTCTATTTTCTGTTAGTTTGATCTTACTACTAATCTGCTGTTTACAGCTTGTGGCAGATTTGCAGGGTGGATTAGATTAGTATTTTTGCATGCACACTTCACACTTCATTTTTAGTGCTTAAAATCAACAACAGTTAAAATGGACATGCATGGATAATCTCACACTTCGTTGTTGGTGCTTAAAATGAACATGGGCTAAAATTGGCATGCATGTATCTCACACTTGGTCTTTGGTGCTTAAAATCAACAAATAGTTAAAATTGACATGTATGCCTTCATACTTGGATTTGGTGTTTAAAAAGGACATGCACATACGTATCTAACACCTAAATTTGGGCTATAAAATGAATGTGAATCAAGCTGCATTAGATTAAATCATTTTTCATTTTCTTAAGGTAAAGAACTTTTTATTATGTCTGGGGTGGACCTACTGTTGCACTAACTGACTTTCCACCCACCTTCAGGGTCT
Organism: Cryptomeria japonica; assembly: GCF_030272615.1. NCBI lineage: Eukaryota > Viridiplantae > Streptophyta > Pinopsida > Cupressales > Cupressaceae > Cryptomeria > Cryptomeria japonica. The sequence continues at coordinate 412,784,302 of NC_081415.1, forward strand.
TGGGAGAAATAAGGAAGGTGGCAACAACATCCAAATTTTATTTTATTTTACGTAGTGAGGGGTACCTTTGACTGGGGATTTCATCACCCCACAAAGGTACTTTGAATTGGGATGCATTGGGGATATCATCTCTCCTAGTGTACTCTTGAGCGGGTTTTTTCGAGCCGCTATATAAATATAATAGTCAGGCGGCTAGAGTGTTGAGTGAATTCAACGTATGTGGGGGCCTTCCCTGCACCTATAAGCTCAACTAAAGCCTTAAGTGGCTTGCTCTAAGAATCCGTCGTTGGATCGGGACCCCTCGAAACCTAATACTAAGAACCAATTTAGTTGCCAAAAAACCCTACATTCAGTGATTCCAAGAGTGCGGATCATACCCCATAGATACCCTTCATGTACCTTACACTATGATATAGGAATCCCTCGGCTATAAGTTCTTCGGATCTTCAGGGTAAGAGAGACTGGCATGCCCGAGAAGTGTGTGTCATGGAGTGGAGCCAGTGTTGCCAAACTCTCTATCTGTTCATTTTGTCTCGGTATTTTATTGTAAGGGCCTCACTTGAATGGTTTCCACTATCAAGCCTAAGATTGTATTTCATGCTTTTTTATGTATCGATGTGCTAGACCAGTATTGAGTCAATCCCTTGGGCTATTTCAGGCCCTTTCCCATGTATCTCTGAATTTTTTGAGATTATATGAAAACTGAGTCAGTCAACTATACATACCTACCAGCAATTGTTCTCAAATTTGGAAAACTACAAAATATTGTCCTACACATGAAGCTACAGAAAATAAAGTCCATTTTGAAACTGAAACTCAAAAATCCTTACATACTTGTGACTCTAGGTAGTCTTTTACATAGTCCTTTGCATAGTCCTAATCACATCCTCATTATCATCCTACATCTTTTGCGTAGTCCCACTCACGTCCTCATTATCTTCCTACGTCTTTTGCATAGTCCCACTTATGTCCTCATTATCATCCTACGTCTTTTGCATAGTCCCACTTACGTCCTCATTTTTGTCCTACGTCTTTTTCATAGTCCTAATCACATCCTCATTATCGTCCTAAGTCTTTTTCATTACCATCTATATTGGTTACATTATCATATATGTCTTCATCTAGATCTCATATACATCTAAGTCCATTGTCAGTTATAGGTTCATAGCATGTGTCTTCATGGGTCTCCCAGGTGATGGTCTGCTCCCCTTCGAGCAACCTAATTTAGTTCCAAATGGCGGTCAATGAGAAATCATTGATGGTCTTCCTAACTTAGCTTGGGATTTAAGAAGAAGTGCACCTCAATATATAGGAGTCATACACGAGATAAACATTGAGTCTAGGATTTCCCATATAATTGATAGAGAGATTGAGGCTGAACAACTTCGTCAACAAATGGAAAGACTTGCATTAGAGAAATCTAGGAATGCTCAAAAGGTCTCATGTCAAAATCCTCAATAGAGAGTCTAGTGTAGCCTTGCATTTATGTCTATAGTCTAGGGTTAAGTCATCATCTTGCATAGAAACACCTTCATATAAGCAATTTTAGATGCTCATCACAAGGTTGCAAAAAGTGAAAGGAATAATGGACCCAAACAACACACAGTCTATAAACCCTACTTGGAATTTAGACATGTCAATAGGTCAACACTCAGGTACATAGACAATGTCCACCCTAAATGAATTACAATAACATTTGAAAAAGGAAGAAATTGAATCCTCACAACAAGACCCACATGTCCTCATGATCCTAGATGCACTTATACATAGCGATAGGGACAAGTATCTTTCATTGTTAATACAAAATGGGGCAAAACTACCTGAGGATTTTGATGTCACAAAGATTTTACCACCAAGAAAAACTTTAGGTCAAGATAACAGTCAAACACCACCCTTGACACAAATACAAGCAATGACCTCCAGTTTTCTTCAAAACATACCTATCCAAACAAATGTCAACACAAATGGAAACTTTCAAACAAGTGTGTCATCTTCGGCAATCAATGCTAGTATACCATCACAGAGCATACCGATAATATCAAGTGTCTCAACACCTATTCAAACACAAGCAACAAGTGCAACCCAACCTCCAATTTCCTATTCTATGGGATATCTAGGTATTGCCAATACAACAAGTACAACTCAACCAAACATGGGTTCGCATATCAGTTATTTCACAGTACCTAGTGGAACGCACAACACACAAGGTTATAATCTCGGTACCTTCCAACAACGTCCTAGTTATGCAACCATGAATCCTTTTGTGGGGCATACACAAACACAAGGTATACCTTTGACACAAACAGATATTCTAACACAATAAATACAAAATTTACAACAACAAATGACGACCATGCAAACTGGCAACAATAAAAAGAGCTACACAATGCAGGACTTACGTTCTTATCCATTCGATCACACATTATACATTCTGCCTTCCCCACAACATTTTGAAACACACAAATTTGATAGATATTGAGGGAAGGGTGATCCTAGAGATCATATCAAAGAATTTTTTATGGCATGTATAGAGGTTGCCTCAGAAGATACTTATCTAATGAGACTATTTCCTAAAAGTCTGGGAGGACCGGCTTTAGAGTGGTTTTCACATATACCACCAACCATCACATCATGGGGAGAATTAGCTAAATAATTTATTGCAAACTTCTCGCACAACACTGACACCCCGATTACTTTGATGGACTTGTGTGCTGCTAAACAATATGAGAATGAAACATTTGCATCCTTCATACAACGATGCAGGGCTCTCTATAGGAGGTGCAAGACAGTTATCCCAAAAATAGAGCAAGTGGATATGTTCACAGAAAATTTGATTCCTAAGATTAAATATCCAATATAAATGCAATGTTTAACCATATTCAAACAAATCACGGAAAAGGTGCTCAAATGTGAGAAGGGACTAGTAGAACAAGGTCTTATTAAGTATGGCAATACCAACAACAATGACAAATCTAAGTTTTGGTCGGAAAACAAAAATGTGACCAATGATGGTATTGTAGATGCCAGAATGATAAACAAAACTCAACCCATTGTATCTTTGGGAACAAGTATGTCATCTAATCCACATATAGGGAATAACACAACCTCAGCAAATGTAAATGCTACACAAAACATGAACAGAAGATACCCCAGGGTAAATACTCCAAGAAGAAATTACACACCTCTAGGAGAACCTATTGAGTCAACGCTCAAAAAGTTAATACAGACAAACATGATCACTTTACCTAAGGTAAGAATGTATGAACCAGGTCCTTTCAAACCCACATGGTGGAATGATAATGATTTTTGTGATTATCATAGGACTAAAGGTCACAAAATGGCAAGTTGCTATAAATTGAAAAACTTGGTCCAAGATATGATAGACCAAGGGGACATCACAATTGATACCGATAAAACCTCAGCAAACACAAATCATATGATTTTTAAGGATCCTTTTGTTAAGAATGACAAGGGGAAAGCTACCACATCAGGTACCCAAGACAATACAACTAACTACACAAAGGTCTCATATGACTACACTATTCATGCAATTAGCTTAGGAGATGTAGCAAACAATGATTCACAAGAAACACTTGATCAAGATGACCAATATCAAAACACTCACACAGATGATAACCAAATTTGCATGATATTAGAGGCACCAAAGTATGATGATGATAGAAATCTTTGTCTCAGAGACTGGGGGCATGATCAACCATCTCACTCAGGCTGGTTTGAAGATGAACTCATAGAAATTATCATGGATGTCAAACATACCCATAAAGACTATAAAGAGGGATTTAACATAAATCTTGATAAAATAACCTATGATACAAATGATACAATCACTACGATCACCATAACTTCCAAAGACAGAGACTGTGTCGTAGTTACTCATAGATCAAAGGTAACTTTACAAGGAATGCCACAAAATCAACAACCAGCAGTAGGAACTTACAATGTTGTTGACCAACTTAAGAAAACTCTTGCACAAATATCATTATTCAAACTATTGTGAATTTCGCCCACTCATAGAGCTATACTGGACAAAGCACTTCAAGATTCAATAGTGAACATAGATATAGCTGAAAATACCTTCCAGTCTATGGTGGGAAATTTGACACAAGGCACACGTATTGCATTCACAAAACAAGATATTCCTAGTGATAGACTGCTTCATAACGACCCTCTACATCTGGAAGCTTACATTCATAAGAGAAGAATCAGAAGAGTACTCATAGATGGGGGAGTGTGTCTCAACATTTGTACTTTAAAGCTGGTCAAAGCACTAGGGTATTCTGAACATCACATTGATTCTTCCAAGAGGATAAATATCAAGGCTTACGATGATGAAGAACATCCATCTAAAGGCATTGTAACATTACCCGTACAAGTAGGACCAATAACGACAGAGGTCACTTTTCAAGTCTTGGACAGAGAGCTAGGATATAACATGTTATTGGGCCGCCCATGGATCCACACCATGCAAGTAGTACCATCCACGTTCCATCAATGTGTCAAATTCCCATACAATGGTATTGAAATCACCATAAAGGGTGATCCAAATCCATTCCAACATTGCAATTATTTGAAAGACAGTGTGGATAATTAGGTACCTATCGATCAGGCCGCACCGCTCACTACATAGCTGGAAACATTAAAGATCATAGAAACAAAAAAGGAAATGCCTACAACATCCTCCTTACAAATGAAAGATATGGGTTGTGGAGAGTATTCTATTGCAAATACTTTAACTGGTAAATAGTAGTCTCTTTCTCCTAAGTCCTTTGGGAAACCTCGCACTACAATAAAAAAATAGGACAAAGGAAAAGAAATTGTCAGATACATAGACTCATGCTCTTTCATTAGATGGGGTGACTTACAAGAAGAATCCCTGAATGAAGATGTTAACCATTGGATATATAGAGAAGAAGATCATATGACAATACCCAGAATACACATAGATCAATACGACAATGGATTCAAAATACTCCAAAGACATGGATATGATGGTACCACAGGCCTTGGATTACAGAAACAAGGAAGACTAGAACCTATTGTTCCTAATGATAATCTAGGGAATCAAGGGTTGGGATACAAGCATGTACAACATATCACAGAAGCAAGACAACATACCCTTGGTATTCTAAATTGACCAAGAAAACCATCAGATTTCATATCACAAAGGAATTTGTCCACACAGGTGATCCCATCTTCATCTCAAACAAGTAATCAGGTACCTACATCACCTAGTGCAGAATCAGATGGAGAAGACATGAGACAACTCTTGCAAGAACCTACCACTGAGTTACAAAATGATGCAATTATTGACACAACAGTACAGGCTAATGTGGCAACAGATGCAGGTTTACCACCACCACCCGAATCTCACCCATGGTTATTGTCACTACTTCTACCACGAGATGCCACTCAAGCTCAACCTAATGAAACAGATGAAGAAAGATTGCAAAGGCTTATACCAGGCTTAAGAAGGGTAACTAATGTCCAAAGAAGACCAGTCAATCTACAATAGAATCAGAGATAGGAACAAGAAGAAATAAGTGATGATACCTCATATGATGAAACATATATTAAAAGTGAGACAGATTCTCATGACTATGAATTCTTATCACTCAATGATTCTAGCCCACCAGAAAGTGTAATATTAAGGAATCAAATAAGGCTTATACAGGATGAAGATACACAAATTCAGTCAAACAATCAAGTCTTCATGGTATCAGAGTATACTAAAGAAGGGAGTAATGATTTACCCCTGGTGCATCACATTTGATTGATTGGGGGCAAGAAGGAAAACCAACACTGGATTGGTTTGAAAATGACAAAACAATTTCAAAATTTCTAGGAGTAAGAGAAGGATTTCCACAAGGTGATCATAAAGTGGGGTTTGTTATAGACCTAAATAGAATGGCATACTTTGGAGAAGAAAGTTCTTCTGCAACAAAAGATAAGGATCAAACTACCCATAATGGCAAGAGTGACCTGGGTAACCTTCCTATGGAAAGAGAAAGTTCAGCATTACTTACAGAGGAAATAGAAGAAGTAAACATAGCAGAAGGGGAGGTTGTACATAACATCCATCTGGCAAAATCACTAAGCAAAGAAGAAAAAGACAAATTCATCCATTTTTTCAAACAAAGACCTATCAACTTTTCTTGGTCCTATTCAGACATGCCAGGCTTAGACTCTGAATTAGTGTTGCATCACTTACCTTTGATACGGAGAGTTAAACCTTACAAGCAAAAATTGAGAAAAATGTATCCAAGTATCACATTACTAGTTAAAATAGAGCTACAAAAGTTTTTGGATGTATTTTTTATTAGACCTATTGACTACACGGAATGGATATCCAACCTGGTACCTGTGACTAAGCCCACAAGAGGCATAAGAATCTGTACTGATTTTCGAGATCTAAATAAAGCTTGTCCTAAGGATGACTTTTCACTACCCAATATCGACATGATAGTTGACCTAACAGCTGGAAATGAGATGCTATCCTTAATGGATGGTTTTTCAGGATACAACCAGATTAAAATTGCAGTAGAAGATCAACATAAAATGTCCTTTACATGCCCATGGGGAACATACTACTAGAATGTGATGCCATTTGGTCTCAAAAATGCCGGAGCAACATACCAAAGAGCCATGACAACATTGTTTCATGACATGATCCACAACATAATGGAAGATTATGTGGATGATATATTGGCTAAATCATAAACAAGAGAAAGTCACCTTGTAGTTCTTACACAGATATTTGATCGGTTAGAATAGTATAATGTCAGATTAAATCCGAAGAAGTGTGTGTTTGGCATAATAGCAAGTAAACTATTAGGGTTTATAGTGTCAAATAGAAGAATTGAAATAGACCCTGCCAAGGTCAAGGAAATCATTGATATGCAACCTCCATCAACACTTAAACAACTTAGAGGGTTACAAGGAAGACTACAATCCATAAGGAGATTCATAGCACAGTTGGCAGATAAGTGTCACCCATTCTAGCATTTACTCAGGAAAGAGTTACTTTTAAATGGACAGAACAATGTCAGGAAGCTTTCCAATCTATGAAAGATTATCTTTTGAACACGCCAGTGTTAATGTCTCCTACTCCAGGACAACCTCTATTGTTATACATATCAGCAATGAACTCGGCTCTAGGAGCTCTATTGGCACAGCATGACAAAAATGGAAAAGAAAGAGCCATTTATTATATAAGTAGGACTCTGATCGGCTATGAGCTTAATTATACCCCCATAGAGCGAGCATGCTTAGCAATAATCTTTGCATCCCAAAAGCTCAGACATTACATGTTGAGCCATAAGGTACAACTCATTGCATGCTTTGACCCACTCAAGTACCTATTGAGCAGAGCAACATTGACTAGGCGATTGGCTAAGTGGGTTATGATCTTGAGCAAGTTTGATATAGAATACATAGACAAAAAATCCATCAAAGGACAAATTATAGCAGACCAATTAGTAGAGGCTCCTATACAGGATAGTCACCTATTGCTGATAGACTTTCCAGATGAATCCATGTTTACATTAACTGCCTCAGTAATGTGGAAGTTATACTTTGATGGGTCATATAAAAGTCATGGATCTGGAGCAGGGATTCTCTTCATTACTCCTTAAGGGGACGTTATACCTAAGTCATTTAGGATCAATTTCCAATGCACCAACAACATGGCTGAATATGAAGCTCTCCTCATAGGGCTTCGTATAGTTGTACAATAGAGAATACAAGAGTTACAGGTCTATGGTGATTCACAGTTGATTGTAAACCAGGTCAATGATGATTACAACACAAAGGATGAAAAACTCATGCCTTATAAGAAGTTGGTCGAAGATTATAAGGAGAACTTTAGCAAAATTACCTTCGAACAAATCCCAAGAATACAAAACAAGGCAGCAGATGCAATGGTAACCATAGGATCTCTTCTGAATATGCCTGCTAACAAAACTCAGTTTGAGTTCATCATAGAATAGTTGATGCTACCTGCATATGAGACTCCCTTATCAGAATATGTATGTGCAATCGTGGGTCTAGAATCACCTTGGTACAATGAAATATATACATATTTACATACTCAATACATGTCACTGGATCTGTCCAAGAATCAAAAGAAGACATTTATTTGTCAGGCATCTAGGTACACCATTATAGCTGATACTTTGTATAGAAAAGGTTTTGATGGAACTCTTCTCTAATGCCTTGATGAGAATGAGGCACACCTTGCTTTAAAATAAGTCCATGATGGAATCTGTGGGGCTCACCAAAGTGGTCTGCCATTGTCAAAGAAATTGTTGAGAACGGGTTATTACTAGCCAACCATGGAAAAGGATGCTTACAAGTATGTACAGAAGTGTAAATAATGTCAAATGCATGGAGACCTTATTCATGCACCAACACAATATCTTCAACCCATCATATCACCATGGCCATTTTCACAATGGGGATTAGATTTAGTGGGTAAAATCAACCCTACTTCTTCCAATGGGCACAAGTTCATCTTGACAGCCACTGAATACTTTACCAAATGGGTTGAGGCAATTCCTCTAACATACACCACTAGAAAGCAGATAGCAAGATTCATGATCAACTACATTATATGTAGATATGAAGTTCCAATGTGCTTTGTTACAGATAACGGGTGTCCATTTAAAAACCAGGAAGTGAAAGAGTTGTGTGACAAATTTCATATACAATAGAGGTTTGCCACACCATACTATCCACAAAGTAATGGGAAAGCATAGGCTGCAAATAAAACAATACTGAAAATTCTTAATAAAGTAGTCACTGACACAGAACGAGACTGACATCTCCAGTTAAATCCCGCTCTCTGGGCTTACAAAACAGGAGTACGCACACCTACAGGAGCCACACCATATTCCTTGGTCTATGGGACAGAAGCAATACTCCCCATTGAAGTAGAAATACCATCTCTAAGAGTCTCCTTACAGAACATCATATCAAAGGAAGACTATAGGGTAGCAAGGTTACAAGAACTCAAAACCCTTGATGAAAAAAGACAAACAGTGTTTAACCATCTACAAGGATATCAAAATAGAGTGAGACAAAGTTATAATAAATAGGTCCACCCACGAACTTTTCAAGTGGGAGATCTAGTACTTAAAGAGAATCAAAGGAACCTAGTGGAATGAGAAAGGTTGAGGAAATTCGAACCTAACTGGCTAGGTCCTTTCATTATAACAAAGGTCATAGGCAATGGAGCATATAATTTGGCTACCATGGAGGGAGATCCACTCTTTGACCCTATGAACAGCATGCACTTCAAGCAATATTATACCTAAGGGTTGTGTAGTTTAGGTTTTTATTTTCTGCATTGCATATCATATCATTTAAAACACTTCATTACATATAGTTTCTTTTTTAAATGCATCGCATTCTCAAAAATTTTGGTAATTACATATAGCAGCATCAATAAAACAAGGCAACTATCCAAGTTTATCATTTATTTTCATTCAAGAGAAGCAAGGTTCATTTCCTCTCTTAGATATTTAGACATGAAGTCTTTGAGGTCCTAAGGTCATTCATTTTCAACATTACCTTGTGATGACGCTTTGCTTATGGTTGGGTAGTGATTTCACTATTTGAGACTTGTTAACCCACAATCTATCAATTGCTATATCTCAAACACAATAAATCTCTAATTCATTCTAGACACCTAGTTGATCATATGACTAGTGAAAAATCTAAAATTCTACTTCAGCGTCGCTGTAATTGTCACACCCAAGTAGGTTACATTACTTATAAGTCAAGGCAAGAAAATTAAAAAAGAAAAGAAAAAAGAGCTATGCGAAATATCCATCTCAAGGCAAAAGAGAAATGATATATAACTGAGATATCACGTATAAAAATGCGATAAAAAGCTTGACTATGGGAACATGCAAGTAACTCCATCGGGGCTATGAATGCCTACTAGCAATGGAGCAATATTTGAGAAATTACAGTCTATAACCTCATCGAAGTTCTCAAGGCTTGCTAGCAGCGACACTCTATTCAGGATGCTTTTGAAGTTAGAATAATCTATGTAGCTAGTCATATAGGATGCTAAGGATCTTTAGTGAACACAAGAGAATGAATTAACTCATCTGCACACACATGGGCAAAAGAAGATCAAAGTTTCAAGAACCAATGGGGAAGCTTTCCACGTCTCCATTTGTAAATCCTAGTCACTAAGTGTGTTGAGATGAATGTTCAAAGGGACCTTAGGGATCGAGTGACCACTCATCTATGAGATATTTTGCACCTTCATTTCAATTGGTGTATTACAAATGCTAAAACAAACACAGTCAACCTTGTTCGAATAGGAAATGCATCTTCATCTTGCATATTGCATTCACATAGGTCATATCAAAAATTCATTTGTCTCCACATACATTTTGTAGATCATCATGTCTTACAGGTCTGCACACTGGGGGCATAACTGAAAAAATCCAAAAAAATCATATAAAGTCCTAAAAAAATCCAAAAAATCATATAAAGTCATGAAAAAAATTTTAAAAATCAGATAACGTCCTTCAAAAAATAGTAAAAAACACAAAATTCAAAAACATTGAAAATCATAAAATACCAAAAACATCCATATAATGTCCTGAAAAAATCAACCAAAAAACATCTGAAAAATGTCCTAAAAAAATTAACCAAAAACATTCAAATGTCGATCTACAAAATCCAAAAACATGTGACACAAGTTCGTGATTCATTCAATTTCATTCTCATTCTCATCTCATTTGCTTATTGATATTTTGTTGATTTCTCATCTTCTGTCTAAACCACATTCTTTCTAATATTCTTTCTACCATCCATTTCTTCTTTCTATAATCTAACAAACATTTCTTCAAGGTGTATTTGAGTTAAAATTGGTTCAACCATTATCATACAAAAACCATTCATTATAGATTCATTTGCATTCATTGTAGATTCATTTGCATTCATTATATCAATCATTATAGATTCCATTTGCATTCATTTTAAAATCTCTTACCATCATTAATACATACATGTACTACCATTGCATTCATAGTCATATAGAATCGAATAGATATACATCATAAAACTCATAGCATCATATAAGCATACATGAGAAGAAAAACATACATAGATCACTATGAAAACCCGCGTGTCATATATATATAACTCAAAAAATGATAATGTGTGTGAATACAATAAATAAGCCCGAAGGCTCAGATAACATGATCAACCAACACTGCCTCTGTCAGCAGGTGGATCCTATCCACTAGATCCTACCCCAGGATGTCGAGGTGGTCCCATAATGCCACTACTGGTCCGTTGTGAAGTAGATCTACTCGATCTCCTCCCCATAAATGCACTGAAGATAGGCTCTCTCTGACCCTCGAGGATGGCTCTCTCATATGCATGTCGATAATAAATAGACTCCTACGCAGCAGTGAAATACCTATCTGCCTGGTCACGCGCATCTGTACTTGCTCTAAAAAGTTGATCAAAGGCATCCATGGTAATCAGACATCTACGCACTGCCTCATCTCTCTCCCTCTGGAGACGACCAGAGGAAAACCTGTTAGAGCAAGATGTCGTCACTTTTTGTATAGTGGGTCATTATCAGAACCAAAGCACGGTCTCTTAGAGCAAGATGTCTTCACTTATTCTTGTCTTGTACAGTGAGACATTCTTGGAACTAGGGGGAAACCTCTTAGATCAAGATGTCATCACTTTTCTCTTGTACAGTGGGTCATTCTTGGAACCAGAGCACGATCTCTTAGAGTGAGATGATGCCACTTTTCTTTTATGCGGGGTGATTATTCTCAGAACCAGAGCATGGTCTCTTAGATCAAGATATCACACCTTTCTTGATACTTGTATTATACATTCTATACAAGTTGTAGCGTACTCGGGCATAGACTCCTATGAGGCACTTCAAACCTCACTTTCACACACACGCATGAGGTTGAGTGGAACTAACGGTGTTCTCACTCTCTCTCTTTACATGGATCACCTAGGAAAGCTCTAGGGGTGAGATTTTCCACGTCCTTCTCTCCATAGATCACCTAGTTTTAGGGGTGAGATGTCCATGGTTTCTTTCATCTTCGGTTTTCTTCTCATGGATCACCAAGGTGTGTATTCATGTTCTCTCTCTTCTTCCTCTCATGAACTCATAGTTTTACTATTGATAGTTCATGGATGATGTTAGCTTTGCTCTTTTATGTGATTGCTTGTGTTTGTGCAATGGCATTGGTCTTTGTGTCCTGATTAGTTGTTGATACATCTGAGCTCGAGATCTCTTCAGCTAGTTAGTTTATCATCTTGTGTCTTGTTCTTGTCGTGTTTCTTTTTGCACTTTATCTTTGTTTTGTGTATCTTCTCCCTTTTTGTTTTGTGTGCTCTTGCATATGTTGGCATGAGTTGAGACCCTAAGATTGGGGGATTTTTTCTCCTCAATATTAGTGATGTCTTATACTCCTTGTGGTTTTGCTTTGCATCTCTCATCTTCATCTCTCTTTTTCTTCTACTTTACTGGCAGTAGTGGCGTAAGCCATACTCCCGCTAAAGTGGGGGCTAAATGTAGTGTCATAAAATTGTGACCCCTAAAATTTTAACCATATTTAGGGTCCTCACCTTGGCGACAACATCTCCTTTCTTAACCAGGACCTATTTCTGCATTTCCAACCCTTCTCCCTTCCTCCTTGATGTCTTGTATTTTCTCTAGACCATGTCTGAGCCCCAAAATAATGCAGGACAGGGGCATGGCACCCCTTTCCCCCCTAGGACAGGGGAATGGAACCCTTTTCCTCCTAGGATAGTGGTGTGGTTCCCCTTTCCCCACCTCCTAGGGTGGTCCTATGTGTGGGTTGCCTGATCTCCTATGCACTTCTTGTCTTCAGGGTTTGTTATTCCTCTTTGTCGACCTTCAGTGGTTGAAAGTTAATCCTTGAGGCATGTATAAAAGGGAATCAAATACCCCCATTCAAGGATGGATGGATAATGCATAGATGGATAACAGAGGATAAGAGATAGAGAGCATAGGGAGAAGATACAAGATCTCAAGGGCATTATCAAGCATTCAAGTCTTCTTCATTCATCCATTGGAGCAACATTACAACATTCATTTGCAAGCATGTGTATGCGTTAGGGTTTTGTCATATTACATGCCATTTCATATAAAATTTGTGGTTACATTCAAGAAGCAAAGCAATCATCATCAACAAGTTGCAAATCTACAAGGTATGCATCTCCATTGTTTACATTCAAGCATTTGAAATTACTTTCTTTCTAGGTTGATTCCTCAACTAGTGTTTGACTAAGGCAAACCCCTATCCACAACCCCCCTTTCTTCTCTTTTCTATGTGTAGGTTCCAAGTGCGTAGCTATAATTGCAGGTTTGGGCTTCATTTGGAGAGATGGAAGAACCCTTTTCATTTCACGGATTTTGTGGCGGACCATGTACATTCCCGCCACGGTCCTGACAACTTTTCTCCAAATTTGCAGGGTAGATCCACGTGGTTTAATTATCTCAGATCTGAAGTTACAGCTTGATCTCGAACTGGTAGCACCTCATTTCACTCATTTCCTCTCTCTTTTCCACATAGTCAACAAGTCAAATTTCTCATTTACAAAAGAGGGTAAATCATACTTCAACCCCTTGCAATCCACTCAGAATTCACAATTTGTTTCCCTCAGATTTGGATCTAGTGGATTCAACCCCTCTTTTGAATGTAAAGTTCTTCCCAAGTGAAAATCATCCTAGTGTCTTCCTTTCTCTCTCCTAGGTGGGGAGTCACTAGGATCAAATTTTCCACTTTACAGGACTGACATGTCCTTTCAATATATAATTTACATTTAAATGAAACTAATTAGAGTGCATAAAGTAGATTCATGAAGAGGACATTCCAATGATCAATCTTAATCTATAATCCTTCAAACCCCAATGGTGGTTTCCATGCCACCCAAACTCATGGAATACATGAAAACTAATATAAAAATGTCCAACCTCTTAAGACAAATAGTTGTCATGTACTCTACTTTGGTAGTGGACAATGCAACTACAACCTACCACTTAATCATCCAACTAATAGAACCACCAAATAATATGAATACATATCGACTTGTGGATCTTCTACTATTAATATCATGACTTGCCCAATTTGAATCCACATATCCACAAAGTACTCATTAAATGCCAAGGTCATGTAGGTCCAGTAGGATGCCCATAAAAACATAAGGAATACTCAAAAGTACCCCATAAATACCTAAGCACTCTCTTCATTGCATCTCAATGTACCTATCCATGGTTATCCATATATTGACTAAGGAATACCAATAATTGGAAAATGTGCTACCTCATATAGATCATAGCATAAATAGGACTGCCAATAGAACTTGCATATGATACTCTAGTCATGTCTTCCATTTGGACAGAATATTTTGGACAATCCTTCATAGAAATATTTGGTCCCTACAACATAGGAACAAATAATTGTTTACAAGATACTACGTTGAATCTTACCAACATTAAGTTCACATGATTATTCTGGCTTAACCAAAACTTTATGTTAACTCGTCTCTTCTAATCCCAATCCCTAGAATATACCTTTCTTCACCTAGATTATCTCAAACTATGTCAACAATTGAGACTTCAAATCTGAAATCATACTTACACCATTCTTAATAAATAATATATTATCCACATATAGAACAGTGATGAGAATATGACCATTATCAAATTTGAAATACATGCAATGGCCATAATTAGATTTCAAAAAACCCAAAGACAATAAAGGTGTCAATTTTTTGTTACCACATTCTAGGAGCAAGTTTTAAACCATATAAATACTTTTTCAACTTGCAAACAAAATTTTGTTCTTTTCTCAATGAAATGCTTTGACTATGACAAATAAATCTCTTCCTCCAAATAACCTTTAAAGAATGATATCTTCATATCCATATGTTCCACTTCTAAATCATATGTTGTTGCAAGTGATAACAAGAACTAAATATATGTCTTACTTACATTAGCAGATAAAATATCACCATAATCTATTCCATTCACCTAAGGATACCCCTTAGTAACTGTTTGTGCCTTTTGCTTCTCAACATAACAATCTACACTAGATTTTTTTTTGTATACCCATTTACATTTGGAATGTGTTTCTATCTTTTAAGAAAGGGTACCAGAACCCATGTATCATTTTTGTCAATACAATCATCTCTTTATTCACGATTTTCATCTAAGAATTTGCATCGCTCATACCCACAACCTCTCCAATAGTTATGTGCTTATTACTGTTAGCAATCAAAGAAAAAATGCAACTAGAATCCAACATAGAATAACCAAACCTTTTTAGTTATTGTCTAACAAGAGTAAAAGCCCTCAATAATGAGGTTGGGGTTCTTCTTTTTTGGAATGCTCAAAGATACTAGAGCTCTTCTCATCATCAAGTTTAATAGGATTACATAGTTATTTTTGCACCAATGTAGATGGTACTTGAACTACCTCCTTATTTTGTTTCTCCTCTTTCTCTATATATAGTTCAATTGTGAAAAGTTTCATCTCTCAAAAAATCACACTTCTACTATAGAGAACCATCTATTCCATTACATTCTCAAGCTTGTACCCCTTCACATCAACACCCTAGCTCATAAACATGCACTTCACTATCTCATTCTTCAATTTAGATCTCTTCTCGCTAGGAACATGAGTGCATACATCTAGCTTGTATTGTAAAGTATCAAACTTAACAACCTTTTCCAACACCAAAGCTTCTCATTTAATCTTACATCCTCCATTCGGTGAAATTCTACACACTCAAACCATTCCATATAATCTTTGGGAGTAGGTTTGGTAGAAAGCCTATGATATATAAGACACAATCAATATCATTCACTCCACCATCAAAGAATATAATCTTCACTCTTCTACAACTAATAACCTTCATGTAAGAACCACCACCTAAATACACCTTCCCACTATCACATTATTCATAATTTGAGAAGTAACCTTTGTGAGAGGTCGTGTGAAAGGAAGAACATGAGTCTATCAACCACACATATTTTAATGCATGTGTAACAAAGGTTGTGAAAAGCATCTTCTTGAGAGGATTTTTTAGTGTCAGAATTAAAGAAATTCTTCTACCTTCCTTTTCTTCTCCTAACACTCTTTGTAGATATGACTAGTTTTTTTGCAATTTCAACATTCCACCTTAAACTTTCTAGGAGACTTGGATTTCACTTTCTTTTCCTTTTCTTTTGCCTTTTTATTTTGATCTATCGTGAAAAACAAGGACTTCCTTGGCTATATCAAAAGATCCTCTTCTCATCTCTTCAAACAACAATGATGCAACCACTTCATCCATCTTTAACTTGGTAATATTACTTCTAATAGCCATCACCAAGTGATCCAATAAGTTTATAAAAGAACTGAACACAATCATGCAATGATCCTCCTCAATATTATCATCAAACGCTACCAACTATGCAATAATTATCAGATTAAATGCATTCATGTGATCTGCAATGGACCCTCCATCTTCCATCTTCAAAGAATAAAGTTTCCTTCTTAGGAATAACTTGTTTACTAGATAATTTTCTTGATAAACATTTTCAATCTTTTTCTAAAGATCCTCTGGACTCTTCTCTTCATGGACATTTAGAAGCACTAAATGAGCCAAACAAGGTCTTATGGAACTCTTTTCTTTTTGATCTATTAAATCCTAGTCTTATTGGGTCATTATTTCTAGTTTTGTACAAAATATTGTAGCCCATAAATTTCTATCCATAATCATATCCTCTATATTAAGTTTCCACAACTCAATAATGTATCGTAGATGAAATTTTCCTTTCAATTCTACCAGATGTGCATACAAAGGATCCAAATTCCAAGCATATTTACCAAGACACTGGCAAAGGATACCTTTGAGTATCTTAGGTAGAAGTTAGGGGTTATTTTCCCTCCTTCAAGCTAGATGCATAGAAGTGGCACATCTTTCTAGGGGGAGAGTTAAAAGATTATCTTTTGTCTCATGGATTGATGTGGTGGTTTCTCTTAGGGGAAGAAGTGAAGGTTGTGGTTATCCCTATCAGAGGGAGTGTTGAATTTATTAGATTTTCATTCGGAAGGGAGAAAGGGAGAGTTTTATAGTTGGGGAGAAAGTTATTGTTTGTTGGCACCCTTTATCCTTGATGTTAAAGGGGGAAAGAGAGATACAATAAGTCTAGGAAAGAGATATTGTTGGAAGGAGTTTATTTTTGGTTGGTGTTACAAGTGTTTCCATCAATGAAAAAGGGGGAGATTGTTGGAAAATTGTGTTGTGTTGTCATTGATGTCAAACTTATTATCATTGATGTCAACTTGTCTGGCGTTGTCATTAATGTCACTATGTCTGGTAAATGGAGTTGTTTAGTTGTGAAACTATTGTAGATGGTTTTGGAAATGAGTGTTCAAATGTTGTTATGTTGTCTGGTGGTGATGCTGAGTATGAGGTGCTTTTAGAAGGCTTGTGTAGTGGAAGTTACAATATGTAGGAAAGAGTCTTTAAATGTATATATTTAAAATAATGCTCTACATTCCTATGATTCTTGATTTTGTTCACATGTGGTTCTATATAGAATGTTTACATTTTGTAGATGTTGCACTATCATGGTTTCAGGTCCTCAGTTGCTCAAATGATGTAGTTGGTTGTGGTGGTTTATTGATAGTGAGGCTATCTATCAGGACTAGTTTGGTGAATGCTCTATATTTCTTTACTATGATTCAAGTGTTGTGGTTTGGTGGACATTTTCATATGGTTTGTGCAGTGTTCTAGTCTAGATTTCTACTGTTGGTTTGATCAAAAAGTAAAGTTATATTGTTTTGTCTTCAGTGCTATCAACTATGTTGGTCTCTGGCTGAATTAAGAGGTGTATCTTATTTGGATCATACCTTTTTGGTTCATATATGCTTTTGAGGATGAGTTTTAATGTTGATATAGGTCTCATCATGGCATGTGTAGATCCACATTAAGTATTTTGCATCAGTTGATGCATTTGAGTCAATTGGTTAACATGTTTCACTATATTTCTAAATGTTAAGTTTGGTGCCAAATTTAGAGGGATTGTTAGTGTGTGTGGTTTGTTGGAACCAAATTAGGAAGATGTGTTGTGATATCTTTGGGTTTCCTTTATCTCTCAGAGTGGACCAAATTATGTATTTTTTTCTAGCTGGATGACTTTATGTAATTTATGTACATAAATTATTTGTGGCTGACCTCGTTGAGGGTTTTAATGTATAAATTTGTATAAATGGAAGTGCAGAAGTTTGATTTGATGTGTGAATTGGATGTGAATGATATGCAAACAGCAAATGTGTGAATTTAAATTTGTGATGAGCTTTGATGATCATATCTTTAGTGCAATAATATTTTGAGATAGAGATTGAAGTTAGAGATGTTTTTCATGATATTGTTTGCTTGACATAGTGGTTCAAGGATAGTTTCATGATTAGGATATCTTGTTCATTACAATTCATTATTCCTTGTACCTACCAAAAGATAGTGAGTCCTTTGGAAGCTTGTGTAGTTTTTTGTATCTTGCCTTGGAGTAGTGTGCTTCAGTAATGCAATTCCTTTGTAACTTGCCCTAAGGTTGTGTGCCTTCGTTTTGCAAATCCTATTAAGTGAAATAAGCCCCTTGGCCTTGTTCCTAAAACATTGTAATTAGTTATTCATATTATGAGTGTAATTCTCATTGTGGTTTTTCCCTTCTTTGGTTTTCCACATAAATTTGGTGTTCTTGTGTGTGTTGTGCTATATGCTTTCATGTTTCATATTTGCAGTGATAAGTTAATGATGGTTTAAAGTTTAAAGGATAATAAGTCAGTTATTTTAAGGTCTGTATTGATTCACCACTGCCCCTCTCAGTCATGAGGTGTGTTCAACAAATAATTATACACCTTGACAACATGGATAAGAACATCATGATAAGTGTGATAATTATACTTAAATATCACATGGATCCAACGTACACATATTCACACATATAAACCTACGTACAAGGTCCATATATCTTGATAAATCAACATGAACATTATTGACATGTATATGATGACATACCAAATCTCTAAATGAGTCTTGTTAGTTAACAAATACATATACATAAATATGAAAAAACACAACCCACACACCTCAATATCAATATAAAAATAACTTAATTAGAAGATGTGATATCAAAATAATATACCATGAGTAACAACAAGAGGTACAAGCATTATTTGCCTTATAGGTCACTAGGCCACATCATGTAGCTCAAACTTGACTGAGATAGGAAATAAACTATAACACCTTTACCCAAGTTGATTATCTCCAATTTATGACAATTGGGTAAACATGCAATAGCATACAAGTACTAAGGCAATAATGTGAAAGATGGAAATGTGAATCAAAATAAAATGACACAATGCAATGCAAGATTTAAATTCACAACCACATTCACTCAATAAAGCCTAAGATCAACGCATAAAATCAATTGAAACAATAATACTATAGCAAAGACCTTTGATTGCTCCATTATTTCTTTTATATTTTCTTGAATTATTGAATGTAGGTTGCTCTTCAAAGTAATGCAAATATGATAGCACAAATATAAGATGATAGCTTGATAATTGATACTTTACAAATAGATTCTTGATACTTGAATAATATAGGCTCTTGATAATGATTGTGCCCTAGGGAAATGAATATGTAAATGGTTTTATTTATATGCTTCAATTGACATTTGATTAATGGCAGAGATTTATTAGAGAGATCAATGGATAAGAAAGTTCAATGTAGGGTAGAACTCAAAATTAGCACACAAATCGATGAGGTGAAATAATTAAAAAGGAAATGAATAACTAAAATATTAATTTTGGTGAGAAAAAGTTAAAAAAATATTTAAAATTTATTTAATTTTAAAAGAAAAGTGTTAGCTAATAAAATAAATTTTGAAAATTATTTAATTATAGTGGGTTCAAAAGATGAATTAATTAAATAAGAAAATTATTTAATTAATTGTTGAAGGAAAGATGATGAATTAATTAAATAGTTATAAGTAAAAAATTCACTCACACTTTCGACCAACTTATCAACACAAGTGAATTTAAGTATTTCTAACTAAAAATCAATTTTGACCAAACATATATATCACTCAAATTGACAACATATATATCACTTTTTAACTATGATTTGACTACAATTTTTTCAACTAAAAGTGTTGATTAAATACATATGTGGCACTACTTTAGGTCAACTTTTTAAAAATTAAAAAACTATTCAAAATCTTGATGTTTCAACAATTCCTACTCATGTATATAACATTTCTAAAAAATATTAAAAATACCATTTTGTAGATCTATAAGTGTTGTTTTAAAAAATATATTTTTAATAATTTAATTATTATTTATATTTAAATTTTACTTAAATTAGGTTATCATCAATAAAATATAATGTTGATTATCTTCTTAAGAAAAAAATACTAAATTTATTTTTAAAAATTGGAAAAAATATGATGCACTAGATAAAAGATTCTACTTCAAGATGGTTATTTTTCTGTCTTGGATTAATAACTAAGACAAAAGTTGATGTCTCATGGAAGTACTTGTGTTTATAGTACACACACATTTTAATATTTATTTAGAAAATGTATTTATCAAAATTGAGAAAAAAAAAAAAAACATGCACTAAAGTTTCAATTTATAAATACAAAGAAAAAATTAAAGAAAAAGTAATAAAATTTACTATATAAAGAGTGATGTTCCATTTGACTTCATTTTTAATATTTTATTAATGGCTAAATTATAGTGTCAAATTTATAAAAAATATATATTCAAATATATTTTTATATTTTTTCTAAAATACAAACATAAAATACACTAAAAAATACACATTTTATTGGTTTGTACATCATCTCAAAATTCACAACATATATATCACTTTTTAGTAATTCAAGTTAAAATATTAGATCAATGATCGTGATTACTTTATAAAAATGTGACACAAATTTGTACTTTTACTCTTTAAAATTAATATAGATATGAGAAAAGGTATCATAATTAAATAATAAAAATTATTTAATTAATATGCATAGAAGAATTGATGAGAAAATGATGATGTGACAAGATGAATATGTATTAGCCATTTTTAGATGTCTACAACTACAAAGCCCAAGTATATAGCAAACCTCACATATAAAACTAGGTTAAATAATTTAAATACACCATCATAGAAATCCACAAGAACATCATAAATAAGCGTGATAATATACCAAAAAATGACATGGATCCAACAAGTATGTGTGTGTGTGTGTTCACACGTATGGCTTTGTTAGGCATCCTAGAGTAATTCACCAATTTTGCATAAATCTAGGGATTTTCAAACAAACACATCAATATTTTTTTTAAAATAATATTTTCTATTACAGTCATTTCCCAACGAGTACATATCTCACCTAGGCTTGTAAATTTTGTCTTTTCTAATTTCAAAATTATTGCCTTGAAGTTTTTGATTTGATCTAAATACATAAAAAATAATTTTTGTTCTTGAGAGTTTGCACATAACAAGAGTAGTTCATCCTTCATGTCAAACCTTGTAAAGGATTCCAAGCAATAACTTTGAACTAAAAAACAAACAAAAAGTAATCATGCTCATGTGATGTAGTAGATGATTTTGTCTAAGATCCATAATGCATGCTAGGTGTTCATTGTATATAATTGCTAGGTGTTCTAAATAGATTAGGATTAATCTTTTTATATAACTTCCCAAGACTCAAATGAAACATTTCATGCACAAGTTGATACACAATAATTCTAGGTGAAGGAAAAAATAATATTCCTAAATTTACAATTGAATTTGAAAATTCTTAGGATCATTTCTAAAAAGTACAATACAACCTAGATCATTTTTGTAAGAGTGGATCCAACCCAAGACAAATAATAGAAAAATCTATAAGTAATATCAATTCTTGAAAAATAAGTTCAACATTGAAACAAATAAAGATAAACACTTAATGAAATCACACAATTTACAAACTTATGAGAAAACTAAGAGAATGAGTCAAAATGAAAAGAGAAAACTTCTAGGGATTACAATTACATTCTCCAACTGATGACCTCTTGGCTCATCTTGCTTACCAAAGAGGTTTTCCAAAGTGGTCCACACTCCATTTGGTGTAGTGGCAGATTTAATGTGAAAAATAATGTCAGGGGAGATTGACAGACACAGAGTACCAAAAGCTTCATCACATTTATTAAACCATTTAATCTTTTCTACATCATCTTGAGGTTTAGTTTCAAGTCCCATAGTAACATGATGATATCCATATCTTTTTAGATATATTATCATCTTAGATTTCCATTCAAAATAATTATATGGTGTTAAAAGAGGAACTATAGATGCATCTATGATAGCAAAAAAGAAGATTGCAAAGAATCGGGAAAAGTGCAAGATAGAAGACACACGAGACACCCCCCCCCCTTTCCACTAGTCTTAGAAATCACACCCCGCCCCCCCCAAATATTACAAGGTTTACACTTTATAAGTAGTGCATTACAAGGCTTTTTATCAAGTTACAATGCTTTATAAGGCGAGATGGCCAAAAATAGAAAGTTAAAAAAAAAAAAAAAATTGATACAAAATCTGAAAAAAAATACAGTTGTAGCTATGTAACAATTCTCAATACCTTTCCAACAACCATTCATTTTTTAAAAACAAAGTTGTGAGGTGAAAGATATGACATGTAGAAGGAAAAAATGTAGCTGATTCAACCTGCAATATCTGATGGAAAAAGGCAAAAAAAATTAATGTGAGCACATGAATGAAAAGTGTCTGTTTCCATCTTTCTGTCAAGTACTTGTTTGCAAAAAACTGAAGTAATATAAAAACCCCAAAAGTTTTTAGATGTTGGGAAGAGAACCCATAAACATGTTTTCCTAGAAATGAGAAGAACCTAGAATTCTGAAGCCAAAATGAAAAGAACTCCAATAAAAAATAATCCACTCTAGTTTTTTTACTGCTAGAAATGATTTAAAAGCTTCCAATATTACTAAAAAGTTGTAATCACCCAAATCTCACAAGAACACGCGCGCGCGCGCGCGCGCGCGCACACACACACACACATAACTAGATTTAACTAGAAGCTTATTTTCCTTTAAACTATCCTGATTCTCTAGGTCACACGAGAATGCAAGAGAAGAGCATACTTGGTTTTTAAGGAAAATATTAGCTATCTAATAGTTTCAAATCTCTCAAATAAACTAGAAAAACAATGAGCTATATACCAGACAACACGACTTTGATACCATGTTAGATTTCACGAGAAGCGAGAGCTAGGCTAGGATCTAATGTCAATCATAGATCACATGCAACTCCAAGCAATAGATGATCAAAGATCAAAATAGCTAAATGAAGATAAATCTGATATGAGAGAAAAAATAGAGACATAAGAGAATTTTGGAGAAGACTCTCACCGAGCTATCACTGAACTAGTGAAGGTGAGAGTATAGTGCTTATTATATAGAAAAATAATAGCATATGCATCCAAGAGGTGCATTAACTCCCACCTCCATAAAAAGTGGAAGGTTTTACCTACTACCTTATAAAAGGTGGGAGGTTTTTACCTACTTGGTAAATGTCAAAACATGTTGCATAACCTCCTTATGTGAAAATAAAAATGGAGTTATAAGAGGTGGCACATAAAGCCAAAAGTGGGTGAGAAACCCAGCTACCCCATAATCCAAGTGCTTGGGAAATGACAAAATAATGGTTATGAGAGGTGACACAACAAGCCAAAAGAGAGTGTGTAACTCAACTACCCATGTGAAGTGGAGAGTTACACATGTCGCTAAAGTATTTCACCACGTGTCCTCATATTAAGCACTCCTAATAACCTAAGCAAGCTTAATAATATATGTGTAGGAAAAAAAAAACATACACTAACACTTATTTGTTGGCGTCCTTAGTCCTTGATGTTAAAAGGGGGGGGGGGGGAGATATAGTAAGTGTGGGAGAGAGATATTGTTAAAAATATTTTATTGCTAATTGGTGGTACAAGTGTTACCATCAATGACAAAGAGCGATATTGTTGGAAAATTATGTTGTGTTGTCATTGATGTCAACCTATCTGGCATTGTCATTGATGTCACTTTGTGTTGTGGTTGTAGTTTTTTAGTTATGTGGATGTTATAGATGGTTTGGAAATGAGTGTTCATATGTTGTTATGTTGTCTAGTGGTGATGTTGAGTAAGTATGAGGTTTTTCCAAAAGTCTTGTGTAGTGGAAGTTACAATATGCAGGAAAGAGTATTTAAATGTCTGTATGGAAGAATGTGCTAAATTTCTCTGGTTATTGATGTTGTTGGCATGTGGTTCTGGATATAATGTCTATGTTTTGTGGATGTTGTGCTATCATCTTTTCAGGTCCTCAATTGCTCAAATGTTGTATTTGGTTGTGGTGGTTTGTTGACAGTGACGCTACCTATTAAGACTAGTCCAAAGAATGCTCTGTATTGCTTCATTGTGGTTCAAGTGTTGTGGCTTGGTGGACATGCTCATATGGTTTGTGCAGTGTTCCAGTTCAGATTTATAGTGTTGGTTTGAACAAAAAGTAAAGTTACATATGTTATTTTATGAACAGTGCTATTAGCCATGTTGGTCTCTAACTAACTCAGGTGGTGCATCTTATTTGGATCATACCTTTTTGGTTCAGATATGCTTTTGAGGTTGAGTTAGAATGTTGATATGGATCTCATTGTGGCATGTATACATTCATATTGAGTATTTTGTATTGGGTGTTGTGTTTGAGTCAATTGGTTAATGTATTTCACTAATTTTTTACATCTTACATTTGGTGTCGAGTTTGGAGGGAGTGTTAGTGTGTGTACTTTGTGGAACTAGCTTAGGTAGATATATTATGATATGTCTGGGTCTCCTTTATCTCCTGGATTGGACCATATGTATTTTTTGTTTGGGTAGTCAACTTTATGCAATTCATGTATATTTCGCTTGTGATCGACCTAGTTGAGGTTTTCAATGTATAACCTTGTATAAATGGAAGTGCAGAAGTGTGATTTGATGTGTGAATTGAATGTGAATGGTATGCAAGCAGCAAATGTGCAAATTTTAGTGTGTGATGAGTTTTGATGATCATATCTTTAGTGCGACAATGTGTTGAGATAGTGATCGAGGTCTTTTTGCTTGGCATAGTTGTTCAAGGATAGTTTCATGATTAGGATATCTCATTAATTACAATTCATTATTCCCTATACTTGTCAAAAGATAGTGAGTTCTTTGGCAACCTATATAGTTCTTTGTATCTTACCCTAGAGCAATGCACTTCAGTAATGCAAATCCTTTGTATCTTTCCCTAAGGTTGTGTGCCTTAGTTTTGCAATTCCAATTAGGTATAGTGAGCTCCTTAGCCTTGATCCTAAAACATTCTAATTAGTTATTCATATTGTGAGTGTGATTATCACCATGGTTTTCCCCTTTTGGGGTTTTCCATGTAAATCTGACGTTCTTGTGTGTGTTGTGCTTTGTTCTTTCATGTTTCATATTTGCAATGATAAGTTAATTGTGTTTTGAAGTATAAAGGATAATAAGTAAGTTATTTTAAGGTCTAGATTGATTCACCCCCCACCCTTGCCCTCTCAATCATGTGTTGTGTTCAACAAATAATTTATGTACACTTTGATGGTAATTCCCAAGAACATCATTGATAAGTATGATAATTATGTTAAAACATCACATGGATCCAAAATACACATATTCACACATATAAACCGAGGTACAAGGTCCATACATCTTGATAGAAGTCAACATGAACATTATTGACATGTATATGATGGCATACCAAAGCTATAAATGAGTCTTAACATATATATATCTTATACATAAATATTAAAAACATAGCCCAAACACCTCAACAATATAAAAATAACATAATTTTAGAAGATGTGATATCGAAATAATATACCACGAGTAACAACAAGAGGCACAACTATCAGTTGCCTTACAAGTCACTAGGTTGCATCTTGTAGCTCAAACTTGAATGAGATAGGAAATAAATTGTAACACCTTTAACTAAGTTGATTATCTCCAATATATCACAATTGGGAAACATGCACTTGCATACAAGTACTAAGACAATAATGTGAAGAATCAAAATGTGAATCAAAATAAAATGCCACAATGAAATGCAAGATCCAAATTCACACTCACATTCACTCCATAAGGCCTAAGTTCAATGCATAAAATCAATTGAAACAATAATATCATAGCAAAGACCTTAGATTAATATGTTATTTCTTTTATATTTTCTTGAATGCTTCAAATGTAGGTTTCTCTTCAAAGTAACACAACTATGATAGCACAAATATAAGATGAGAGCTTGATAATTGATACTTTACAAATGGATTCTCGATACTTGAAAATAATATAGGCTTTTAATAATGATGGTTCTCTAGGAAAAATGAATATGTAAAGGGTTTTATTTATATGCTTTAATTGACATTTGATTAATGGTAGAGATTAATTAGAGAGATCAATGGATGAGAAAGTTCAAGATAGGGTAGAACCCAAAATTAGCACACAAATTGATAAGGTGGAATAATTAAAAAGGATCAAATACATAGAATGAATAACAAAAATATTAATTTTGGTGAGAAAAAGTTAAAAGATTGTTTTAAATTTATTTAATTTGAAAGAAGTGTTAGCTAATAAAATATTTTTTTGAAAATTATTTAATTATAGTGGATCAAAAGATGAATTAAATATATAATAAAATTATTTAAATAATTGTTGAAGGAAAGATGATGAAATAACTAAATAGTTATAAGTACAAAGTTAAGCCACACTTTCGACCAACTTATCAACACAAGTGAATTTAATTATTTCTAACTGAAAATTAATTTTGACCAAACATATGATCTAGCTAGATTCATTCTAGCTAAGTTAGATATGGCTACAATTTTTTCAACTAAAAGTGTTGATTAAATGCATATGTAGCACTACTTTGAAGTCAACTTATTAAAAAATTAAAATTATTAAAAAAAAATGATATTTCAACAATTCCTACTCATGTAGATAACATTTCTAAAAACTATAAAAATATTCTTTTGTAGATTTATAAGTGTTGTTTTAAAAATATATATTTATAATAATTTAATTATTATTTATATTTAACTTTTACTTAAATTAGGTTATTATCAACAAAATATAAGGTTGATTATCTTCTTAAGAAAAAGTACTAAATTTTATTTTCAAAAATTGAAAAAAAATGATGCATTAGATACAAGATTCTATTTCAAGATGGTTTTTTTTCCATCTTGGATTAACAACTAAGACAAAAAGTTGATATCCCATGGAAGTACTTGTGTTTATGCACAAACATTTTAATATTTGTTTAAAAAAATATTTATCAAAATTGAGAAAAAGAAATCCATGCACTAATGTTTCAATTTATAAATACATACAAAAAAATAAAGGAAAAAGATATTAAATTTACTATATAAAGAGTAATGTTCGATTTGACTTCATTTTTTAGTATTTTATAAATGATTAAATTATAGTGTCAAATTTAATATATATATATTATTTATATTTTAAATACACTAATAAAATACACATTATATTGGTTTGTACATCATCTCAAAATTGACAACATATATATCACTTTTTAGAAATTCAAGTTAAAAAGTTAGATCAATGTTGATAGTTACTTTATAAAAGTGCAACACAACTTTGTACTTTTACTCTTTAAAAATAATATAGATATGAAAAAAAAAGATAATTAAATAATTACAAATTATTTAATTAATATGCATAGAAGAATCGATGAGAAAATGATGATACGACAAGATGAATATGTATTACCCATTTTTAGATGTCTACAACTACAAAGCCCAAGTATATAGCAAGCCTCACATATAAAATGAGGTAAAATAATTTATACACCTTTATAACAATCCACAAGAACATCATAAATAAGTGTGATTATATAGTATCAAACACTCACATGGATCCAACAAATATGTGTGTGTGTGTGTGTGTGTGTGTGTGATCACATGGATCCAACAAATGTGTGTGTGTGTGGGGGGGGGGGGGGTGGGGTTGCTAGGTATCCGAAAGTAATTCATCAATGTTACATTTTAAAATTATTGCCTTGAAGTTTTTGATTTGATCTATAACAAGATAGTTCATCCTTTGTGTCAAACATTGTTAAGGATCTCAATGAATAACTTTGAACTAAATCAAAGACAACAAACAATCATTCTCATGTGATGTTGATATAAGTAGATGCTTTTGTCTAGGATCCATAATGTGTGCTAGATGTTCATTATATATAAGTATTAGCTATTCTAAATAGATTAGGGCTTAGTCCTTTTACATGACTGTCCAAAAGTCAAATGTAACATTTCATGCATCAAATTAATATAGAATAGTTCTAGATAGAAGAAAAAATAATATCCCAAAATTTACAATTGAATTTGAAAAATCTTAAAATCATTTCTAAAAGTACAAATGCAAGCTAGATCACTTTTGTAAAAATGAATCCAACCCAAAACAAATAATGAAAAAAATTAGAAACTAATATTAATTATTGAAAATAAATTCAAACATTGAAACAAATAAAGATCAACACTATCAAAATCACACAATTTACAAACTTGTGAGAAAACTAAGAGAATGAGTCAAAAATGAAAAGAGAAAACTTGTAGGGATTACAATTACATATTGCTAATAATTATGTAATAAAATAAAATAGTTGTTGCATTATCTAGCAATCAATCACTCTTGTGAGTGATTCACGCGAATAATGGTTAGCTAGTGTTAAGCATCATTAGTGAAAGCTGCTTCTAATTCAATAAGGGCGTAGCTCCTCATGATGAAACCAGATTAGGTAGGTGATGTGGCAATCATGTGATGATGTTAGGATCATACCACTCTCGCTTAAAATACCATATCATCTAAGGAACTCAAATCCTTAGAATTTCGTGTCCTGGAACCTTCTTTTCTCACAACCAACAGTACAACGTAAGGTTGACTCCCACTTCATCGAATCTACAAGCTCAACGAGGAGAAAACTAGGAGAAAAATCTTGGAAAACTTTCGTCACTTTAAATAGCCAAACCCAGATGCTCCTGTGGTCTTAGAGCTTTCAGAAAGTTATTCATGGTCGATAATTCATTTGTTATCAGAAAGTTTTGAGCTGTTATCTTTCACAGATCAGAGCTAAGAATAGGAAATGCAGTGTAGATACCTAGAATGAATAATTTCGATGTGTAAATGTCGGTCACGTTACGTTTCTAGCCAATGTCTGTCACGTTACATTGCACGTTATATAGAGCCAACGCAAGAATCAACATGTATGAAAGACCAAAGGCAATCTTAGATCCCTCTCTTTTTCTGTCAAATTCCAGTAAAATATTGCATGAAAGCAAAAATTTAATCAAAATCTTGAACTTTGTGTCATGCCCTGTCATTAACACTGAACAACATGCAAGTTGCAAACCCGTAACCAATATGGAAGTAGAATACGGATACACAGGTATATTGTAGAATCGACAAGGATCAAGACAATTACCGTGGCGCAGAATATGGGAATCCAGACTTTCTAGAAAGTATTGTAAAATGGAGGAAAAGGAATAACGTGACTGTCCAAATCCTAGCCAGAAACAGGCTGCCAGTTCTGAAAAACTCCTGTCAGAACAGTTGGCTGGCAGTTAAGCAATATACCAGTCAGTAAACTATTAGGTCGTCTATACCCCCGTAGATTAGAATATGTAATACAGCATTAAAAATAAAATTTAAAACTCCCCAACTTTTGGGGATCAAGATCAGGATCATGTACATAATAAATTTGGTAGAATGGGTATTTCTAGTTCTTGATTTTTAATCGAAGAGATTTCAATCTAAGATTTGTGTTCTATAACATAAATTATTCTAAGAATGACATTATACTAATACTTCATTTCTTAAGGAGCAAGGTCATGATCATGCAACTAATGGATTTGGTAGAATGTGTATCCTTCCGTTCTTGATCCTCAGTCAAAAAGATTTCATCCTAAGACTTGTGCTCCATAACAAAAATGATTTTAGAGATGATATCATACAAACGCTCCACATCAAGGGGATAAGATCAGGATTGTGTACCTAATGAATTTGGTAGAATGAATATATCTAGAGAGTGACTCTCAATCGAAGAGATTTCAACCTAGGACTTGTGCTCCATAATAAAATCTAAAATGATTTAATAGATGATATTATACTCATGTTTTGCATCAAAGGGACAAGATCAGAACCATGCACCTAATGAATTTGGTAGAATGAGTATCTTTCAGTTTAGTCGAAGGGATTTCAACCTAAGACTTGTGTTTCATAACAAAAATAATTTTATAGATGATATATAATAAAGAACTGTATCATAAGAAACAAGATCAGGTTATGAAACAAGATCAGGATTGTGGACCTAATGAATTTAATAGAATGATTATCTCTCAGTGAAAGAGATTTTAATCTAAGACTTGTGTTCCATAATACAAATAATTTTAGATATGATATTATGCTAACGCTCTGTATCATAATAGACAAGATCAAAATCGTACATATGATAAATTTGATAGAATGAAGATGTCTCACTTTTTGACTCTCAACCCAAGAAATTTCAACCTAAAACTTCTACTAAATAACAAAAAAACATATTGAATAGAAATAGGAATGCGCACCAAAAACATAGGACACATATATATAGATAAGATTTAAGAGACAATTATTGTTGAGAGAACAGACCTGGCATGATTTGCAGACAAAAGCTCTAGTGGGCTAGGTAGTTACCTCAATCTAATACAATGCTGGGTTTGCTAATCTTACTTTTAGTGCGCCCAGTATGTATGGATGTATGTAGTTGTAGAGAGGAGAGAGATGGAATACTAAAAGGTAAATATCGGTAGTAGAGCTGTGCGGTTGTACTGACAGAGCAGTAAGCGTTGAATGGGAAGAAGAGACGGTCAAGGTTTCAGGAATTAGTAGATGAACATGGAAAAGTGGGATCTACAAAGGTTGGAGACAGCGCATTGGCGGCCAGAATAGCATGGGCAGACAAGTCGATAATGCTCTCCAATTCTTCTTCCTGCTCTGGGACCCACACACTGTCCCCACTCCCCACTTTATCAAACAGCACAGTATTATTACAAAGAGTTTTAACCGTTCCGCAATGCCCTCATCGCCCTCCTCCTATTCTCATACAAGCCCTAGGATCTCCAACAGTTGCACCGCTGCTGCTTCTGCCACTGCTGTAGAATTCCCCATTCCCCATTTCCTATTTCCCTTTTCCCTTGCTCCTTCCTTGCCCATGTCTCATCCTTTTATGCCAGTGATTGTAATTTGGTGTTGAAGTTGGTGCATCGCCCATCGGATAGGATCATTCCAGCTCGCTTGTTTACACTAGTTGGAGGTCATTTCAAGAAGCTTTGGATTGTTCTAGTGGGTGATTTGAGCTCTGATTATAGTAGCCCTGGATGCATCTCGATCTTGTTAATGATCCTCTGTGAGAGCGCCGCTTGCTATGGCTGAGATGGATGAATGGAATTTGAGCACAGTTCCTAAAGCACTCTGGGGTTTGTAGCCAGGAGGACTCAAAACAAGTAGCAATCCAGGAGTTGTTATTGAGATTGCAGTAAAAGTTGCAGAACTCAAGGTTTGGCTGTGGTGGTTCTTATGGTCCATCTCTAATTCATACTCACAACGAGGCTTTTGCAGGTTAGAGCAGCAACTTTTATGTTCATGATTGTATAGACCAGTGGCTCCTGGGTCCCGATCGAGGTTTGGATTAGAGATTATTGAGAGTCGGAGAGTATCAAGGAGGAGGGGCATGGCACAGCAACAGCAGTCAGGCAGTAGCGGGGGCAGCGGAGGAGTGGGGCAATTTGGAGACACAACATTCACCAAAGTATTTGTGGGGGGTTTGGCATGGGAGACTCAGAAGGAAACAATGCGCCGTTACTTTCAGCAGTTTGGAGAAATTCTCGAGGCTGTGGTGATCACAGACAAGAATACGGGGCGATCTAAAGGCTATGGATTTGTGCGCATTCAATCCTTCTTATTCTCTTTCTTGATTCCAATATGAATATGAATATGAGTGAATGATTGTACCGATTCTAAATCTCCGATCCCCTTGCTAGGCTAAGAGATTGGAGGAGAGGGCTTAAATCTTTTCATGGTTCAAACTATTTAGCGTTGATGATGTTTGACAGGTAACTTTTCGTGATCCGGAGTCTGCCGTGAGAGCTTGTGTAGATCCTTCGCCGATCATCGATGGAAGACGGGCTAACTGCAATCTTGCTTCGCTTGGCGCCACTCGATCTCGCCCCTCTACTCCCCAGCATGGTTAGTATTTCTATCAATCTCAATCACAACATCAAGAATGGATGATCTTTTAGCAAAAACATCTGTACTAGTGCCACCATTAACTACCCAACCTGCAATTCTTCGGGATTTGATGCTTCTCCCATTACCCACATATCTTGAAATGGATGCACGAACATGACGTGATGCCCTTCTTGATTCTCCATAGTTACAGCACATCTCAGCCCTGGAAGATTCCATGAGTTTCAATTCATATTCATTGACAACCAGCTTATTTTACAGAATCTGTAGACGTACTTCAATATAACATTGACATTTCCTTCAACAGTAAGGCCATTGCATTAAAATTGGAGCCAAATTTGGTACTGCTAATCCGGGTGGCTTCACAGGCCTGGTCGTAGAGATCTCTAAAATGGTTAGTTAAGGACAATCAAGTGGCCTTCCCGCCTATTCAAATCCTTCAGACCGTGCATCTAGTACTGCTGTCTATATTTATTGCATAGCGTAGACAGTGGATAAAGCTTTTGTATGTGACATATTTGATTAATGTGGTCTTCTGCCATTGCGCAGGTGATGTTTGATATTGTTTCAGGCTTTAGAGCTTGTTAGATATATACGATTACTGTTGTCTTCTTGAAATTTCTGCCGCTGTACCGATGATTTCTTGAAATTGTCTTCTTATTTTTCCGTTACGCTTTCCGTTCAGGTGGCCGGTTTAGAGTAGTGGGTTCTTTTCCCAGCGGCCTTCAGACTGGAGGACATGGTTATTATGGCGGTGCGGCGTTCCCTCAACCTGCCCAATACGCTGCATTCCAGCAAGGCTTTCCGTATCAAACTTATGGGTTAGTTCCAATCTTCAAACTTTTCTATAATTCTCATCTTCGAAGTTTTCTATAGTTTCCATTTTCTTATGAAATTAGGCGATAGATTTTTTATTACCGCTTTCTGAAAGAGAAGCCATGGAAAGAGGGGAAAAGCTTTGATTACTGAACATCCATAACGGTTAAAAACTGATCTAGCTTCGGCTTGGTTTCACGTTTGATTGGTTGGAAGTGGTTTTGATTTTTTCTTCTTTCTCAAATTTTCATTGGATTGCACACTGCTCATTGCTCGGGTTCGGTGTTGCAGATTTTCCACATACTCCCCGGAAAACACGTATCCTCCGGTTAGTACACCTACCCAAGAAAAACTAAGATTTTAATGTGAAAAAGTTTCCTCGCTCTAATAATTTAGATCATTGGATACCTTCTTTGCAGTCAATAGCTTCAAGAAGTTATTATATAATAATTTATATAAAAATAGCTTCAAGAATCGTTCAGATAAATTATCTAAAAATAGCTTCAAGAAGTTATTATATAATAATTTATTTAGCTCTCTAAAATTTGAGGGACCACTTGACTGAATCTCAAACACCCATAGACTGAGAACATGTTTAAAACTTTCTATGCAGAACTACTACAGTCCGTACGGTGGAGCTCACTATCCACAAATATTCACAGGCCCTGGAATGATATCAAATCCTGCATTGTATCCGTATTACCAATACGCTCAGACGTTGCAAGGAAGTGCTGGGTACCCACAAGCCCAGAACTTTGGTTTGCACTATCCTCCCATCATGCATTATCCGAATCCAGCATCAGCATCCACTTTACCTCAGCAATACGGAGGTCTGGTTTCATTTCCCACTGCAGTTCCCTCCACAGGTTAGCCTCCATTAACAAACCTTCCCTTCCGTTTCTTTCTTATTATATATATGCATATTGTTGGGCAGTGGTTTCTGAGAGAACTGAAATTTGTAACAGTGTGTTTTGCAATGCAACAGGTATGACGCTGGCGCTGCCTGCACCATCCATCTATCCAATGCAACCACAACACACAACTGGCGGAGCTTCTGAGCACTCGCCAGCTTGACTTCTGTTTCAAAAAAAGAAAAAAACAATGAAAAAAATCCCCAAAAAAAATGAAGACGGCACCAGATCCATTCTTGAGAGACAGTTAACTTGATATATATTGACTGATCATTGATTTTATAATTTGACCCTATCCCACTGGGAATGGGCAGCAGTTTTTTTTTCAGTCTGCACATTACACACACAATTCGTTATGTCACCGGTCAAAAATAATTGAAAGAGAAGTTATAGTAGTCTAGGGAAAGTTCTGATCACTGATCACTGATCACTCACACAATTCACTTGGAAGATGGGCTGAGAGAGCACTTTTATATCTCTGCTTCGCCTCTCTTCTTTGATAGCAGTCAGTTAATTAAATTATGTCTGATAGTCAGTCTAATGCACATTATTAGAGCAGGATTTGCTGCTCACTTGTACTCTTCTAATTCATTTTAATTAAATATTTAGTTAGGAAACTCTGCTCGTCTGGATCGTTTGCTTGCTCACCTATGATAGCTTTTTATTTTAACTGAATTGGATCACACTCTACCTCTGTAAAAGTTAAAAGCTCAATTGTTGTGCAGGATGCCATAATTGTACTTGAGTTATTAAAGCATGAATTCTATTATATATTGTTTTAATTCTTTGACAAGTGCATTTAATCTGGTGAACCCAGTTCAATTCAATAATACCAGGCATACCCATATGATATATCCATAAATCTTTCTGCATTTGAGATTTTTCTGGTGGAAAAAGACAAAAGTGAGGTAGGGCTAAAAGTTAACGGAGTAGAGTAGACTAAGAGGCAGAGGAGGCATTAATAGAGAAATAGATGGTACGTAAATTATGTCAGCAGATCATGTGGGTAGGGGGAATCAAAGCAGACAAGATTAACAGCACAACACACAACTACCTACCAATGAGTCAGTTATAGGGATGAGATGTAGTGTTTGTTTGTTGTACTAGTTTTGTTTTTTCGGATGCATAGCAGAGCCGTTATCAAGGCCAGATGTGGATTAACAAACATCCGTACACACAACACGATGATTGAGTACGGACTGAGTTACACTGTTCACCATATTTCTTCTATATATATATATATTTTTTACGGACAACGTAATCCAAAAGCTTTTCCCCCGTTTTCCATTCTAATTTTCGTCTTCATTCTTTCCCTCTATGAATTTCAACCTGCGGGCGGAGCGATTTCATGAAAGATTTTAACAGACAAATGGTAGTTAAAAAATGTGGTCTTTTGTTTCCTTTATGGTCAGACAGATAAGATATCGATGTATGGAGAGTGGTGTGGTCCGAATATCCTTGCTTTGACCTATCGGATATCATTTTAATAATCAATTCCGACCAATCGAAAAGAGTCTTTCTGTCAAATGCATGAGCTTTATATGCATAAAGTCGATGACAAAGTTTGGGGAAGGGAAAACTTCAACTAAAACGGCTGGGAGAAAATTTTGGAATTTTGAGATTTATTCTAATATTTTATTGATTCAAATGTATTGAAGGTAGTCTACATCATGATTTAATCATCAATTTTCTTAAAAGTTGTTCAATAAGTTTGAAAGTTACAATGGCATGTGTATTGTCTTATAGTCTATCACTGATTAGAAATGGCTATCCAGCCATCAAGATGCACCATGGCATTGATGGCTATCTAGCCAATGGATGTAGTCTACATCATGATTTAAGGTTGAGAAAATATGGGAGTTCATCATCAATTTTCTTAAAAGTTATTCAATAAGTTTGAAAGTTACAATGGGAGATGCATTGTCTTATAGTCTATCACTGACTACAAATGACTATCTAGACATCAAGATACACCATGGCATTGATGGCTAGATGCTACATAATTGAAGTTTTAACTTCTCATCGATGAGGATTACTACTATTCATTTGAGAGGGTAAATGATCCTCATCAATAAGAAGTCAAAACTTCAGTTATGTAGCATCCAACCATGGATTCCATGGTGCATCTTGATGACTAGACAACAACTTCCATTCAATAAGTTTGAAAGTTATGATGATAGGACCAATCTTATAGTCTATCATTGATTACATAACTGAATTATATTAATATCTTTCCTATAAATTTAGTACTAATAACTTAAAATTTGTATTCTTATACGATAAGGAACTAAAATAAAATCTTACCATTCCTTAGTAACTTTATGCCAAAACAACCAGTTCTAATAAATAATCTTTCCTATAAAATTGATACCAATAACATAAAGTTTGTAACCTTAAAATATGATAAGGAACTAAAATAAAATTCCAATGTTCCTTAATAATTTATTGACCAGCTGCTAATAATGTAAGTTTGAAAGCTAGAATGATAGGGTCTATTGACTTATAGACATCTTTGACCTCACAAATACTAAAATTATTCTATTCTACTATTGATTACAAAATTGGGTTATTTCTAGTATAAAGTTTGTAATTTTATAATATGATAAAGAACAAGAACAAATTCAAAAAATATCTTAATAACTTTATATTCATAAATCCGATTCTAATAAATCAACTTGCCCAAAAAATAGCAAAACAATTTAAATTTGAATCATAACTATTTCATAGGCATTAATAATTCCAACAAGTTACTTTACAGTTCATTTGTACCAAAATCATTAAATAATGTATTAAAAGTAGAAGGCATTAAATGTGTTGCTTTTAAAATAAAGTAATTTTGATATTGATAAGTACATTTAGTATATTGAGTACCCACTAGCCTATTAATTTTTATCTGCAATCAAAGTACATGAAAGATTTGCGTGGAAATGAAGGAATGTTCATGAAGGCATCTTTAAACCTGAAAATTGCACGAGCATATTTATTTGATTGGATTTAGTTTGAAACCCCAACTTTAGATCTCCCTCATGTGAAAATATGGCTTTGATAGGTTTTAATTGATAAGAACGTTCGACGTTGATTATGTCTTGAAGCTAATAGTTTTAAATTGCAAGTGGTTTTGACCTATTTTTCTAATGTGTATTTCCTCTAGGATGGCCTTTGCACTAAGTTTTTAGCTGTTATCCTCTTTGGGTACATTCAAAACCAATTATTCCTCGAATTAAAAAATGGAGCACAGTTTTTTCTATTATGGAATATTCTAATCATATAATGCTTTACAACCACCAATCTTAGACCATCATCTATCAGCAATATTTTGTATTTCTAACAATACAACTTTGAACTTTATCAAAATTATGTAGGCAAGCATGAAATTGTCAATTTAGGTGTTCTAGAACTAGATTTTTCATTATAAAAGATTATGAAATTCAAATTTATTGAATGAGTTTATTAAATTTGATAGATGTAAAATGATTATGTCACTTCATAATGCATTTGACATAGTGAATTCCCTATTTGTTAGGGCTAGAATGAGTGTCCATTATGATAATTGATATGTTTACTCTATCAAAATAGTGAATTCACTAAAATTGATAAAAACACCCAATTCTATCTCTTGCACACAAACTCATCTTCTTTTCTAGGATGCTCTAGATTATCCCACATGGCCAAAAGCTCTAGATAAAATTTCACGACTATTTGAAATTGGCAAAAACCCTTTTTATCAATAAATAAGCTCATTCACTAGCTTTCACTTGACAAAAATAAAGATCTATCCAACCAAATGGTCATGAAAAAGAGCTAACTTTTCAATCATATATCCTTAATTAGGAGAACTCCTGTCCTAAAAAACCAAGGGAATTATAATATGTATAAATTTATTTCCAACATTAGTTTTAGCGTACCATTTTTTTCTTAAATTTTGGAGTTTCCCTTTTAACCCAATCAACCATGTCTATTATAATCCCTTATGGATCTACTCTTCTCTCTTCTATAAGAATAAATTTCAATATTTTTGAATGACCTAGACCTAAGATCTTCCAAAAATACTTTTATTTTCTTTTGAAACTAAATGATCAAATGATCACAAGTTCTCTAGACTGGCCACTAAATACACTTCTATGTATGGCATGAAAAATCATTCCAATAGGAATTTCTAATAAGTTGTTATATAACTTTAAAAGGGGTCATACCTTAGTTGTCTCATCTTTTTTAATACTCTTATAAGCCTATTCTTACCATTATATAGCCTAGCTTTATCACCTACCTTGAACTTGTGCTTGGTACAATATTGATCACACCTCTACAACATCATTAGATAGACAACAACATATCACTTTAGTTCACAATAGATTATTTCATATTGGAAAAAAATAAAATATATATAGTTGGGTGTTAGGGGTAGAGAGGGTAGTTATATTAATATTTTTCTTATGTATCAAGCTGATTAAATTGTGGAAGAGTTTAGGATTGGGTTTGAGGATTAGGAAATTATATGTATGTATGCATGTATGTATATGTATATGTATATGCATATGTATATGTATATGCATATGTATATGTATATATATTGTTGGAAAATTGAGTTGTGTTGTCATTGATGTCAAACTTGTGCAATTGTGTAGATGTTGTATATAGTCTGAAAAATGAGTGTTCAAATGTTGTGATGTTGTTTAATGGTGATATTGATTAAAGATTAGTTGTTTTTAGAAGGACATAGTAGTGAAAGTTACAATATGTAGGTGTGTGGGGGAAAAAGTGAGACTAGGTTAACATGCCCTAATCCTACCTTTTGACACACATTACGGAATACGAAAGAGCCTAGAGATATCGCACAATTGGCTACTTCTTTTGGTGAAAGAGAGAGCCACGGGATATCTATTAGGATTTCTATTCCCTTGTTGAAATTGTAAGATCAAGTAATGCAAGTTCAAACCCTAATCCCAAAATGCAAGTATGAACTAATAACAAGATTGCAGAATTGAGATTAAACAATGAACAGCTGTAAATACAAGGATGAAATAAGAATGTAGATGTGTACCCGGAGTCAAAATCGGACTGAAAATGTTCGGGACGGGGGCGCGGGTGCCACTGTCCTGAAAACTGCACCGGAAACTGTTGTTCTGCACTCTGGAACACTGTCGGAAAGTTGTCTGAAAGCTGTCTGTCCGGAGGACTAGGGCGCCCAGCGCCTCTGTCCCAGGGACCAGGGCGCCCAGTGCCCCTGTCCTGGCAGGACCAGGGCGCCCAGCGCCCCTATCCCAGTCTTCTGCTCTGCAATTTGATGCAGAGTGTTGTCTCGACCTTCTCTCTCCGGATCTGTATCCCGCGGCGTCGTCTGAATCTCGAAACCTACAATGATATCTGAAAAAGGGTGTATGGGTAGCTATATAGGGTTTTGCCTTAGTCAAACCCTCGCTTCGGTGATTTCCACCTCCACGAATAGCCAAGTTGTTTTGTAAAATGTATTGTGTGTGCAGACCTAGTGTGTGTGCAAGGTCCTAAAATGCAAGAAAGCAAACTAGAGCAACCTAGAAAGTAAACCCTAATTGCTTGTAAATGATAACGTAAATGCTCTAAATCAAGATGCAAAGTGATCTAAAGCATGAATAAATGATGTATTGAAGCTTATGTAAAGACATGAAAACAACATGAAATCATACCCAACCCTCAAGGGAGGAGTACAAGCCAATCTTTAGTCGGTAATCTCCTATTGTTCTTCAATGTCTTCCAAGCCCTAAATGGATGAATGGAATTGATAAATGCTTGACAGAGGGATGTTGTAAGATGTTGAAGTCTTCAAAGATCTTCTCTTTCACTACATATGAAGTTCCTGAAAACAAAAATCGGATCCTTTCAAATGAAGAAAGAGAGCTCTTATGTATGAAACCCTAGGTCGCAATTTCGTCTTTTAGCCGACCGAGAGATTGAATATCTCGCCAATTTCTTGGGGTTAAGCTTTATTTTATGATTGGATCGCGCTCCTAAAATTTTGGGAAAAATGTCCGGGACCGTGTGCACTCCGGGCGCCACGGTCCCGACAACTTTTCACCAAATTTTCAGGACCGTCAGATATGATGATTTTAGAGAGAATCCCGAAGTTACAGGTGATTTCGAGATGTTTTGACCCCCGAAATTAAGCCCCCAAGCTTAGAATAGGGCCTAATTAGGGTTTTTGATTAAGTGATGTATTGGAGGAATAAAATGAAAGGGGCACGCTTTAATGAAAGGGCCCAACTTTGTGATGTGGAAAATGGTGAAATAGCACCTTTAGACCTAATTAATTCGATTAATTAAGTGCTAAAGGGGAAATGTAATGCAAAATGCAACTGTGCCAAGGCGGGTGCTAAACTAGGTGTTAAATTGTACCGCTTTTAGCAAGTGCGTACAATTTATGACGTTACAGTAGGAAAGAGTATTCAATGCCTTTATGGAAGAATGTTTCACATTCCTCTAGTTCTTGATGATTATGTCTTGTGGTTCTAGATATAATGTCTACATTTTTTGGATGTTGCACTATCATGTTTATAGGTCCTCATTTGTTCAAATGATGAAGTTCATTATGGTAGTTTGCTGGCAGAGAGGTTGTTTGTTAGGATTGGTCTAGAGAATGCTTTGCATTGCTCTTCGATGATGATTCAAGTGTTGCATCTTGGAGGACATTTTCATATGGTTCATGTCATGTTCCAATTCATATTTCTAGTGATGGTTTGATCGGAAAGTGAAGTTATGTTGTTTTGTGTTCGACACTATCAACTACATTGGTCTCTGGCTGACTCAATTGGTTTCTCTTATTTGGATCATACTCTTTTGGTCTGGATATGCATTCGAGGTTGAGATGGAATGCTGATATGTCTTACCATGGTTTGTGTAGATCTGAATTGAGTGATGTTTTTGGGTTGAGTGACTAACATGCTTCATTGTTTTTCTACACGTTACGTTTGATACCGACTTTGGAGGAAGTGTTAGTGTGTGCAATTCATTGAAATTGACTTAGTGAGATGCGTTGTGGTATATTTGGGTGTTGTTTATCTCCTGTAGTGGACCGCATTATTTTTTTTTGGTCTATGTGGCCAAATTAATGTAGCTCATGTATATTTTATCTATGGTTGACTTAGTCGAGGGTTTCAATGAATAACCTTGTATAAATGGAAGCGTAGTTAAGTAAATTTAAGGGTTAATTATTGTGAATTGGATGTGAATGATACATAGGAAGAAGTGAGAATTTTAGTTTGTGATGGGCTTTGATGATCATATCTTTAGTGCAATGATGTTATGAGACAGTGAATAGAGTGAGATGTG
The DNA here is from genome assembly GCF_030272615.1 of Cryptomeria japonica. Classification (NCBI taxonomy): domain Eukaryota; kingdom Viridiplantae; phylum Streptophyta; class Pinopsida; order Cupressales; family Cupressaceae; genus Cryptomeria; species Cryptomeria japonica. Next base: position 412,825,738 of record NC_081415.1, read on the forward strand.
TTTGCCATGATATTGTTCCCTTGGCACAGTGGTTCAAGGATAATTTAATGATCAAGATATCTTGTTCATTTCAACTCATCATTTCCCTGTACTTGTCGAAAGACAATGTGTCCTTCTGCAGCTTGTGCAATCTTTATATCTTCCCTTGAGCTTGTGCATCTCAATAATGCAAGTACCTTGTATCTTTCCCTAAGGTTGTGCACCTTAGTTTTGCTAGTCCAATCAGGTGTAATGAGCTTCCTTGGCATTGAGCCTAAAACATTGCATTAAGTTATTTATATGGTGAGTGTGATTATCATCATGGTTTTTACCTTCTTGGGTTTTTCGCATAAATTTGGTGTTCTTGTGTGTGATGTACTTTATTGGTTTCATGTTTCATAATTGCAAAGATAAGTTGATTGTGATATGAAGTTTAAAGGATTATAGCTAAGTTGATTTAAGGAATGAACTAGTTCACCCCCCCCCCCCCCTCCTCAATCTTATGATGTGTTCAATAATTGGTATTTGAGCAAGGTTGTTCTAAGATAATATTAATTACTTGAGGAAGGTCTGGGATTGTGTAGGACATCTATTTCAAGGCACCAAGGTTTGATGACATAAATTATTCTTCTTGGAAGTCGTAGATGGAATATCATTTTAATTCTCTACTGCTTGGAATATGGAACATTATTAAAGCTGGCTATACAACTTTGAATGGTCGTCCTATTACTCTGGATGAGGTCAAGAATCATGAAAATAACGCCAAGGAAGATATATATACTTGTTAGTAGTTTGAGTAACTCAAAGTTTTTTAAGATCAATGGATGCACAAATACAAAGCAAATTTGAGATAAATTGAGTAGCATTTATGAGAATATTAAAGGCTACCTGCTCAAAGTTAATGAGATAGTCAATGCAATCAGAGTTATTGGTGGAAAAATGGAAGAAAGTGAAGTTGTGACAAAAGTGATGAGAACATTGTCTAACTACTATAAGCCTAAGAAGCATGTCGTTGAATAAAGTCATGATATGAATAAATATACTTTGGATAAGCTCTATGGAATTGCTCTCTACCTTTTAAATTTTATAACTTAGTGAGTAGAACAATGAGAAGAAGGAAGCATCATTCAAAGTTACTAAGAAGATTGAAGATGAACTTGGAAAAAGCAATGACATGGATGAAGTGGAAGCAAATTTTGTGAGAAGACTGAAGAAAAGATCCAGGAATACAAAGGTAACTTGCCCTTTAAATGTTTTAATTGTGGAATAATTGGTCATTATACTTCTAGATGTACTTCCAAGGAGGATAACTATAAGAGATTAAATGATGATAACAAGTGAAAAGATAACTATAGGAGAGATGATAGAAACTGTAACTAAGAAATTCAAAATAGGCGTCAAAAGCATAAACATTAGGCAACCACAAACCTAATTGCTAATGAAATTCAATCCTAATACATTCAATAGAAGAATGGAAAACAAACATCAAAAGTGAAAACAATAAAAAACATAGATGTTGCCTCTATTAACCTCCATTGTTCTTCTTTCACCTTCAAATTGTGTGGGTGTCACCTACAAACACAAGTGATTAGCAAGCAAGATGATTGCAAGAAAGTGATTTGAAAGCAATAGCATAAGATTACTCGAAGCGTGGTTGTCGAAAATGAGAAATGAGAGCTCAATTTATAGAGAAGAGGATTTAATTGGATGGCTAAGATTGATTTGAGACTGAAAATAATCAACATATGGGATTAAATGAGATGACTTGTTAAGTGAGGATAAAAAGGAAATTGCATTTCCAATATTGAGGAAGAAATAGAAATGAAAAAATTTAAGTGAAAATGATTATTGGAAATATCTATTTTCACTAAAATATGCCAAAATGAAAGTGGAGGAAAAGACTAGTGAAGAATTAGCAAATTGAAGAGACAAGGGAGATAGAAATTAGAAAGTGGAAGAGATAAGTGGGGTCATAAATAAATAAATAAATAAAATTTATTTATTTCACCCACATGACAATTAAATAAATTAAAAATTTATTTAATCGGAGTAATTTAGAGAAAGGGATTAAATAATTAAAAATTATTATTTAATCATGGAAGAATAATTAGCTTAGAATAAAGGGATTAAATAATTAAGCGAATTATTTAATCAGAGAGGAATAGTTAGGATTAGTAGATTAAGATCAAGATTAATTGATTTGAAAGAGACAATGATGAATATTAATTAAATAATGAAAATTATTTAAGTAATGGTTTAGAAGAACAATAATAAAATAATTAAACATTATTTAACTATAGGAAATTAGAAGAAGAATGTTAGTACTAATTAAATAATTAAAATTATTTAATCAATTTAGATGAAAGATTAGTGAAAAGTGTTGTCAAAGACTTGGGGCAATTTTTCAGTGTCTACATTTTGCCCGTCTTTGAGACAATGTGATTTTGAGCATTGTTTTAAAGATTTTTATTTTTAGAAATCATTCCCCAGTAGAGCGGAGGATGGAAGTAGGATGCCCCCTCGAGAGATTGTTTATGTATGAAAGAAATGAATGATCTCTCGAAAGAAGAGAAGAATGTTAGATGAAAGAGAAAAAATGCTAATAAGAAGGGAATACTAATAATTGATTGAAGAAAAGGGTTGATTGATATCAAATGAAGAAATTCTCGATTGATTGGATAGAATAGATAGCAGGATAATGATTGATTTGATGAATAGATAGAAGGATTGATGGGATAGAAGAAATGTTAGCCAGAAGAAATGCAAATGAGAAGTGAAGAATGATTAGTGTGATGAAATCTTGCTTTCACAAATGGAAAGTGTAGGTGAGAACCTTTATTTGATATGGAAAAATATATGTGGCGCAACATGGCAATGAAGGATAGGGCAGGAATGCAGACCCTTTTACATAAAACGGACATGTCGTAGACAAGGAATGGTTCAAAAAGTCCTAAGACATGAGGTGTGTCAAGGGTTGAGGTATGTGTGACAACCACAATGTGGACATGCCAACACAGACACCCAAGACATACTTGCCCTAGAATTTTATGAAATGCTCCACAAATAGAAAACAAAAAACAAGAAAGACCACGAGCCATCCTAGCCACTCTAAATCACTTAGTGACATCATCGAGTAGCACAAGAACATGGTCAAAGGTAAATCAATGAAAAATAAGATTCACAAATCCAAACAAGTCAAACAACCATTTTGATATTATTGTCAAAAGTGATAATATTGTGTTTTGATGATAGGACTATCATGTTGTCTGGTTTCAGTGAATGTAGTACCTCATCTAAGACAGGACACAGTCTAGTTTCAAGTATACCACACCTTGTATGAGACCCATTATAAGGTTGACAAGGACCAATTATATTGATGTTGATTGATTGATAAGACAAGTTGACTAGTTTGAATGCTTGGGTGATTGAAAAGTTCATCTATTAATGCATGATTTGTTAAGTGCAATGTTTGCTATGTTTTCTGCTTGACGTTCGCTCAAATGTCTATCTATGTACAAAAGAGCCAATTTATTGATGGAATGAAAATGATTGTTTTTGGATTTTTATGTTTTCAAATGTTTAGGGTTTTTGTGAATTTTTTATTTTATTTGTTTATGCTTTTTTCAAGACATTTTATGATGTTTTTGGATTATTTCAAGACATTTTTGCAATTTTTTTTTGAATTATTTCAGATTGTTTTTACAATTTTTTTGTAATTATTTCAGGTCGTTTTGCAATTTTTTTGATACTTTTCAGGACATTTTCCGATTTTGTTTTTGTTTTTTTAGGACATTATTTGATTTTTAGTTGTTTTTTTTCAGGACTTTATTTGATGTTTAGTGATTTTTTAATGATTTTTCCCCTAGTGTCTAGAAAGGCAGGAAATATGACAAATGGATAAATAAGCTTTTTGAAATGTTGGTGGATAGAAGGAAGACAAAGACCATTTATGATGGAGACAGAGAAAATCCAATTTCCAAGGGTTATCACACAATGGGATAAGGGACTAGATATGACAATGTAAAACAATGGAATGGCATGAGGGACATGTCAAGACATTTTGAAAACCATGTTTTACATTTTACGTCCTTATGTTAGATCAAGATCAAGAGACAAAAGAGAGTGTATGGATGGTGATAGGATACAGATAGGATAAGCAAGATAAAAAATGGATGAGGGACATGGATTGAAGGGTGCGATAGGCTAAGGGATTGTGATAGAAGGTTGCAATAAGCTAAGTAATATGGAAGAAGGGTTGTAATAAGCCAATGGTTAAAGACCAAAAGTTGTGATAGATTGAAAGCTGCGAACGAGATGCATGATATTCATTAAGATCCTCAGTCTTGTCAATATCAAAGGTGGAAAAGGGAGTATGGATGTGAGGGATGATAGGATAACGGAGGGTGATAGGATATGACAAGATAGTGGATCAATGAAGGAAAAAAGGATATGATAGGATAAAACCTGCCCCCATGTATAGTATGCAAGAAGTTCATAGATTACACATGACGCCTATTTGCCAGGTTTTCATCATGGTACTTGCCCAAGGCGCCTATTTGCTAGGTTTTCACTAAAGGATGAATGATTTTGTTGGCATTTGCATGAAGATTGAATTAATAAAATGTTATGTTGTCATTGATGTTAATTAACCAGTAATGATGTTGTTATAATGTTGTTTTATAATCGGTAGGAAGAGCTAGTGAAGGGAACTGCAACCGGTTGGTGAGTTTGTGGAGTGAACCAATATTGCTATATACTGGAGAGATCAACTGGTAAAACCTACCTATTGGTATGATAAAACCTACCCGTTGATATGATAAACCCTAACCGATTAATTTTGGTGAATTGGTTGTATTGGTTTATGATTTGATGATGAGCGGTAATGATTATGACACGTATGCATGTTGTATGAGAAGAGTTTCAAAGTGTTTTTGGCATGTTGAGATAATTGTTTTTATATTGGGAATGAGCAAGTATATTGCATGTAATGCAAACCGTGTGATGAGTTACAGAGTTCGATGAAGCGATGATCAAGGAGCGGTCAAGGCTATCTTGAATGATGTGCAAAGATTATTATGTAATCCAACGGTCATACTTTAACCGACTTGTTTGTAATCTCTATGAGAGAATTAGGTTTGTGTTGTGTTACTGACCTATTGATTTGTTTATAAGGTCGATGAGTTGTTTTGTTTCAGAGTTGGCAAATTTCTAGTTGTGTGTGGTTGCCGAACCGGATGATGTATTTGCAGTTTGTGTAAAGATAGATAGGAGCATGAAAAGGCTCTAAACAAGCAAGTGTAGTGCTATTCAAACAGATCAGCAAACCCCTATTGTTTTCTAACAATTACAATAGTAAAATCCCCTAACTGGGTAAGCTCTAACAAGCTTAGTGTTATTCAAATCCTCTAACCAAGTGGTCCATTAGCGGGTATGTGCACAAAGATGGTTGTAAAAAAAGTGGACACCACCCAAAAAAAACTTGGAAAAACAAGTAGCGCGTATGCGGTTCGAAAATTTGAAATGACGACATGCGCGCTTAGGTTTGTTGTTCCCAAGCCTAGAGAAGGTAGCGTGTACGCGCTGCTTTTAGGGAAAGTAGCATGTACGCGCTACCTCTAGGAAAATGAGCACGTATGGGCTACTTATAGGAAAATGAGTGTGTACGCGCAAATAATCCCAGGAGAACCACATACATGGTGCCTCTAAAAAAAAGTTTTTTAAAAAAACTGGGTCTTATTTTCCTGTGAATAGCACGTTTTTACTTTGTTTTTTCTTCATTTTCTCTCCTAAACCAAGAATGGGGTGCTATGTTTCTCCTCCAGACACTATGGATCAAGGTTAGTTTTTGTTTATTTTTGTCTTTCTTTCCCGTTTGTTCAATTTTTTTTACATTTTGAATTTAATTTCACTAATTTTGATTAGGTTTTTTCATTTTTTATTTCAAAAACTAGATTCTTCCAATCCACAACAAGAACAACCAAATGCACCTCCTGAAAACCCACAAGATACACCTCCAATTCCTCCTTTTGACCACACACCTGAAACACATGAGCAATTAATTAATCAGTTAGGACAAAATACGTCTAAAATTAATAGACTGATTGTTAATTGAAAACATCCGAACTTGAGCATCATCAATCCCTCGCCACTAGCCTAGAAACATTAACTAGTGGTGCCATAGCTATTTCCACACAAATTACCAAATGGGGAAGCTTTAGGGATAGGTGTTGTCAATTCTATGCCGATGGGCTATCATACGAGGGAGTAGAAAACAAAAATATTAGTAAACAACAAATATGTGCCCTTTTCGTTGATCCCAAAACTGGTAAGTCATTACCTCTTAATGCAAAGAGGTTTCCCATACACTGGTGTACCAATGTGCAGATGAAGAATCTTTTTTGGCAGAGGTGGTGGATGGTCTTTGATGATCCACCTTGTAATAATTATGAGGTGCCATTATATTTTTTGAGAAAAGTATATTGTGAGTTTGTGCTCAATGTGTGCCCAAACTATTTTGACATGAGAGAGTTCCATGGTAGAGGTGGTGGCTCTACCCAAGATAGACCTGGAGCCCGTAGGCAATTACCCAGGGAGAGTTGTCGCCCCTAGTACCCAAACCCAAGGTGCATCAGGTTGTCCCAGTAGAGCTAAAAGAGTCGATGGAGCTACAGACTTTTCAGGCAGCCACAACGTTGACCGGTGCCATCATCCAGCATGGGACATCATTAGCACACCCTATTGTATTGGATGATGAGCTATTAGTTGCTCTAGGTGACGACAGAGAGCCTATCCAGCATATGTGTGTCAGTTGCTCGGGGATAGATGATGTAGCCAGTGCAGATGGATCCTCACCTCATCCGTGGATGATTTGCAGGAGTAGATGTCAGGCCCGCACGGCTGAGGATTTCATGCTAACAGATGAGTTGATGGACATGGTGTTTGCCCGTGAGCGACAGACACAGGTGTGTTGATTTGAATTCATAGCATTTTATTTATCAGTCACTTTAAATTTGTAATTACATAAATGAATTTTCATTTATACATCAATTTAAATTGAGACAAATAATATGCATTTTAGGATGCAGCAACGGTATCCCATACTCCTCCCCCAGTTACTATAGTTGCAACTTCGATGCGTGAGGTATAAATTTTGTAACATGTTAAAATAGAATAGCACACTTTGAATTAAAAAAAATACAAGATATACTAACTATCTTTAATGCTTGGTCCAATTTTTGGTTTGTAGGTGTTGACAGGGGACCAAATGTCCCAGATTGATGACATCACGCTCTCAGCAATCGATTTTGGCCTACAAGGCTATACGGTATCATATTTTGTACAACCCTCTTTATGTATTGTTTTGATGGAATATGCAAGTCATTTCATTTTAGATTTTTAAAATTATGTTTAATTTATTATCTGTACTAATATCTCATGTTAATTTTTTTTTTAGGGTATCCCCTCCGCGTCTAGGGCTCATCCTAAGAAAAAGAATTCGTTGAAGATGACAAAACATGGGAAGAAGGTAATTGAACATATTTTTAGTTGTACAGTTGTTTGAAAATGTTGAAATCAAGTATTAGTTGGGCTTTATAGATTGATTATTGTTTTTTGTCTATTTTACATGTACAACGGTCATCGAGCTATGTGGATTTGTTGAATGCACCTGATTCGCCCATGGATCAAGAGAGGGTGGAGGTATGTATCTCTACTTTATTTTCTTTATTTCACGAGTATATGCACGTGTACATGTGAGCTTGTGATATATTATAATCTTATAATTTTTTCATACAGGAAATATCCAAACCTATTTCATCAATGGCGAACCCTCCTTCGTGCACTGGAGAAGCATCTCAGGATCCGATACACTTTTGTTTGATATGTAAAATTAATTGTTTTTAACCTACAATACTTTCATTATATTAATTGTATTTAATATTTGAACATTTTTTGTATAGGTAATAGCGACAGTTTCTCCATCGATGGTGAGCCATCCTCATTCCATTGGAGAAGCATCTCAGGCACGAGTGCGTCATTGTTCTCTATATTGTAGCTTTTAAGTGTTTTTGATATATTTATGTTAGTACATTGTATTAATTGTACATTTAATCTACAATAGACCCCTTCATGGTACGGCCATAACATGGATCCATTTAAGTATGTCTTCAAGAAAACTCCTAAGAGTGACAAGGAGAGGAGAGCAAAGACATTAGCTCCTAGATCAGCTGATGAGGTAATGTACATTTCAATTGCAAAGGAATTATAGTTAAATGCATAGTTATGTTGTTAATTGTGAACTATTTTTACAAAAGAATTCTAACTTGGCTTTTGAATTGTGGTTTTGCAACCATCTACAGAGTCGTGTACTGCATCGAAGAGGCTTGACTTTGATGATCCACCACAAGTTTAGGATCATATACTGTTAGTTTTGGTCATAGGATGACCAATACATGTAGATCTATTCTAGATTTTTATTGTATATCGATTTGGACATGCCATATGCCACATTTTTGTAATACTTGTATTGACTTCGCAGACATGTCTTTTTTATATATATAAATATCAATTTTCTATCCAATAAATGTGTACTGAGTTCATTATTTTGTATTCATTGTATTTTATGATTTTCCTTTTATAAATTTAATTGATCATTTGCTATGTAATCAACAATATGAATGTAAACAACAAAAATATATGATATAAAACATTGCAATCATGGAATATGATTTGATAAAATTTCTAAAATGTTGAATAAACCCTACAAAACTCCTTGTATTCAGTTCATTATTGTGTATTCTCTGTATTTAGTGGCTGCCCTTTTATTAATTTAAATGAATGTTTGCATATGTAATCAACAATATGAATATAAACAACAAAAATCGGCAATATGAATATAAACAACAATATGTGTTTGGTGCGAGAACACCCTCACGCTCGCAATGGTCAAATTTTGTTCATCATGTGCACAAACCAACATCACATGCACGTTTGGGTGGGAATTTTTATGCTATGCATGAACCTGTCGTGCATCCCAAAGTGTTGGAACGTCGAGAGTCATACCATACCGGTGCGATCTCGCAAGTGCCTTGAGTCCAAAAAATTGTCAAAATTTGACGGACTATTTCTTCAAATCCAAGACACATATGGTTGATTTTTTTGAACCCGTGGGGTCATGTGAGGCTCCTCTACAATCTCCTATCTCAGTTTTTGATGACTTGTAGCCATTTTCAATTGGTAGCATTTTTTTGCTTGCTGCAAAAACCGTTAGTTGCATGCAATGCAAAGTTCCAAGATTGGCTATAATTGATTCGGCTTGTCATGTGCACAAACCAACATTGCAAGCACGTCCAAGTGGGTAGTTTTACACTAGTCATGCCCCTGTCGTGCATCCCAAAGCCCTGAAACGTCGAGAGTCATACCATACCCGTGCGATCTCTTAAGTGCCCCGAGTCCAAAAAAATGTCAAAATTTGATAGACTATTTCTTCAAATCCAGGACACATATGGTCGATCCACTTGAACCTGTGGGGTCATGTGAGGCTCCTCTACAATGGCCTATCTCGGTTTTTCATGACTCGGAGCCATTTTCAATTGGTAGCATTTTTTCGCCTACTGCAAAAACCGTCAGTTGCATGCAATGCAAAGTTGCAAGATTGGCTATAATTGATTCGGTTCATCGTGTGCACAATCTGACATCATGAGCATGTTTGGGTGGGTAGGTTTATGCTGGGAATTCCCCTGTCATGCATCCCAAAGTACCAGGACGTCGAGTCATACCGTACCCGTGCGATCTCTTAAGTGCTTTGAGTCCAATTTTTTTTCAAAATTTGATGGGTTGTTTCTTAAAATCCAGGACACATATGGTCAATCTGTTTGAACCTGTAGGGTCGCATGAGGCTCCTCTATAATTTCCTATCTTGGTTTTTGACGACTCAGAGCCATTTTCAATTGGTAGCATTTTTTTTGCCTGCTGCAAAAATCGTCAGTTGCATGTAATGCAAAGTTGCAAGATTGGCTAGAATTGATTCAGTTCATCGTGTGCACAAACTGATGTCATGAGCGCATCTGGGTGGGTAGGTTTATGCTAGGCATGCCCCTATCGTGCATCCCAAAGTGTCAGAATGTCGATAGTCATACCGTACCGGGATGATCTCTCAAGTTCCATGAGTCCAAAAAATTGTCAAAATTTGATAGATTATTTCTTCCAATCAAGGACACATATGGTCAATCCGTTTGAACCTGTGGGGTTGTGTGAGGCTCCTCTAAAATGGCCTATCTCAGTTTTTGACGACTCAGAGCCATTTTCAATTGGTAGCATTTTTTTGCCTGCTACAAAAACTATCAGTTGCATGCAATGCAAAGTTGCAGGATTGGCTAGAATTGATTCGGTTCATCGTATGCACAAACCGACATCACGAGCACATCTGGGTGGGCAAGTTTATGCTATTCATACTCCTCTTATGCATCCAAAAGCATCGGAACATTGAGTCATACCATACCGGGGCGATTTCTCAAGTGCCCTAAGTCCAAAAAATTGTCAAAATTTGACGGAATGTTTCTTCAAATCCAGGACATATATGGTCGATTCGTTTGAACCTATGGGGTCATGTAAGGCTCCTCTACAATGGCCTATCTCAGTTTTTGATGAATCAGAGCTATTTTCAATTGGTAGCATGTTTCGCCTACTGCAAAAACTGCCAGTTGCATGTAATGCAAAGTTGCAGGATTGGCTAGAATTGATTCAGTTTGTCGTGTGCACAAACCAACATCATGAGCGTGTCTGGGTGGGCATTTTTACGCTAGGCATGGCCATATTGTGCATCCCAAAGTGCCAGAACATCGAGAGTCATACCCTACCGATGTAATGTACAAGTTGCTTGACAACATTTTTGACAACAATGACAATTTTTGCTCAAATTATATCTAGTCTCAATCTATGACCCCTATGACCCGATAATGACTCAAATAATTCTCCATGATTTTACAAGAATCAAGAATGCTCATGATTGACTAGGGACACATCACATATACTCAAAACATAGTTACAAAACATTGACACACAAAATAGTCACAAAACATTGTCACATATTATTCAAAAATTTGCCTCTAAATATGGTCAAATCAGCTCTTGGCTATTTGATTATACAAAAAAATATCTTACAAATCATCTCATGGGCTTTTATACAAAATTTGGCATTACAATATGTGCGATTCAACTCATCGCCATTTTAATATACAAAATTTGGCATGTACATATGTACAAATCAGCTCATTGCCATTTATATATACAAAATTATGCCCCTAAACATGTAAAAATCAGCTCATGGGCATTTATATATACAAAAAATGAATATAGAACAATTCGTCGATGATATATAGAAAATTCTCAAAATCATTCTACTCTGAACCATAGAATCAATCAAGTGAGCCTTCAAGATCGGCTCTAACTTGTATTGTGTCAAGTATTGCCTCGTGGTCAGATTCATGAACTTTCCATAAAATCTTGTTATGAGGTCTACCACGATACTTCATCAAATGAATATTTGTTGCAACAACAAGGTTAGAGAAATGAAGAATATGTCTGTGTGTTTCAAATTCCTCGAACAACCGAACATCAGAATTCTTGATAGGGTATCTCCGAAGCCATGTTCCTGTCATGACAACAGACCCTATTGGGTACTCAATACCCTCTCCGTCAATGATTGTGGTTGTTAATTTTGTTTTTGGCTCAACACAATGACATAAATAGTAATTTGTTCCTTCTTCATTGTTCTCTTTTGCAACAACTGCATACACATGACCTGCATTTTATAAAGTGTTAATTAATACCAAAAATAAAGTATGATGTACAACAAAATGAACCAAAAAGAATACTTGCAAAAAAATTAACTCAAAAAATCACCTAAATCCACTAGGTCAGATACATGGTCAAAATCCACTGATGTCTCCATCTAGCTCAATTGCAGTGCTTTGGGAATTTGATATGAATCAATGAGAACCAATGGTCTACAAAACCATTTGTCAACCTACTCTTGTGATTCACATTCTTCCCACAAACAATACATGCATGAAGAGAAAAAACATACCATCTGTCTCGTATAAATTACTAGTGAACTTGAATTTGAACTCATAAATGAGTGCATGTCACTCGATCCTGCAACTGTACAACAATATAGATAGTTTTCAATTTTAGATTTAGTGATCAACCAAAAATATCTATTAACCATTGACGTACCTGGATTACCTGGACCCATCGTAGACTTACACCATCAGACAATTGTTTCTGCATCTATCAACTCAACACCACCTTCATACTTCAATTCTTCTCTAGCTAGGGCTCTTTTCACACATGCTCCTACACCATCGTGCTCTCCCTTACCATGTCCAGCCTCAGTGAAATTCCAAAAATGTCGTACACTGCTTGTCATATGCATCCTTGTCAACCAATAAAACATCCTTGCATTCTTGAATTGTGCGGTGCAATTATCTGACCATATTAAGTGTCGGTTGCATCGTATGTTCCTTTCCCTTAAACTATCATAGAAAAATTTAAAGCATCCTTGTACAAACTCTGATGAATGAGTACAATCATCACTTATGTAGAAGTGATACTCTCTTACAACCTTTCTATCCTCCTTTGTGCTATCATCTACATGCATGAATGCTATGTGTACAAAAATAAAAACTTGTGTAGAGTGATAATAGATAGATTGCACTTCATTTTGACATTGTAGTGTATAATTTTAAGTGAAATCAATGATAGAGACAATGGTGCCAAGAGAAAATGTGTCCTTACATAACTTGAATTACTCATCTAACCATCAAGCTCTATGTGTATGCATTATGTTCTCATAAACTAGTTTCTCTTGAAACATTTTCATAAATTTAGCTACACATATATCATTTTCACTAGCTCACATCTCTTCAAATCTTTTCCATCTTTAACTACATATGTGACTGTCTTGTATTTTCTGAAAGAAACTAGTTTCGTACCAATATCATGTGTGCTCTCCAAATGTACGCATCTTGGTAAACGTTGCAAACCACCACATATAGCACAAGAACCTTCCAAACAAGGCATCTTATAATAAATGCAACCATCATGTTTATTACATAGAACACTTGAAATACATTCTCTTACCGACTTAGGAGGTGCTTGTATATTGCATTCCTGCAAAACGTCGTTAGTGTACAAAGTACAACAAATATGACAAAAAATATCATAGTGCATGGAAAATTCAATATGCATCCTACAACAACACGTGGTGTGTACATGATTAATCTTAATATAAAAAGGTTTTGCCATTTCAAAAAATATTTGAGAAATTCTTATTTGAGGAAACTTTTGAAGGAATCTTTCATAAAATTTAGTTTGAGTCATATCCAAATAGTGTTTGGCATGTGGCTCACGATTTGTAGACCCAATTTGCCTTCTAACAACATCTCTTTGGTTGGGAAAAACTCTTGTGTTGTCGTGACAAAAATTTTCAATTAATGTTCTTAGTGCATCAACAACAACCATGTCTTTGCGTGGTAGTCTACCCGAGAATGCCCAAAGAGAATTATTATTAGGTTCCTCTATTTTTTCCTGCCTCTTTAATGCTTTACTTAATGTTCTGATTGATTAAAAAATAGGTTTTAAGGACCCAAAACCTTTACATCATAGAAAGAGAAATTTCAGCAAAAGGATTAAAAATCCGCATACATAACGACTGGCCAGAAGACCAGCGAACAGAAAGAACAACAAAGCAACAAAACAACAAAACACAGCAAAGAAACCGGGGAGATGCTACTCAGCAATTTTCTTTAGCAGGTCCTCTACCTTTATCACCAACTCATCATAGGTAGCCCTGACAACTTTCAGCTCTTCCAGATCCTTGTTCATTTTCTTTTCCTTCCTCTTGCTTCTGGTGTGGGTTCTGGGACCTTGAGCTTCCCCTGTACCTTCAGCGTCCAAGTCAATTTCCTGGATTTCCTTGTCATCATCAAGCTTACTGATGAGGGTATGAGTATTATTGGCCGAGATTTTCAGAATACTAAGGCTCTGCTCCGCGATATTCTTAAGGCACTCCTCAATTTTTCCCACTTTAGTGATAGTATCCGAGAGTGTTTTTTCACTAGTTTCCGCAAGGCTTTTTCTATCCAGCATCTCCTTTTCAATCTTCTCAAACCTGGGGTTGAAAGCATCTCTGATGTCTTCCACTTTAGCAATAGTGTTTTTTAGATCCTCAATATAGTCAGCCATTGTATTCCCCTCCCCTATATTAATGGTCTCCAGAATTAGGACTCTGTTGCATAATTTTTTATACTCATCCACAGCTTTCCTGTAACCATCAATGAGCCATTCCATAGTTTTCATAAAACCATGCAAGCCCTCGGGAGGAGGGCCATCGGGGGGAGTCGCTTTTCCAGGGGTTACCTGTTCATCTTTAGGGATATGGAGGGCGGAGATAGTGTCGGCAGCCCTGAGAGTCTCTTCCATTGCCTCCTTTTCTAGGCTGTGCTCGGCTTCCAGGGTCCTAGCTTCTTGTCAGCTTCTGGTTCCTTGCCAGTCTCGTCTTTTTTCTTATGCTTTTTCTGGGTCTGGGCTTGGTTTTTAATTTTCTTCTTCGGCAACCCTTTAGGGTTCTTCTTCTCCTCAGAATAGTCTGAATCCTCTTCTTTCGAAGAGATGCTGATGTAGGGTTTGATTTGAAGTTTTTCTTCCCTTGGAAGATGAGGGTCTTGTTTTCCTCTTCTTACTACTTTCATACTCTGAATCATCAGAGCTATCCTCAGTATCAGATGAGGAATCATTGTCGGATTCCTCCTCCTCTGAAAAAGTAGAATTAGACATATCTTCCTTAGAGTCCACAGAGGGCTGCATCCGGTTAATTTGACTGGCCTTTAAATGGTCATAAATTAGGACCATTAGGCCTTGGTGCATTGCAGTATCACCCAGAGGATTCTCTTTGTAGGCTTTAAGGGAAGCATTCATTGAGCAAAGCAAGAAATAAGGAAAATTCACCTTATCATTATGCCTAAAGTGGTTTAACAGAACAAAATGATACCCATAGACTTTCGTAAACCTACCATCTAGAGTAATATACCACATTAAAACAAAGAGAATTTCCTGCCAGGGTTTGGCAAAAGCCCTAGGAGGGTAGTAAGTTTTGCTCAACTTTACCAGTCATTTTTTCTCTTTCTCAGTAATCGGGTACCTTTCAATGGCTTCCCTGCTGACCTTCCTGTCTCTGTAGAAGTTGCAGCCTTCCCTGTTGAGACCTGTAGCTTTAGCAATTAAATCTCCATCAATTTCCACCATTTGGTCACCCATTTTTAACATGCCCTTCTTCCAGTTTTTGCAGAAAAGGCTAGTTACCATTCCATCATGGCTGTTCAGTCTCTCTATGAAGTTCGAAAGACCGCCCTTCTGCAAAATACCCCACACCTCTTCCTTCTATTTCCACTCTTTCCAACTACTTGGCTCATATCGTCTCCTATTTCCACCCATGATGTCACTTCTCATAGCCAAATTTTGAAACTTGCAGAGCTGGTTAAACAAAGATCTTTTCGAAGCTAAAACAATTACCCAGCAAGTGTGGGAGTAGATGGCATTGATGTTATAATGAGTGATTTTCTCATTATAGAAATAACTCGAAGTGCTCACATCAGTACTTTTCATTATTACCCTATCAATCAAGAGTCTTTGGGGTACTTCTATATCGCTCATCACTTATGATTTGTCTGACATCTTCGGGGAGTCCACTCTCACCCATCCACGTGGTAATTGTCTCATTTTTAACCGCCACATTGGCAGCACAATCAACAAAACAGTTGGCCTCCCGATAGATATAGGAGATATGGCATTTTTTAAAGGTTCTAATAATGTCAATAGCAGAAGTGATTATGTTGTGAATTGACCATGAAGGTTTTGAAGTCCCATTGAGGCACTTTATTATATTATTTGAGTCCCCTTCTATCCATAGATAGGGGAAATTCCATTTTTTGGCTAGTATTATGCCTTGAAGAGCTACCATAGCTTCAGCTTTATGGTTAGTTTGGGTTCCAATAGGGATAGCAATCATCTCTTTGGAAATTCCTCTATGATATCTAAGAATAGCTCCACAACCTGAAGGACCTGGGTTACCTTTGGCTGCACCATCAAAATTGATTTTGAGCCAGCCTTAGGGAGGGGTTTGCCATTTAGCTTCAAGCCTTTTATTGTAGCTGAGATTAGGACCATCGGTGATCTTCATATTCAAAGCCTTTAAGATATTTGACTCCAGGGAGTTATTTGAGTAACAAGGACCCTCCATGATTCCCATATTTTCCTGGATAGCCCTTTTAATTTTCTGGAATACAGTATCTTGATTTAGGGAGACATCCCTGAAGATTCGGTTATTTATTTCTTTCCAAAGACCCCACAAGATGTGAGGAAGAGAGAGCTGCCACATGCATCTCAAAAAAGAGTTAGTCCATTGAATATTCTAGGAGGAGAACAAATCTCTGATGTTACTCGAAAACACCCAAGCTAAACTAAAGCTCTTGAGGAAATTTTCCCAAACTGAGGCTGAGAAGGAACAGTGGAGGGCAAGGTGGTCCATAGATTCTTCCTCTTGAAAGCACAACACACACCTGTTAGGAAGGGAAAAACCTCTGCCTTTTAGGTTGTCAATGGTAAGGATCTTATTTTGGAGGATAGTCTAGAAGAAAAAATTGATTCTGGGGGTGAGGCCTTTTATCCATGCTTTAGACCAGAAAGGATTTATAGGAGGGGGGGGGGGGGGGGGGAAAGGACACAATACAATGAGGACATAGTTAAAGTACCTTTGGGATCATGTTTCCAAATTAGGGTGTCCGCTTCATTATTCAGCCATATAGCAGATAGATGGGTCTTAAGTTTAGAAAGGCTAGGGTGGATACTATCAATGTTCTGCCAATTGTTCCCATCCCAGTATTCTGCCACTAAGGAGCCAAAAGAGCCAATACAGGAAGGGGCATGGGAGGCCCATTCATGTAAGTCCATTAGGGGTTTATCAAAAAGCTAGGGATCCTCCCAGAATCTAACTTTTCTGCCATTTCCAAGTTTCCATATCACTCCTTTAGCAATCACATCTTTACATTTAGAAACATGGTTCCAAATATGGGATCCATTTATACTGAGATCCGAATTAAGAAAAGAAGGGAGAGAATAAGATAGAAGAGAGCACTTACTTCTCCAAATTTTGCACCATTCAGAATCAGAATGAAACCATCTCCAAGCTTGTTTGGACAAGAGAGCTTCATTTAAAGTACGAATCCTCCTGAGACCTAGACCACCTTTGCTTTTCGGCCTATAGACCTGATCCCAGGCCACCAAGGACATTCTTTGCTTTTCCTCAACCCCAGACCATAGGAATCTTCTTTGAATTTTCTCAATTGCTTTTGCATACTTGACTGGAATTCTGAAGAGACTAAGAGCATAAATAGGAATACTTTGAAGAGTAGCCTTAAGGAGTTGGAGCTTACCAGCTTGACTTAAGAGAGCCCCTTTCCAACCGGCAAGTTTTCTATGAAATTTGTCAACTAGAGAACTCCAGAAGGAGTCAGAAGGTGCAATCCCCATGGGGAGTCCAAGGTAGGTAGCAGGAAGTTCAGCAATCTTACACTCCATAATTCTGCTGATCCTCTGTTGTCTTCTCTCTGGAGTATTAATGAAAAAGACTTCACTTTTAGCCCAGTTGATAAGCTGCCCCATAGCAGAGGCAAATTTACACAGGGTACTCTTCAATACTTTAGCTTCTGAGATACTTGATTCCCCCATTATAATAGTGTCATCAACAAACTGTTGGTGGGAACAGATAAGGTCAGCAAAAGAAGGTTGGAGGCCCTTAAAGGATCCTTGTTGCACCAATTTTTCCATGGTCTGATCAAAGCATTCTACCAAAATTATGAAAAGGATGGGGGAGATAGGATCTCCTTGCCTAAGACCTCTTGAGGCTTGGAAAAAAGTAGAAGGAGAACCATTGACAAGAACAACAAAAGACGCAGAGGTAGTAAGTTGGGAGAAAAGATCCACAACTCTAGAGGAAAACCCAAAAGAAGTGAGAACTTTTTGAAGAAGAGACTAGTCAACCCTGTCATAGGCTTTGGAGAGGTCAAGCTTAAGGATGAGACCCTACTTCTTAGCTCTAACAAGAGAGTGAATGTTCTCATGAACTGTAATAATGGAGTCAAGAATTTGTCTTCCAGGAACAAACCCATTTTGTTGGTGTTTAATTAAGGCAGGAAGGATAGACAAAACTCTAGTAGTAAGGACCTTAGAAATAATCTTGTAAAAGGAGTTGCAGAGGCTAATAGGTCTGAATTTGTCCAAAGAGTCAGCTCCTTGAGTCTTGGGGATAAGAGCAATAAAAGTACCATTGATTTCTTTCAAGAGTTTTCTAGCCCCAAAGAATTCCTTAACCCCATTGGCAACATCAGTACCAATAATATCCCAAAAATCTTGAAAAAAGAACATTGGGAATCCGTCAAGTCCAGGTGATTTGTTACCATCAAAGGAGAAAACAACATTTTTAATTTCTAAGATAGTGGGAATGGAAGAGAGGGAGGCATTATTATGAGCATCAATGAGACAAGGAATGTTCTGAAGAAAAGAGGATTGGGCTTCAGCATCTAGACTGTGATCCCTCTTTAGGAGGTCCGAGAAATACCTCTTAGCTTCATTCCTTATTTCATCCTCCTTGACCAACTCCCCACTTTCCACAACTAGCTTGTTTATTCTATTGACTACTTTATGCTTGATAGTTGACATATGGAAGAATCTTGTATTCCTGTCCCCTTCCTTGAGCCAAATGCATCTCGATCTCTGCTTCCAGAACATTTCCTCTTTGGCAATAATATCATGGTATTTTTTAAGGATCTTGTTTTCATCAGCAATAGACACAGTACTGAAACCATCCTTCTAGATCTGGTCCTGTATTTCTTTAAGGTTTTCCTGGATTTTACTCTTAGCCTCAAATATATTCCCAAAACTGGTTTTATTTCAGAGTCAAATGTTTTCCTTCACACTTTTGAGCTTCTTAAAAACTTTGAACATAGTCGTTCCCTCAACTTGGATACTCCACCATTTCTGAATATTTCTTTTGATGTCGGGGTGAAGGGTCCACATTTTTTCAAATCTAAAGGGAAAGTTTCTCCTTCTATTGATCAAGTCAGCAATGAAGGTGATAGGAAAATGATCGGATCCAACCCGAATGTGGGCAGACAGAGAACATAATTACTAACTATACCAGTCATCAGAAATGAGATTTCTGTCAAGACGCACTTGGATAAGGTCATTACCAGTTTGTCTGTTGGTCCAAGTGTAATTGCAACCCTATATCTCCAAGTCATTAAGAGCTTGGGAGTTAATAAAATCCATGAGGGCCATCCTACTTTCCAGCTGAGGAGGACTGCCTCCAAATTTTTCCTCCTCTTTCAAAGGCATATTAAAGTCTCCCATAACCATCCAACTAAGATTTTTGAAGTTATCCCTAGCATGGATGATCTTTTTCCAAAAAGAGCCTCTAGCCTTTAAGGTATTAGGAGCATAAATGTTAGTGAGAACCCATGAAGAACCATCTTTTAGGTGCTCAAATTTGATACAAGAAAAGTTACTTTCCTAGATAATGACCTGACCTTTAACAGTGTTAAGATTCCAGATGGTAGCAATGCCTCCAGAAGCACCCTCAGAACTACCCCCACTAACATTACCATTTTTGAAGAACTTCAAAGATTCAACTTTTTCTCCACTCATTTTGGTTTCTTGAATAAGAAAAATGTCAGGATTACTATCTCTTATCATATTCCTAATAATATCGTGTTTATGGGGATTGTTGAGTCCCCTTATGTTCCAAGAAATAATCTTCATAGCTACTTACCAATTCCCAGCTCCTTGAGAGTTTTTTGAGTTCCATCTGCTATGTTCTTGCTGGCCTCCTTGTCTCTAACTTTGTGGTTAGAGGGCTGTCCTAGGGAAGAGGAAATGTACCCCACATCAACTTGAGCTATTCTGCTAGATTTCCTTATTAGAGAAGTCGAGGGAGTTGCTGCTTTCTTGTTCCTGTATTTTGGTTGCTTCCATTCCGTTTCTATCACAGGAGCCGCTTCCGGGTTGATGAGGATTTTGGAAATTTCTTCTTCATTACCCCATTTAGGAGTTTTGGAGTCAGTTGAAACATTGTTCACTGTTCTTGAGCTCTGATCCGAATCCGAAAGATTCATACCCAAAATTGCACATTTTTGGGCTTCTTGAATTTCAAAACTTGGCATGGCTAGAGAAGAGTTAGTCCTTTCAAATTGGGGATCAGGGATCTCTCCTTCCTCAGGTTGGTAATCTCTTGCTTCCATTGCCTCGCTTTCATAAGTGTCATCAATCACTTCAACTATCTCATTTGGAGGATCATTCTGATCTTTCATTTCCTTTTTTTGAGTTGTTCTTATGGGGTTGGCTTTGGTTGATTCATTTCTCTCTACTTCCTATATTATGGGCCCGAAGATAGAATTTGAGGCTTCCTTCTATTCCCCCAAAGGAAAATAATGATTGGAATTTTCTTCCTTATTTTCTAGGCTTTTAACTTGCCACACCCATTTCTCTGGCAACTTTTGACTTTCAATCTGAGGTTTAAGCTGCTTGGGTTCCACCTTTTGCTTGTTTGGGCAGGATTTTGCCCAATGACCTATTTTTTTACATTGGAAGCACGCGAAAGGAATAGTTTCATATTCGATATGTTGTTTCTAGGTTCCCAGCTTTGAAACTAGGTCTATCTGTTCCGGTATATCTGCCTCAGGGGCTACTCCTACACAGAACCTTGCATGAGTTAGTCTTCTTTTTGAGGTAGTGACTGGGTCTATAGAGAGCAGCTCGCCAAAAGATTTTGCTATTCCAGAGAAGATACTTTCTGCCCAGTATTCAAGAGGCAATCCTGGAAGCTTAATCCAAACTAGAACTTGGGCCAGGAGAGAGTCATTCATGTTTAGATTCAGATGCCATTTTCTAAGAACCAGAGCTATCTTTCCTACCATCCAGGGACTCCCACACAAAAGCTTAACCTTATCTTCTTCACATGAAAAGGAAAAAGATAGAAGACCTTTGGGTAGTGCCGAAATTTCAACATTTCCTTTAAGGGTCCATTTTTGTTTGACAAAGGCCCTGACAACTTCAATATTAGGGCGCGAGCCCATGAATTTCCCTACCAAGGAGTTCGACATACTATTGATGTTATGGTCTAGAACCTAGTCAGGGATAGAGATAGCAAACTTACCACCAGAAGGGTCAGAAATATTCTTAACAAGAGGAAGGGAGGATTTACCAGTTGGTCTAGTTCCAAAAAGGGAAGACCATTTCTTTTTCTCCCTCCCGCTATCCACAAAGTCATCTCGTGGGATGGGCCCCCCATTGGACCCTTCCCCCAGATGCCCAGATGAACCCGCTGTCTCCTCAAGCAGAGTACCATCAGACTGTGAGTCAGCAATAGCACCTGGGAAGTCTGGGGGCTTGTCCTTATCGCCAATAGGACCAGCGCCATTGATCTGGTCGATCCCACCATTGGAACCAGGGTTCTCGCCTTGCTGAGAATTTGAAATTTGAGCTCCCACTCCTGCTCTCATTTCCGCCATGAAATTAGTAGTAAATTCTCTAACTGAGCATTAGGTTTTTGTTCTTTACTTAATGTTGTTCTACTAACATTTAATGACTTACTTGTTTTTCTTTCAAACGATCTTTTTTTTATTTTCTTGCTCATTATGGTTGATGTAATGACACATTGAGTAGCATTAGAATCTTTAGTACGCGATTTTGAACCAATAGCTTGATATGCATCAAATGGATTTCTCACAATAGTTCTTTCACTGTTACTTTCAAATGATCTTAGGCCTAGAATTTTCATTGTCTCTCTAAAAATCAAATTTTTAATCATTTGAACAATTAATTGACATCTTGCAATTTGATTTAAGTTTTCAAAATAGTTTTGCCATATTTTTTTAACCATTCTCCTACAAGTTTGTTCATTCATTTTATTGGGCATTAGCTTCAATATATTCTCATCAATGTCAATTAGATACTTTGGTGTCCTACAAATGATTCTAGGAGGTGTTAACATCGGTGCATTATGTACATTCAATTCATCAAATAGAGAAGGTGTATGTTCATCATTTAATTGATTATTCGATGCGGTGTCTTCTTCAATTGCATTAGGTTCATACGGTAAATCAAATGTCTCTTCTTCAATTGCATTAGGTGCATTATGTTCATTTGGTAAATCGAATTGAGATGTTGAGGATGACATACCTTCTTCTCACATTGTTCTTATGTCATGTAATTTCTTCATACGATGCGTTTGTCTTTCCTTTTCAACCTCTTGTTGTTCCATCATTCCTTGCTTGTTCTTTCCCATGGTTGATATCGGTTGTCCTAAATAGTATCATATTACATATATATGTAAACAAAAGTTCATGAATAAACAAATAACCATAAATATTCATCTTATCACTATTTTTTGGAATCAAACTATTAAACAATCACAATACTATTGACAAAA